>NC_044301.2:21380667-21680667 GCF_004027225.2 Strigops habroptila
AATGCAAAGGCAAGGCAAAGGCAATGTGTTGCTGCGTTGCTTCAGCCAAGACTTGCAGAACTAAGCCAACCCCTGGCTTAGGGCTAGAAGATCACAGACACCAATATGGAGGATGACCAAATAGCGTTTTATTAAACAACAGCAGGTGCTTTATACCTTTCGGCCACACGGAAGTACCTGTTCTGACCCAATCAGAAGGGCAGGTTAACAAATTTTACCTTTTATGGTATTGTCCAGCCTAGCCCCACAATTCCCCTCTCCATGCTATGGGGCTTGTGAGAGTACCTAGGGGGGGGCTCTCTCTTTCCGTACATCGCGATATCTTCCGGCCGCCATACCTTAACTACCTACAGCAATGGCAAAGGCAATGGCAAGGCAAGGCAAATGCAAAGGCAATGGCAAGGCAAGGCAAATGCAAAGGCAAGGCAAAGGCAATGGCAAGGCAAGGCAAAGGCAATGGCAAGGCAAAGGCAAAGGCAAGGCAAGGCAAGACAAGGCAAGGCAAATGCAAAGGCAAAGGTAAAGACAAATGCAAAGGCAAGGCAAAGGCAAAGGCAAGGCAAGGCAAATGCAAAGGCAAAGGTAAAGGCAAAGGCAAAGGCAAAGGCAAAGGCAAAGGCAAAGGCAAAGGCAAAGGGAAGGCAAAGGCAAAGGCAAAGGCAAAGGGAAGGCAAAGGCAAAGGCAAAGGCAAAGGCAAAGACAAAGGCAAAGACAAAGGCAAAGGCAAAGGCAAAGACTAAGGCAAAGGCAAAGACTAAGGCAAAGGCAAAGACTAAGGCAAAGGGAAGGCAAAGGCAAAGACTAAGGCAAAGGGAAGGCAAATTCAAAGGCAAAGGCAAAGGCAAAGACTAAGGCAAAGACTAAGGCAAAGGCAAAGGCAAAGGCAAAGGCAAAGGCAAAGGCAAAGGCAAAGGGAAGGCAAACTCAAAGGCAAAGGCAAAGGCAAAGGCAAAGGCAAAGGCAAAGGCAAAGGCAAAGGCAAAGGCAAAGGCAAAGGCAAAGGCAAAGGCAAAGGGAAGGCAAAGGCAAAGACTAAGGAAAAGGCAAGGCAAGGCAAAGGCAAAGACTAAGGAAAAGGCAAAGACTAAGGCAAAGGCAAGGCAAAGGCAAAGGCAAAGGCAAAGGCAAAGGTAAAGGCAAAGGCAAAGGCAAAGACAAAGGGAAGGCAAGGCAAATCATGTCAAGGCAAGTCAAGGTAAAGGCCACGGCCATGTAAGGCAAGGAAGGCTGAGGGGATCAGGTAGAGCCTAGGGAGCATGTTTGGGTGTTAGAGGGGAGGGTCGGGGGTTTCAGGAGGTGTGCCATGGGCGGCAGAGATCCCGAGGCAGGGGGGCCCTGTGTCCCTGGGGCAGCTCTCTGGTCCCAGGCCGTGGGGCCCCAGTCACCCAGCACTGGCTAAAGGATGGGCCCATGACCCCTGACCCCAGGGACCTGCTGGCCACCTGGGTGGTTCATATGCTCAGGACAGCTTCTGCCTCTGCTCAAAATACCTGCCAGAAATGGGAGAGTGATGGCAGGTCATGTTGGCAAAGGCCAGGTGAGTGCAGGGGTTGTGCTTCTACTCCCTTGAGTCACCTTCTGCTCCCTGTTCAGGCATGCCTTATCTGTGAGGTGCAGCTCTCCTTAAGCCATGTTACTTCACTTCTGGTCTAGGGTAAACACTATCAGGCTGGATCAGTAGTTTAAATTTGATGTCTTCAGGGACACCCCAGAACTTAAAGGAGAAAGTAATAGTGATTCTGTAGGTGAGCACCTGCTGCACTACTGCCTTCCTGCTGGGGACCATGTGCAGGTGGTTTGGAAGAGATGCAGTCTCTGCTGCCTAATCTCTAGTTTTCTTGGATTTGTGGACAAAAAATGCTTCTGGACTCAATGCTTTTGCCTTCTGTTTTTGAGAAGGCTGAGAGTACTATCATTAGTGGTTTGGAGATGAAAACAGAGTGGGAAGAAATGGTAAAAACTTTCAAAGGGCTTTATCTCAGCTTAAAACAACACCAAACCCTTTGTAGCATCTACAGGGTAATGTACAAAAGTTAGTCTGAATTGGCTTTAAAAGCAGAGTACTTCACTGAAAATTCACATGTTGCTGTTTGTTGGCTTTGCTTGTCTAAATTAAGCTCTGATTTTCCTCCAGGCATGTATGATTAAAGCATGTCTGCTATGTAGTCATAACATATAATGGCAAAGCCACCTTGGTGAGGTGTAGAGGCTTATCAGGCAGGAGAAGGGAATGATAACCTGGCTGCTTTTTTGCAGTGGACTGACAGCTAGATGCAGTGGCTTTCTGTGTAGCTTTTGGTATTTATATTATATTTATATTGGTATTGTAAAGCTGGCCACAATGTGTTTTGTTCTTTGGGTCCAGCATCATAACGCTTCATTCAGGATCTGGCTTGTGCTTTGAGTCTTGCCCCCAACTTTTACCTTAAGAGAGACTCTAAGGTATTTGTGACCGAATTAGGGAGTTGTCTTTTACTATGGTGGCTTGATCTGGCCTTTACCATAGCCAGTTCTGCACTGCTTATAGCTTTTATAATGAAAAAATCTAGCTTCCACAGGACCATAAATGGATACTGGCTGCTTACTTCTTTGCTCACTGGTGTCTGCTGTTGGTATTCCAGCACTGTTTACAGAGGCCTCTGTCAAGTCCAGGAGCTGAAAGGCAGCTGCTGCTCTTGGGTCTTTGATACTCAATAGAGACTTGAGGCCCCCAGTACGCTGGAAAGAAAGGTCTGTGGGACAGTGGGGTGGTGCCTGGTGGAAGCATGGAGCTTTGGTGCTACAGAGCAGTAGTGGTGTGAAGAATTATCAGCTGATGATCAACTGTTTGTTTTACTAGAGAGCCTGTAAGTCTGGGTGAGGTGAGGGACCAGTTGTGTCTTTAGTCACACACTTCTACAAGAAGATACAAACTGTACTGTAGAGAGCTTATTGTAGAGGTGGGGAAGAGAAGACAATTGTATTGAGTGTGACTCTAACTCAGGAAGCTCTGAAATGGTGGAGCTATGAGCAGAATTAAGGTACTCAGATTCCTGTTCCAGAGTCAGTTCACAAGGCCAGGAGTTTTTCAGCTGGTACATGAGGATTTTTTGAGCAGCTGACTGCTTCCTCCTACATGCACACCACCACCCCACCCTGCCCCCAATGTTTGGGATCCCCAGCACTGGGCCAAACCTGTCATCTGGCATCTCAAATTCCTGAGAGTGCAGTGGAGCACAAAGCTATGGGCCCAGCTATCCCTGTTGAGCAAATAAAACTGGCAGGGTGGCAGGTGTATTTTGAAGAAAGCTTGTTACTCCACTAGTTTTTGAAATCTTCCATGTTTGCCTGCACCTAAAAGTCTAGTACAAGAACCAGGGGACATCAAAGAAGTTAGAGCCAGGTCCAGAACAAACAAATAGTGTTTCTTCATGCAAGAGGGAGCAGACCAGTGGAACTCCTTGACAAAGGTTGTCGTGGATGCAAGAAGGTTAAGTAGATTCAGGGGAAGACTGGGCAAAAATGTGGAAAAGCAATTTGCTGCTGATTTTTGAATAACAAAGCACTGTGGGTTTAGGAAGAGCCAAAACCAGCTGGAGGTTGGGACAGTACTTGCAGAAACAGTGTGCCTTGTCACTTGTCTGTGTTCGTTATGGTTGTTGCTTAATGCTTTTCAGAGTTAAGGGTTAGAAAAATGTCTTTGAGATATTTACTCTGGTGTGAATGACCCTGTTTCAGAGCAGGGACACTGCATGGTGGTCAGTCTTCATCTTGGCATTCTCTGTGGCATCTGGCATCTGGGAGGTGCTCCCTGGGACACCTTCAGTATTAAATGAGCCCAGAAAAACACTTTGCTTCCCCCCAGCAAGCCAGGTTTAGCAGTGCCCTGAATGTTACCTTGAGATTATATTTCACATTGCCCTTTCCAAGTCCTTGATCCCAGTCATGTCTTTTTCAAACATGAAAAAGATCTTCTCAGACCAGGGATGAAGAATAAGGTGACTGTTTTAACTGCGCCAGCATGGCTGATGCAGCACCCTGCTATGTACACCCCTTGCTGATATAGTGAGACTTGTAAGTGTAGATCAAGGCCTAATTTATTCACAAAAAATGCACTTTACCCCACTGCAATCAGTTGAGTGACAGGGGAACAATGTGCAGCTGATCAGAGCCAAGAGTGTTTGTCTTGTTTAAAAGTTACAGTTGTCTGATAAACTGTTCTGCTTTAGAGCATTGATTGCTGTAGCTGCAGCTATCAGGCTTTCAGTGGGTAATGCTTCCTCTTGATCCTGTGTAGTCACTGAAGCAGTGTCTAACTGTTGCCTTTTCTGGCCTTTGGTCACAGATTATTTGAACAGGATTGATGAATATCCATCAGTGTTACCTTGGGAGTGATTGTGTAATCCTGAAGAAGCCTCACTGCTAAGAGATTGTTGAAGTTTGCTTCATGATTCCTGCAAACTAGGTACAGCAGGTTGGCCATTAGCTAGCCAACTCGCAATCTGTATGTTGTTTGACACATAGATCACTTTAAAGTTCCAATTTATTTACTGTGTAATAGGAGTAACAATTAAGATACTTAACCACAGAGCAAAATTTTACTGAAGTCTGAGAACATGAACAAAATGCAGGTGATATGCAAAGACAGCAACTGAAATATCATAGGGGTTTCTGAGAGGCTGTAATCTCTTGTGCTTCAGAAAGCTTGTAAGTGACTGAAATTATTTGAAAGCTGAGATAGCCTATGGCAATAGTGTAATTTTCTCCCAAATTGAGGTAGCTGGACCACCAGAATGTTATTACTTCTGATTGCAGTAGTCTAGAAAAGCAAGGGTAGGCTATGGCTAGAGTAAAAAAGGCTGGCTGCTCAGGTAGGTGTGAATGATGAGTGAGGAACTGGAAGAAGGCAGACTCTCTGAGGTCTGGTTCGGTCACACATGCACCCTCACAATCTGTAATTGACTTATTTTCACAAGCATTCTAGTGATAGAGGAACATGGTTTATCTTCAGTTTTAAACACAACTAGAAGAGTTTGGAGATATGTGTTTCTTCAGTGTATACACTTTTGTTTGTTGCCTGAGTCCACAAGACACAGCAGCCACCACAGCTTTGTGTCTTGGCATGTGCTGCTGCTTCTGATGACTGTGAGAAATGTGACTAGAAATCTATTTGAATTGGTTTCCAAGTGGAATGAGCCTGACTTGTGACAACTCTAACCCAAATTGGTCAGTTGGTTTCAAGTATAATGTTCTTCAAACTGTTTCAAAGGAAGAAAATATTCTACCACTGACAGCTTCTCATTAAAGTTATATGGTTCTAACAGAGCATTATCATTGAGATGGAAGTGGAGGGATGTATCAGATGGTTGTTTACACCAAAGAGGCAGCAAGTTTGAATACCCTTCTTTGTCCTTCGGCATGTTTGAGTCCTGTGTACTCTGGTGTATCTGAAACCAAAACTCTGAGGCAGAAGGAGGAATGTCAAAGATCTGGTTTTGCTCATGCCAACTTGTTCCAGCTTTGCAGAGATGTTTTCAGGGAAACCTGTTCCATGTCTTAAAACAAGCTTTGAAGGATGTGTGGTTGATGAACACCGTTTGTGTCTAGGTGTACCTGCTTGTCCTTGTTTTCTGGCTTGTATGGTATTGGCACCTTGTTATTGCATAGTGATACTCTTCCCCAGTATTAGAGAAATAAGCCAGGAAAGGGCTTGGAATGAAAGCTGTTGCAACCTGATGATCTTGTGTCTTACCTGATCCATCAATCCAATTAGTTTTGTAGAGCTTAGTGCTGCTTCAGAGCTCATTTGTAGTCTGCAGTGGGTCTGTAGCAGCAGTTGCCAGGCAGACGTATGCAGACAGGCACTTGGGAGTTTGTGAAAAGGTGGTTGGCTCTTGGCTCTCGCCTTACTGCAGTGCTATGCTCTCACAGGCCTTTGCTGCATGCTTATGGTTCTGACTTGCTGCTGCTTTTTGCTTGCTCCATATCCCTTCTAAAGGCTACACAGATAAAGCATCTTCTGAGGTCTCATGAATAAATACAGCCCTGCTGGCTGAACACCGGAGATGAACTATGTGAGCTGCTAATTAGGGAGTGAGTCATCAAGGGCAAACTTTGCCACCTTGGAGCATTGGTAACATTTAAAGTGAGCTTGGAGTGAATATGGGGCTGCATGGCTCCCTGCTCTGCTGTTCTTCTCTGGACCCAGTTTGGAGAACTCGATTGAAAGATCACACTGAAATGGTGCTTTTGAGAGCACCTCTTGTAGCTGTGAGTGCTGCAGAGCATGAGGATGTCTTGGGTTTCCTCTCCCCCCTCTAAGTCTCCTGACTGTGGCAAGAGCAGGCTGGCCTCCCTTTGGTACCACCTGGGCCAGGGACTCTTAAGCTGGTGATGGCTGTTGTGTTTTTACTTTGCAATGACAGGGTTCTCCCTGTAGAACTGCTTTCTCTGCTCAGTGGTGTTGGTCATACCCTTCCAGAACTGGTGCTTCAGAACTATTAATGTTGCTGTCAATGTGTACTTTATTGTGTGCTGAAGGCTCCAGTGACAAGGAGGTTCCAGTTCTGTTACTGTTGTTGAGGAAGACTTCTGAGGACTGGCACTTGGGCCCACCTCTCTTGCTCTTGTTTGCTTTTGTCTGTTTCTCTTCAGAAACAGACATTTTTCAGCCATTGTTTCCTCTGGAAGTACTCCACTCCCCCACTCTCCCCCCCCCCTCCAGGTTTGCAACACTTCCAGTTTTCATGTTTTCCTGCAGTCCTGTGTAAATAGTCTGGGGTTACATTTGCTCAGGTATGACAAGGTAAGAATTGTCTGGTTGCAGTTGTGGCTGTCTAGACTAGGGAGTCCTTTCAGAAAGATGATATGCTGGAGTTTTTCTTTTGGCTTGGGGATTACAGCAAAGGACAGATGTGTGTGAATAAATAATTTTTTCCTATTTGTGGATTTAGCAAGTGCATAGAAAGGCCTCAGACCCAAAGAGGAGTAAGCTTTACCTTTCTTCTTGTCTCTATGTGCAAAGACTGAATGCCACCAAAAGCCAATATTCACTGCATGTTCCCTGTTACTGCTGGTCTAGTCCCTGATCTGATTCTCTCTAAGATCAAGTGAGCCTGAGGGTTGGTGTGGGAGAAACAGCAGCAAGACTTGTAGCCAGGCATGGAGGGCATGAGCAGAGTGGAGCCTCAGTGGTTTTACAGCTAAGGCAATCTAATAACTGCTAACCAAACTGTGTCCTAGGACTGCAGACTTTGCCCTTTGTGGCTGCTGAGAAAGAGCCATGTTGATTTTGTTATGTGCCTGGACAATAAAGGGATTTATTCAGAATAAAGAGCTCTGAAAATAGGTTTGCAGGGTTGGCTGCAGCAACTCACTGGAGTAAACAACTGGACTGGTTTTGTGTCCATACTGAGTATGCTTGGTATGAAGCATGATAGCCAAGTGGGAATATTTAGACTTCTGGCAGCAAAAACAAGCTGAAGGAAGAGGAGCAATGACAACTGTTGTGTCTGTGGGAAGGAAAAGGATATATCATGGTTTAAGCCCAGCCGGTAACTCAGAACCACGCAGCCGCTCACTCACTCCCCCCCTCTTCTTCCCCCCCCAGTCCCAGAGGGATGGGGAGGAGAACCAAAAGAATGTAACTCCCACGGGTTGAGATAAGAACAGTCCAGTAACTAAGGTATAATACAAAACCACTACTACTACCACTAATAATAATACTGATAAGGGAAATAACAAGGGGAGAGAATATAAAACTAAAAGGGGAAAAGGAAAAGAAAACAATAAACACAAGTGATGCACAATACATTTGCTCACCACCCACTGACTGATACCCAGCCCTACACGAGCAGCGATCTGGGCCTTCCGGGTAACTCCCCCCAGTTACTGGGCATGACGTGCTGTGGTATGGAATACCCCTTTGGCTACTTTGGGTCAGGTGTCCTGTCTCTGCTTCCTCCCGGCTTCCAGTGCCCCTCCACACTGGCAGAGCATGAGACCGAAAAGTCCTTGATCAGAGTAAGCATTACTTAGCAACAACTAAAAACATCGATGTGTTATCAGTGTTGTTCTCAGACTAATGTCGAAAACACAGCACTGCACCAGCTCTAAGAAGGAGAAAAATAACTGCTACAGCTGAACCCAGGACACAGAGAAAAGCAGGTATGTTAGTCCTTTGATCTGAAATTTAACCTCTCAAGTTCCAGGCTTATAGCTGTTGGGTGCATTTCAGGCAGCAGTAAGTCTCATCTCAACTAGCACATTTAGTGCTTGTTGCCTGATGCTGTAGAAAACTGGGTTAGTCCCTGTGTGTGCACTCAGAAGCCAGACCACTTTATTGGTTTGACTGGATTAACTGATAGTTTAAAGTGAACTCATTGTTCACGCTCACACTGTAAAGACATTGAACTTTGCTGGCTTTGTGGTTAGCACTTTCCATTGCCAGCCTGTTCCTGGAATTATGGTATTGACAGTGCTAGAGAAGAGCCTAACCCATCAAGGAGAACAGAATTGCACCAGGGTTCTGTGTCAGTTCATACTACTTGGTCTGACAGTTGTCTGTGACTGCCACCGCAGAAATGTCAAGTGTTGTTATGGAGCATCCTGTGGATTTGGTACTTTTGTTGTTATAGCCTCTGAATCTGAAATCAGTTTGTGATGTCAAACTGATAATTTTTCATGACACTTTTTTTCTCTCCCTGGTCATTGAGTGGTTGGTTGTACCACTGGATCAAGTGCAGTATTGTTTGGGCTACACTAGAGTCATAGCTTCTTGTGCCACTAGAAAACATGATGCACTACTACTCTGTTCTTTTCCATTCATTTGGCTGTCAGACAAATGCTAATTTTTTTTTTTTTTTTTTTTTGGTAGTATCTGAAGAAGTAGGATATCCTTTCCTGGTGACTGTGAAGACAGTGTTGTGCTTCACTAGCAGCTGAACTGCCTCAGGACAGTTCTTGAGAAAATCATGCAGGAGAGGCTCCTCTGCAAGCAAGGGAGTCTGATTTATGCAGCAAAGCCCATGAAGAGCTACATGAGGATATCCTTTCTTCTGTATTGTTTTCTTGCCCAAATCCATTATGGAATCACAGAAGGGATAGCTTGGCTGTGGAAGACAAAGCTGCGCTTCCTGTGTATGTTGGATTTACCTCTTTGGAAAGAATTTTTATTATGGAAGGTATTTCTTAGGCTGTGCAGCACATGTTGTTCTCTGTGAATTCCTAAAGGAGAGGTTGGACAATTGAATCTTTGGAAGATTTTATTGATGTTGGTTTGAGGCATCTGTGATGAATGCAAGAAAGGAAGGCAGGCAGGCTGCTGACACTCTTGTACTTTTTTTTGCATCTAGCCCTTTGCTCACCTGAAGTCTTCTCTTCCAGCATCCAGGTGGAGAAGAGGCTTTGCTTGAACAAGTTGGTAGAGATGCCACAGAGAGCTTTGAAGATGTTGGGCATTCCTCAGATGCCAGGGAAATGCTCAAGCAGTACTACATAGGGGACATCCACCTGGCAAGGACCAGCTGGCTGTCACAGACTCTTTCAAACACAGGATAGGACTGTGTGAAAGTGCGATTCTCCTTTGTGTAACCCACTGAACACATACACCAAGATGTCTTGTGAAATAAGTAGTTAAGGGGTTTAGGCAGTCTCTGTGTTGTCCAGGATCTCTGTTGAGGAAATAAAACTAAATTAGTCTTCCCACCATTTAAAACAGATTTCTCACTACAATTAAATCAAGAGCACTTAAATAATGTAATCCAATCAATTTCCTCCTTTAGCTGGTGGTACCATAACTTTGCCTTGCCTTGTAATTTAGAGTTCAGGAGGGTGAGAGATCACAGGGGCATGGCACAAACACCAGCTTCCTGCCTGCTGAAACGACTGTGCCTTTGGGTGCTGAAGGAATGACTCCTTTGAAACCTGAGTCCAGGCAATTGCCCCTATGATGACTGTGTACAGAACAATTCCCTGGTAAAGACTGCAGGTTTCTCTTGAAGTCAGTGCTTATCTCTTTTCTTCTGTTTTTTCCTTTTGACAGCATGATTGTAAAAAAGAAGGTTCCAAGGTAAGCTATTAGTATTCTTTTCTGTTTTAATTTAATGCTGTGGAAATGATATGCTCATAAAAATCAAACAAAAGTTGTCACATGCCTTTTAGATTTTTTTTCTTGTGGAGCTTGTGGCTTTCTGTTTACACAAACTAAAGTAATGAATAAATCTTCTAAGCAAATTATGTTTGTTTTTTGTTCTGAAGCTCAGCAGTCACCTTGGTGTGAAATTGGAAGGGTTTTTTGTGCCCTGACATCAGCAATGTTATTTCCACACCTTGAGCCACAGACTGGTTTTTTGCATCACTTGCTATGTCCTGACCACTGAGATGTTGGTGGTGTTACATTCAAGCCAGGAGACAGGCACAGCCACCATGGGGTTGGCTGTAAAACAAGAATTCTGTTAACTGCCCTAGTAATCATTGGTGTTGCTTAAAACTTGGGTATTCCTGGATTAGAACAGGGCACAGTGTTGCAAAAATACCTTTGAAATGGATGGGGAGGGGGAAATGTTAATAAATAGAATCCCGTAGGAGAGGTAAACATGTGCCTTGCAGCTGGCTTCTCTTCTTGCTTGGCTTGAAGGCTTGGACCAGGCATAGCTCTGCCTTCAACGCTTTCATTAGCTGCTGTTCAAAGCAGGGCCACTTGCAGAGTAGCAGGAATCAAGAAGGAAAGTGTCAACAGAGGGAGTGGTGGCTGAAGCCCTTGGGAGTGTTTGCTTGCTCTAGTAATGGAATAATTGAGGCTGAGTGAGGCCTAGGCTTAGTTATAACATGGGGCTGCATAATTATGCATATATTTGCCTTAAAATTTATTGCTTGGTTCAACTGTTTCATAAACAGGATCATAAAATAAATATGCATAGAAATAGGTAGTAATCTGAGTAGCTCCCTTTGTTTAAGTTAAGTCCCTGAGTTAAATACTTTGGGGTTTTTTTTTCCTCTTCTGAGGAGAAAGTCCAGTGAGTGATGTACTGCTAAGGCCTTTCTTCAGTGTACAACATCTGTTTCAAAAGCAAGCCCAAGTATAACTTTAAAACAGCAGCAAGAGGTAGAAGTCAGTAATATGAAAATAAATAGGGGGGAGCAACAAAGAAGCTGTACTTGTATACTCTTGTGATGCAGCGCAAGGGGTGGCTCCCCACAGGTAAGTGTCAATGTTTAGCAGCCACTGAATGTATTATGGCAGAAGAGCAAGCACTAAGGCTCTCAAGAAATGGAGATAATTCTGTTCAGGATGGGCAGGTAAGGTGATTTTTTTGGTTGGTAGGTATTGATTGGTTGGTAGGAGAGCAGCAACAACCATTGAGGCTGTAGAGTTGATGAAAGCCCAAGTGAGAATTGCAGGTGACTGGAAGGAGGATTTAAATTCTCAAGAGTTTTATGAAAGAAGTATGAAAATTTGGAAATGGGTTGTGTGCAAGGGAGGAGCTGATGAGAACATTGTGGTTGTATGCTTCAGTGGTCAGGGAGCAGGATAGCAAATGGGAACATGGGCAGGGGTTTGGAGAGGGGATCATGCTGAAAGGATGGTCTGTATCGGAGCACAGGTCATCATCTCTAGTGTTTAAAAGGAACAGGCTGCTTTGCAAGGTAATGAGCAAGACCTTTTCTTGTGAGGGGTGCAAGTTCCAGTGTGAAGTTGGTAACTAGATGGGAGGGATTGGATTAATGGAAAGAATGCGGAGGCGAGGACAATGGCAAACAGCCCCAGAAACATCTGTGCTTGTGACAGGGTGTTTGGGAGAGGAGGGGAGGATTATTTTTCCTCAGTGTTTGTAATTTCATGTTCAGTCTTGTAGTCTGATTAGCACATGTCTGTTTCCTTTTTCCCCTGCTAACTCTCGATTTCTTCCTTCAGAATCAAAGTATGACATCCTCAGGCCAATCAAGGTATAGTATCCTGTTAAGAGTAAGAAATTGAGGAGTTAGGACTCTCCCTTTGTAGAACTGTAGGCTTAAATTGTAGGTTTAAACTAACAATGGTGTGTGCGTCTTTAAACTAACAGTAGAATACAGCAAACTGTTCTAACTTGCCAACACATAGAGAGAAAGGAATGTTTGGCTGACAGGGGAAGGAACATCAGGGGACTGATAACAACTAAGGAGACAGTAAATAAGACCAAGGATGCCAGCCTTCAAGATAGCAGAGTGGCGCTCAACATGGTGCAAGACTGGAACAGAACAGAAGCAAGGACATAGCAACTGCTAACTCAGCACTAGGACCTTGCGAGCATGCACAGGCACTGAGGTCATTCAGTAAACACAGTGAGGAAGACTGTCAGTGACCACCAGAGACCCCCACTCAGCAAGAAAGCGCATGTGTAATTGGCATGCAAATATTATAATTAGTTCCCGAGAATCTCATGAATATGTAAACAATTTCCTGGAAAAGCTGTAAATATGCATGAGTATGCTAAATATATAGCTGCTGTTGGCAAGTAACGGGTGCGCTCACCTTTACGAAACAATTTGCGTGTGAGCCCAGCGCTGCAATAAAGAATGCTGCTTTCTAAAACTCCAAATTGAGTCTTAGAGAGTTTCTCCAAACGACTTTTGCGGTAACAATTTGGCACCCGAACAGGGACCCTCTGCTGTGTTTCCTGCGGATCCGGGAAGTCTCTGGGACCTTCATGCTGGCGTCGGGGAATTTCCCTGAAAGGAACCACAGATCCCCAGACTGACTCAGGACCTCAGTAAGATCCCTGATTTTATTTCTTTAAAAAGGCATTCTTTCTGGTCCCTTTCCACATAAGGCGCAGGGGACACCCTGCGCAGTGGGTAAAGGTAGTCTGGTTCTGGTTCTGGTTGTCCGGACTCTGGTATCTGGGTGGAGGTCAGGACCACTGCCTCTGACTCTGGTAAAATACTGTAATCAGTAGTGGCTGTTGTACAAACTGGATTTTGGGGAAAAGTGGCCTGTGAACAGCACGATTAATTATAATACTTTGTAAGTAAGTCTTTGTTACAATTGATGTTATTCTTGAGACGAGAAGGAAAGTGGGATGAAGTAGCTTATGCGGATATGTTTTTCACTTTGAGAAATCATCAGGAATGGCAAAAGGATTGTAGTTTTAATCTTGCACCCCAGGACCTGTTAGTATTGTCCTTGGAGAAAGATAGTAAAATTCGCTTAAACGCTGTTGGTCTTTGTGAAGCTGTTGCGTGAAAGGGTAAAATAATTTGGCAGAAAATAACCCCCCTTGCTTTCCAGCTGGTCCTCAGATATTAGAGGGGCTGGGTGCGGCTAGGCTTAGATTCTGAGTGATGCCCAATTTGCCGCTATCAGTCCGGTCGCATTCAATATATTGAATAATCACGATTCCGGATGCACTAATAGTGCACTGCATCTTCAGTCTAATCATGCTCACGAACTAGCACGGCCACACTGAGGGAGCTGGTTGCGTTCAATGAGAGATTTACGATTAGCTACTTAAACAGTGCAGTTTATTAAAGCAACAGATACAGGTTCTTGTGGATTGCTGGTGATAAATACACTGTCTGCAAAAGCACGTGCAAATAATAAGGTATACAACCACGCGACAAAGTTATGAATAATACAGCCTGGCTTTAAAGTATAAAAGTAAAAAGTAACTCTATATAGAGATTCCTAATTTTCCCGGGGAAGCACTGGATACAGTGCAAGTCTTACCCAAAGGCGTCCCTATGGGGGGGAAGAAAGGTCCAGCCCGTCGACCGGTCCCAGGAGTCGAGAGTAGTCAGCTGATGGGGTCTTCCTCAGCTCGTCCACGATGATGTCTTCCCTAAAGCCCCCCACTTTTTGGGTCATTTTTATAGTATTTTTCACTTTCAAGGTGGAGCTTGAGTGACTCTAGTCATACATACCTTTATTGTTATTGGTGTAAATTTTCCTCGCTTCGCTTTTAAAGGTATATGCCACAAAAAATTCAAAGAGCATGCTCAAAGAGGGGTGGTCTCACTTTGGAGGTGGGTAGCATTGGAGGTGGAGGTGTGTTTTCGTATTAAAATGCATTATAATGAAGCAAAGTTCACACAAAGGACAGCATTTTGTCAAAAGATGACAGACCATTGGCTCAGGGCATCAAGTATGCAGCTTATCAGTTTTAAGTACCACCTAGTTCCCATCTCTGCTGGTGTTATGACAGAGTTTGGCTGCAGAATCTCCACTCTGCTCCATCCTCCGTCAAGGAATGTTGTCACGGGAACCGCTGTGGAGTGAATTCCTGGCATACCACGTGCAGCTGCATCTTACCCTGAAAGTCCGTTTTTCCTTTATGTGTGAGCAATGCTACATTTTTAAATATAAGTTTAATTTCTAAATCATATTCAGTAATTATCCCACAGAAGCACAGGACAGTTATACACTAAACATCTGAGGAATGCGGAGGAGGATTTGGATTTGATGGTAGCTCCCCAGAGAAGGGGTATTGTGAATAACAGGGCCGAAGGTGCTGGCAATGAGAATCAAGCACAAGCACAGGCACAGGCACTGGAGATGTTAAAGGGAGCTGAAGGATTTTGCTCTACAGCAGGGCAAACTAGGGGAAAACAAGGGGAAACTGTGATTGTGCCTTTAAGACAAGCTGTGGGCAATGATGGTCCAGTCATGATAAAGATTCCCTTTACCAGTATAGATTTGAATATTTGGAAACAAGTGGCTGGTAATTATGCATCATGCTTTTGAGAGTGTTGACAGGGATATGATTATTCATATGGCTCGGACCGCAGTAGAGCAACAAATAATGGCAGGCACATTGGCAGGTACAGTGAATCTTCACGTACCCATCGCTGATCCTAACTGGGACCCTAATCGGGACCAGGACAGGCAGGCTTTGAAACAGTATCAGAGGTGGATTTTATTCGGTATTAAGAATGCGGTCCCCAAGGCAGTGAACTGGTCTAAGCTATACGAAATAAAGCAAGATATAAATGAATCACATTCTGGATTCATGGAAAGATTAAAAGAGGCAATGCATAAATATACTACTATTGATCCTGAATCAGAGGAAGGAAGGAGAGAATTAGTCCATTTAATAAAAGGTCAATCCATGGAAGATATAAGGAAAAAGGTACAAAAGCTTAAGGGGGAGAACCAATATGATTTGGGAAAAATAATGGATGTGGCCTGGGAGACCTATCACAATCGGACCACCATTGCTCTGGTGCAAATTCCCTGAAATGGTTCAAATTGTGGTGGGAAGGGGTTTGAGTCCCAGATTATTAATATATATTATTAATATAATTATTAATATGATTATTAATATAATACTATATTGTGTATTGTGGATTATAGTGTGTTGGGTTTCAACTAGGAATCTGTTATTGTATATGTGGGGGAATAAGATAAGCTCCAGGGTAAAATTGGAATGTTTAGAAAAAAAAAGAAAAATTGTTAGAATCATAGAATAGTTAGGGTTGGAAAGGACCTTAAGATCATCTACTTCCAACCCCCCTGCCATGGGCAGGGACACCTCACACTAAACCATGTCGCCCAAGGCTCTGTCCAACCTGGCCTTGAACACTGCCAGGGATGGAGCATTCACAACTTCCTTGGGCAACCCGGAAAGGGGGGAGCAGCCCAGGAGGAAAGGGCCAGAAAGAAAGATTACATGGACAGGTTTGTGAACAGACTCCACGGGTTGCACTGGAAGAGAGAATGCCCTCAGAATCAAAATAAACACCAGAGATTTAGTGGAATGTCAGGACAGGCAGAGAAAATGCTTACTTTAGATGAGGGCTGAGGAGGACTGGGGGAAGATTCGAAACCCTCCCCAACAGACCCCCTAGTTACAGTTAGGTTGGGGAATGATAAGGTAAAATTTCTTGTAGAAACAGAAGCTACTTATTCTGTTATAAATACTTGTAAAGGGCAATTAAGCAAACAAAGAGCTTCAGGCATTGGTGCCACAGGGTGGATAGGAACCTGGCCTTTCTTTCAACCTTTAAATTTTAAAATTGGCAAACAGATGTTGACCCATCAATTTCTTTACATGCCTGAGTGCCCCGTGCTTTTATCGGGTAGAGATATACTGAGTAAATTACATGCATAAATTAGGTTTAAAGAAAGAAAATTCAGATACATATTCCTGATGAAAAGGCTGTGGAGGCCCAAGTTTTTATGTTACAGAAACCAGCCACTAAGCTGGATATACCAGAGGAAGTGGAGAATACACCCCGCAAGTATGGGCTGCTGGAGCACCGGGACGACCACAAAATGCAGAAGCAGTAACTATTCATCTGAGACCAATCTTCAGACTGGTAAGACAGAAACAATATCCTATAAAACCAGAAGCAAGAAAAGGACTAGAGCCTCTAATAGAAAATTTTATTGAATACTTTGGGACAAAAATGGACCGTATTTGTACTTCACATGGTAACAACCATTCTGGAACAGAAAAGCAGTCATTGTCTTTCCCCAAGCAGGCTGTTAAAATATCAGGCTGTGCTTTTAGAACAAGAGGACATAGAACTGAAAGTAACTAACCTTTTGAACCCAGCAGTGGTTTTGACAACTGACCCAGAAGCAGGAGAGCTGACTCACGACTGTTTACAGACTATTGAGCAGGTGTATTCCAGTCATACCGACCTGCAAGATACATCCCTGAAGGATGTGGACTACGAACTGTTTGTGGATGGTAGCAGCTCTATGAAAATGGAAACTGGAAAGCAGGATACCCTGTGGTAACCAAACATAGTAGAGGCTAAAGCCCTGCACACCCCACCCCCCCCCAACACATCAGCACAGAAAGCCAAGCTGATGGTGCTACCGAGAGTTCTGGAATTGTCAGAAAGTCAAAATTTGCTTTTAAGGCACATCGATTTGATAACACTCCAGTGAATATTGGTAATTGTGTTGCTGACAAAGAAGCCGAAGCCAAAGAAGCTACGGGTGGGGACCTTTTATTAATATTGCCTCATAAGTATCAGTGCTTGGATAATGAAGTTCCAAGTTATCAAACAGAGGATGAGAAATTAGCCAAGAACAATGATGAAGGATGGTGGGTTACACCAAACAGGCAAGTAATAATTGCCCAGCCTCTTATGAGAAGAAAACCACCAGGCAACTCATGGGGGAACAGAACCAATGACTGAGGCTTTAAAGCTCCAAGTTCTGAGTATGCAAATGGCTAGAATTATACAAGTGTTATAAAGAAGTGTGAACCTTGTTTATCATGCTAAGAGACCCCCACCTGGAACAACAAAGGCAATTGTCCAGGAGACTATTGGCAAGCGGACTTTATAGAATTGCCACAGCATAACAGGCTCAGGTGTATATCTATTGGTACTAATAGATATGTTTTCTGGTTGGCCGGAGGCTTTCCCTTGTCACACCAATAT
The DNA here is from genome assembly GCF_004027225.2 of Strigops habroptila. Taxonomy (NCBI): domain Eukaryota; kingdom Metazoa; phylum Chordata; class Aves; order Psittaciformes; family Psittacidae; genus Strigops; species Strigops habroptila. The sequence goes on from NC_044301.2 coordinate 21,398,021, forward strand.
GGCTCGTGAAGTAGTAAAACATTTATTGAATCAAATAATACCCCGATATGGTGTACCAGCAGGCTTGTCCTCGGACAGAGGTCTGCATTTTGTTACAGAAGTAGTTAGGAAGATGGGAGAGTGTTTGGGAATGAAGTGGGATCTGCATACCCTATATAGACCTCAGGCTAGTGGGAAAGTGGAACGTATGAATCAGACACTCAAGTTACAATTAAGTAAAATATGTCAAGAAACTTCTTTAACCTGGTTACAAGCCCTACCAATTGCTTTGTTTGTTAAGGATACGAATACAGCCAGGAAGGAATCATGTGAGTCCATATGAACTGATGTATGGGTGGCCTTACCAACTGCCTTTTGTTCCTGGTGATATGTCTTTGCAGGGAAAACAGGATCCCAGACAATACCTGCTGGCACTGGGTAAAACTCTTAGCTCTGGTAATATCTTGGTAGGACATTACCCAAACTGTAGCTGGACAATGCAACTCCAGATTAAGGGACCCCAAACTGGCTATTGGCTGGCTATTTCCCAGAAGGGAAAGGGTGGTATTGATTGTGTAATAATACTGCTAGAAAGGCCATTTCCCCAGGATGGACTGGAACATGTACGCTGGGTGTTGTACTCCCGGATGCTATACGGGCATTACAGATTGAGGTATCCAGCCTACCCCAGGTAACATTGCAGAACCGTATGGCTCTTGGCACATACATAGACCAGAATGGCAGAATATCCACAGATCTAGCAGAAATCTGGAAGCAAAGATCTTACATCAGGTCATTAGAGATGATACTTCCTGGGGATTTGAAGAATTATGGCCTGGACTTACTTCTTGGCTACCAAATTGGATATGGTTAAAAAAACTTGTTTGTGATCATTATGGTAATAATTTGTGTCTGTATCCTAGCATGTATCATTGTCCTGGGTTCAGCTGTAGCAGTTATTTTTCTCCTTCTTAGTAGCTGGTGCAGTGCTGTGTTTTCAACTTTAGTCTGAGAACAATGCTGATAACACACCGATGTTTTGTTGTTGCTAAGACACATACCCCTGGTGTCTTTTTCAGGGACACACCCAACAGAAATTACTATAAAACAAGTTTCCTGCCAACATCAGTGGCTCTAATGAGTCAGGAACCAGTAATCTGGGAATAGGGGAACTGTTGACAGAGCCTAATTATTTTCTGACAGTCTTTCTAACACAGTTAGAAAAATAAAACACCTACATAGACTTTGAAATTGGAAATGGGGTTAGCAGCACTACACATGCACCTGCTAATTTATCCCCATGATCCTGGTTTAGGCTCCTTCCCCTTCACACCTTAATTACACAGAACACATAACTTTTAATGGGAAGTCTTCTGTTTTAGTGTCTGGCAGTTAATTTGTTATGACTTTTGTGTATTTTAGTTACATTTATTCCATATATTATAACTGCAAAAAGCATTGCCACATTTCAGAGACATGTGAGTGAGAACAGACTTGTTGAGGTGTTGTCTTAGCTGTGTCCCTGGCCACATGCTGCTGCTCCTCAGTTCATTCATGCTTTGGGAATCAGCAGTTCTCAGACTCCAAAGGCAGAATCCCAAGCAGAGCCCATCTTCTTCTAAATTTCTGCATGGGAAAAACCCATGATAGCTGCATACCACCCCCAGCTGCAATCCCTCCAGCTCCTAAACAGGGTGCAGATTTCCTTTACTGTGTTATTTCAACTTCCACTGTTCGTGTAACTTCCACAGTTTGGATCCTGCTCACTGTTTCCACCACAGGCACCGGTTGGAGTTTGCCCTTTCAGGACATTAAAAGTTTTGCCCAACAGCCAAACTGACATTTGAAAAGGATCTACAGAGCTCGTATAAAAAATCCCCCATCAAACCTGCCTGGACCTGGCATTGAAACTGGATGTTTATCAAATGCAAAAGGCACAAATGTTCAAAAATCATAAAAGTAAAGAAAAATTCATAAGCGGCTCAGTGTTCATTCATCTACAACCTCCTTTAGCATATAATAAACCTCTCCAGCTTACAGTTTTATTTGTGATCAAGTCCTAGAGCCCAGCACCAACCAAAGGGTTGGAGGACTCAGTCCCACACTGACTTTTGAGGTTTGGTACCAAAGAGCTGTGCTGTGCCACCCTCGCAAGCAGCTGGTATGAATCCCTCCTACACTGTCCCTTAATTTTCCTGGACAGGGAATACAAGCCAGGTTTCATTTGCTGTCAACACAGCGCATCAATACAGAGGGATATGAAGTGTGTGACCTGGGGCTGGTGAGAACGCCCAGGAGAAAGATTTAATTGAATGTTGTAGTTGCTTTTGTAGCTTAAACCTCACCCAGATCTTAGGCAAGTCAAGGGAGGTTTTGGAGGCTAAGGTCCTGACTGAGAGTCATTGGCAAAGGTACCCTCTCTCTTTCCTTGCTTTATCAGGTTCAGCCTGTTCACGTGAACATTTTCTCTGCCTTGGGAAGTGTAAGCAGCTTTTCTTTCCCTGGGTAATTAGTACCAGACCTATCATCACCAGTGACAGTTTGGTGCTGGGCTTCTCCAGGCAGCCCTAAAGTTCCCCTGTGATTCAGCAAAAGGGTATGTCCACAAGAAGTAAAAACGTAAGTAAAACCAATCCTGTAAGTCCTTACTGCTGCTATCACCAACAATTGGAGACAGGACACAATTAATGTGCTACTTCATGGCATCTCCTGGCCAGCACAATCACTGTCATCCGTGCCACAGGATCCTCTGCCATGGGCTCCAGTGGCTGCCTGCTGCAGTGGCAAGACCCTTCACTGGTGTACCCAGGGTAGGAGCCACTGGAATTTTATTTTTCATGTATTTCCATCATACACCATTCAGGATAAGCATTTGTCTTAAGGTTTGTCAAAGGCATGGGAGTGGGTCACTCCATAGGCTGGATAGGCAGTTCAGCAGCTCTGCTTAATGCAACATCTTTTACTGCCTTCAATAAATCTGTGTCCCAGGTCAGTGTGTCAATGCTGGGTACGTGCAATGTCCTGAACACACTCCTGGGCTCTAGCTGGTGAGATCCTTCCATTCGCCCGCTCGTGCCTCATCTTTTTACTTCTCTGCCCCTTTCAACATATCTTGTAACTCAAGCTGGATTTCAAAACTGTAAGATAAGGAGGTGCAGCCCCACCTTCCCTGGCAGCACCTCTGCTGTGAGCTCCACATGGTTTTTTCACGTGCTGGGGTCCACAGGAGGAGTTTATGGCTTTAACTGGATTCCAGTAAACCTTGTACTTGTTTTGCTGACCTGTCAACAATCAAGTGGCAGCAACTGGTAACAGTTAAATGCAGCCTGTGAGTGCCCTGGGTGATACACAACACTTACTGTGCCCCTCATCCTCCTCTAAGGACACCCAACATACCCACGTCAGCTGTCCCTCCTCCTTTACAAAGCAGTGTGCTGCCCACCCCGGCTTCCCACAGCCACCAGTGGGGAGCTGCACTTGTTCTCAGGGTGTCAGCTGCTTTTGGACATGATGCATACCATCTCTTCACCCCTATGGACAGCTCAAATCACACACAGCTTCTCAGCAGCTACAAGACCATGAAACTGTCCATGAAATGCCTTCAGCTGTAATTCCAGATCTGCCTCACGTTGCTTCCCTTTGCTCCGTTAACAAAAGGATGGTTTTGCTCTGGTAACGTTTCCAGAAGCAGCCCTCTGAAAGGCTGCTATCTGGATGCTCCCCATCTCTTTTCAGCGAGGGAATTTTTTGCCAAAGTCAGCCACACAGAATTCGGTAGCAGCACACTGCACTCTGACCGTTGGTAACCACTCCTTGCCATTGCCATAGCTTCAGAAAGCAGACAGCCATGCGGAAATGTTACCTGTCAGCTGAATGATAGTGATTACAGGAAAACCCTTTGGAAGATTTTTAACTTGGGAGGATACTTGTGCCTGGCTTGAAGCAAATGAACAATTTCCTCAGATGATGCTGTCTGTCTGCTCCACTGGAGAAAAGAAGGCTCTGGGGAGACCTTAGAGCAGCTTCCAGTGCCTAAAGGGGCTGACAAGAAACCTGGAGAGGGACTTTTGACAAGAGCCTGTAGGCACAGGACAAGGGGGAATGGCTTTAAATTGACCAGGGGGAGATTGAGATTAGACATTAGGAAGAAGTTCTTCCCTGTGAGGGTGGTGAGGCACTGGCACGAGTTGCTCAGAGAAGCTGTGGCTGCCCCATCCCTGGCAGTGTCCAAGGCCAAGTTGGATGGGGCTTGGAGCAACCTGGTCTAGTGGAAGGTGTCCATGCCCATGGCAGGGGGTTGGAACTAGATGAGCTTTAAGGTCCATTCCAACCCAAACCACTCTGTGATTCTGTGATTCTATGATAGGGTAGGGTAGACGGTGACAGAAAGGTGAGGAGAGACGACAATGGACCCTACACGATTCAATGTGAATCAAGCAGAAGCCTCTTTATTGTTCCCACGATGCCTTTATATACAGAGTTTTCTATCTCTACATACGGTCACGCGCCCTTTGATTGGTAAGAGCCCTCTTGCACGAGGCAATCACGCAGCTCGGTAAGTGTCCTTATTGGTTCATCTAATTCCTGGTGTTCTTCCCATGTATCCGACTGCAGATGTTTTCTTCCTCTTATCTTCTTCTTGGTATGCGGCTGCATGCTTAGAAGAGGCCCTCATACAGCTGGCTCATCACATGCCCGCTGTCCTCCAAATACCACCCCACAATTCCCCCTTTTTCTCTTTGAACCAGCCAAACTTTCTTCAAGGAATTAGTAATCATGTTAGACACCCCCTTTAAGATCCAGGGAACGATTAACAATACAATCACAATTATACTTAAAGTTACAGTGTCTTGTCTACAAAGATCTAAAAGCCATCCCGTTATGCCTCAACCCCTTAACCACTTATCTAAACCTGAATTGACCACCGTTAGTTTGTTCGTGTTGTCTTTTATCTCCTTGAGAACTTCATGAATTGACGCTGAATGGTCAGACAGATTCATACAGCACATCCCTTCAAAATCCTCAAGCCCATGACCCTGTGCTAAAAGCAAAAATCAATTGCAGCTCTATTTTGCAAAACAGCGTGTCTTGTGCTATCTACATCATTAAGCGTTTGTGTAAGTACTTCTGACGTTAAATTTATCTGCTTTGCGGCCCAACACCCTAACTCAGTCACGTCTCCTAATGCTTTTGCTGCAGCTACTCCAGGTGCAAACAAGGAGGCAATAACTCAAGACGGCACATCCCAAAATTGTACCTGATCATTACAATTGGGCCTCAGTTGTATCCTTGTTGATAAGTAATATTGACTCTAACTTGAACAGTGTGTCATTTGACACACATCCCTAGAACCATTGTGACTGATAACCTTCTACCCCGCGCGTGCTCTAGAACTTCGACAATACCATCTGACCCCACAATACTCGCAAACACACAAACTCCAAGGCTCCCAAGTTCCACAGTTATGGCACAGAGTCCTTAGGTGCTGGGGTGTTTTCGGGTGGGTCATGCAACTTTTCTTGCCATGGCTTTACCCACTTGGCTGGTATCCATCTGGTTCCTGTATCTGTAACAGCACATGCATATCCTCTTCCCCATGTGATTAACTTAAATGGTCCTTCCCAGGCCCCTGCTATCCCGTTTTTAATCATTACCTTACATTGTCTGCTCTTAACTTCTTCCAACCCTCCTTGTAGACCAGCCCCGTGTTTTACCATTGGTGGCACCAAGCTATCTTGCGGCAATTGTAAGAAATTTAACACATATAGGACTTTGTTTAATCTATCTGTTGGTGATATAGCACTTTCTCCCCCTTTTTGTTTTTGAAGCAAACGCTTCAATGTCTGATTCATACGTTTGACCATAGCCTGACCGGTACGTGAATGGGGCGTACCCGTCACGTGAGTAATGCCCCAGAGCTGGAAAAACGCTTGCGTGGAATGAGGTACATAGCCAAGGCCGTTGTCAGTTTTGATTTCTCGTGGCACACCAAGGGCCGCTATAGCCGTGTGACGCATGTGATGCTGCACGTTTGCTAGATTCGCCAGTCTGAGCTGTAGCCCAAACTGCAAGAGAAAAACAACCCAAGCAGACATGCACATATTTTTGTTCACCGAATTCTGGGACATGCGTAACATCCATTTGCCAAATTTCTAAAGGTCCAGTACCACGAGGATTGACTCCAGGAGCCAAGCCTCCGGGATACTGTTGACAATCAGGGCACGACTGGACAATGCCTTGGGCATCTGATTCAGACAGCCCGAATTGGCAGCGCAGTACTTTGGCTGACTGGTGTTAAAAATCATGAGACCGTCTGGCTTGTGCGAACCGGTCCGTTGAGGAAGCCACCCATAGCGGCACTACCAGCTTGTCGGCTCTCCGGTTGCCTTCCGCTAAGCCTTCGATTATTCCTGTGTGACTCCGAATATGGGTGATAAAATATTCACATTGTCTTTCTGACAGCAATAGCCACAACCTCCAAAATAGTTTGTACAATACCTCATCGTTTATCTCTTTCAGCAATGCTCGTTCTATACTTGATACAACTCCTACTACATACAGTGAATCACAAACAACACTGACTGGTGGTGTCTTCCATCGAGCAAACACTTCTACCATGGCTCGCAACTCCAAATGTTGTGTGGAGCCTTGACAGTCTGTTAAAACTACATCATGCCATTGCCCGTTGGCCTGCCACGTGATGGCAGCCTTTTGAGATCTTCCTCCTGTGTCTGTAAAGACTGTAGCACTGTCTACCGGATGTGCAGAGCGTCTAGGTCGCTCTTCTATTTGACAGGAATGTAGTACACTAAAAAACTTGTGTGGTGGATAGTGCACCTTCACTTCACCCGAATAATCCAGCAACGCCACTTGCAATAAAATACACTGGCGCAAAGCCCAAGCTAAATATTCTGCCACTAAAGGTATTATGATAAAAGATGGTTCTTTCCCTGCTATTTCAACAATTCGATTTCGCCCCCTCATGATTAATTGTGCTAGCGCCTCCATTCGTGTTGTAACTGTCCGCTTTGACTGTGCCGATAGAAACACCCACTCTAATAACCGCAAAGGATCTCTTCCAGGAATCCATTGCAGTATTACAGCAAAAGGGTGCTGCTCACTATTGATTATTGCTAAACCTATCCCATAATCAGGGTTCCAGCAATGGGTGTAGGCTTTACTAATTTTTATGCTAATCTGCTGTAAAGCCTCTTTGGCCTCATTTGTCAACATCCGGGGTGCGTTTGCACCACCTCCTCCCCTGAGTAACCTCATCAGAGGTGCCAACTCCTCATTGGTAATACCACATAGGTCCTCAACCGGTTTAAATCTCCTAACAATTTTTGTACATCATTTAAGGTGTGGATCTCTGTCCGGAGTTCCACCTTTTGAGGTCGAACAACTGTTTTGTCGATTTCCCAGCCAAGATACTTCCATACTTCTGTTTTTTGTATTTTTTCAGGGGCCAATTGTAGCCCGTTTGACTGCAACACATTTTGTAATTCAACAATCAATTGGTCTCCATTCAGCTGTTTTCCGGCTATCAAAATGTCATCCATGTAATGATAAATAAGCAAGTCTGGATGCGCTTCACGTACCGGAGTAAGTGCCCAGGCCACGTAAACCTGGCACATGGTTGGTGAATTTTTCATGCCCTGCGGTAACACTACCCAGTGGTACCTTTTCATAGGTTCACTTTTGTTTACGCTCGGTACAGAAAAAGCGAATTTCTGATAATCTTCTGGATGCAGGGGAATGGTAAAAAAGCAATCTTTTAAATCGATAATTAAAATGTCCCAATTTTTCGGAATCATATTTGGGGAGGGTAATCCAGGCTGTAACGCCCCCATATCCTCCATGACCTCATTAATTTTTCTCAGATCATGCAATAGGCGCCATTTGCCACTTCTCTTTGGAGTTGTAAAAATTGGGGTATTCCAAGGGCTTGTGGTCGGTTTAATGTGACCTTTCTCTAATTGCTCCTGTCCCTTTCCAAAGCTAAAATTAAGGGATCTGGCAGAGCTCTCTTAATTCCACATTCCTTCTGCCACTCCTGCTGGTTTCTTAACGTGAAAAACATATCTGCATACATTACTTTGCTCTGTTGATATCCCATTATTAATTTTACACACACACACAAGGGATCCCACAAACACACTCCACACAACTACAATACCTAAAACACAAACAAAATCCAATTAGACAAACAACTATTAAGGACACAATCACAACATACAGTGCAGCCTTAACCATATTATATCGTCAACACCAAAATCGTTACCGTGATAATCCACAAAACTAGGTCAAATACCAGCAAGTCACAAACAGAAACAAATCCAAATGTATACCAATCAAGCGCTAGCAGCCGGGTATACGCCTTTACCTACGAGATTTCTATATCTCGATTTACAGAAGGCTCCAAACAAAAGGTTAACCCACCAAAATCCAAACTTCAAACAGACTCCCGTGCAGGACGTCTCCTACGACTTACGGAATGTTAACCAAAACAAAACAATATTTACAAAAGAATACTTTCTTAAAGATGGTCCTTGGCTGCTCCCACAGTGATCCGAGTGAGTCGAGGGGTCCCTCCGGGAAAATTCCCCGGGGGCCCTAGGGAGCCCTGTTCTCAGCGGGTCCTGCAGCCGAGCAGAGAGGGTCCCATCTGGGTCGCCAAACTGATTCGTAGAACTCGTTAAGAACTTGCCAACTTAATTAGTTCGGTAACACTGCTGGCATAAATGAGTGATTTCTCCTTGTCCTTCTACTTATCAGTTAACTTTGCTACATCACCTCCTGAACATCTGCTTAGTTTCAGCTGCTCCTTAGCTACAATCCTGTTTTGGCTACAATAAATTTTGTGCGAAGGCCATAAGGTTCCACAACTATGTCAGCTACAACGATTCATCTTAGACAAGGACCCTTATTGTGTTCTTTTGGTCGGGCCCTTTTTAGGTTTGGAAAGTTTTGTTGTTATATACAAAGCCACCAAGCTTAAAGTTACTTAGAACTAAATTTTCTTATTTACAAAAGATTATATTTCATTTTGTACTTCCTTGTCTCAAATCCCCCTTTTTTCTATCCTTTTGCAAATTCTTTTGCAATTTTTTTTTTTTTTTTTTCACTAATGCATTCTGAATAATCCCTCTCCATCGTCCTGTTGGGTCCCCGTCAGTTTTAGCAGTTTCATCTCTTGCCTCCCCCCACCCCCTGGAGCTTCCCGCAGCTTGCTATCGCGCCCTCCTCCTCCCCCCTGTGTTCTTCTCGAGCGATCTTATCTCTTTCCAAGTCCTCCAACTTTTGAAGCAGTTTCTGTGCCCAGTCCAGTTCCCTGTGGGGCTCGAGCGTGGATGATTTTCACGGAGACGTTGGTGGGGGAGGCATGGATGGAGGGAGAGGTGGAAAAAGCGATGGCTGGCTCTTGGAGTGAGATGGGTTGGGTGGGACGGGCAGCGGCTCTCCCCTGGGTGGCTTTTCTACGAAAGGGTCAGGAGGCAGCGGTACGGACCAGGATTCATTCACTTCCATCCCCTCGTTTTTCTGGGGATCCATCTCGTCCTCTGTCGGAGATGCCGACGGGGCAGCGGGGGAAGGGACAGGGAGCCGATCGAAAACTTTGATCTTAGACGATGGGGGCTGTAAAGCTATAAAAGCTCCGGCAGCGGCTGATCACACTGCCCTCATCGCTTGAAGGGTCATTAGAATCAGATTCCAAGTTGTTGCTAGTCCCTTAGCTTCTTTCTTGCCGTCGCTTACGGCATCCCATAACCATTCCCCAACCTCTTCCCAAGTTTCGACCTTAAAAGCGGCCTGTGGATCTGGGAGGAACCCGTTCTCTTGGCACCATATTAATAGTTTTCGGAGCACAAGCTCATCGTGTTTAATTCCTCTCTTAGAGAGTATATGTAGGAGCAGTTTCACAATCGCACTTTCTTCCTTTGTTACACTCTGCCCCATCTCTTATTACCAGCTGCTCACCTCTAAGGGTGTCCCGTTGCAACATACATTCTTTTTCTTCACGGACCGTCCTCCGATCCGTCCCGACTCCAGTCCCGCTGGCTCGGCTCTCCAGCCGGTCCTCTCCTTCGGGGTTGCTCCTGGTACTATCATATGACGATCATGTCGGGGTCACCAACTGAGGAGAGACGACAATGGACCCTACATGATTCAATGTGAATCAAGCAGAAGCCTCTTTATTGTTCCCACGATGCCTTTATATACAGAGTTTTCTATCTCTACATACGGTCACGCGCCCTTTGATTGGTAGGAGCCCTCTTGCACGAGGCAATCACGTGGCTCGGTAAGTGTCCTTATTGGTTCATCTAATTCCTGGTGTTCTTCCCATGTATCCGACTGCAGATGTTTTCTTCCTCTTATCTTCTTCTTGGTATGCGGCTACGTGTTTAGGAGAAGCTCTCCGATGGCTGGTTCACATCCTCTTATCTTCTTCTTGGTATGCGGCTGCATGCTTAGAAGAGGCCCTCATACAGCTGGCTCATCACATGCCCGCTGTCCTCCAAATACCACCCCACAGAAAGGGATGTTAGATTCTATATACAAACAAGCCTGTGGACAGTGCTGAAATCTGTAGCTGTATTCCACAGGCCTCTCAAAAAACCATGAATGATGATGAAGTCAGGCAGAAGAGAGGAAAAGCCAGCACAGCTCTGGGGGATTAAAGCAGAATGTCTGGGATGAAAGAGATACCTGACTTCAAATAAAAACAAACATGTACCATGCAGTTGCCATCGTTCTTCCACAGGGCTGTGAATCAGGGATGCCTGTCCTGGGTTCAGCCGTAACAGGTTTTTTTCTCCTTCTTAGTAGCTGGTGCAGTGCTGTGTTTTCGACTTTAGCCTGAGAACAATGCTGATAGCACACCGATGGTTTTAGTTGTTGCTAAGTAATGTTTACTCCGATCAAGGACTTTTTCAGACTCATGCTCTGCCAGTAATGAGGGGCACAGGAAGCCAGGAGGAAGCAGAGACAGGACACCTGACCCAAACTAGCCAAAGGGGTATTCCATACCACAGCACATCACGCCCAGTATATAAACTGGGGGGAGTTACCCGGAAGGCCCAGATCACTGCTCAGATTGGGCTGGGTATCATGAGGCAGGTGGTGAGCAACTGTATTCTCTCCCCTTGTTATTTCCCTTATCGTTATTATTTTCCCCGAGGCTGGACAGTCATGAGTGGCAGAGTGTGTGGGATCGTATGGGCTGTTAAAAACTACACTGAGAGCAATGGGTGGTGGGACTTTCAAACACTGGGATACACATTTACCAAAAGCCACCTGGTTGGTCAACAGTAGGGGATCTGCCAACAGGGCTGGCCCAGCCCAATCAGAACTTTTACCTTCCGTAGAGGGGGATAAAGTTCCTGTGGTGCACATAAAGAATTTGTTGGGGAAGACAGTCTGGGTTATTCCTGCTTCGGGTAATGGCAAACCCACTTGTGGGGTTGCTTTTGCTCAGGATATGCTTGGTGGGTAATGCAGGAAGATGGGGAACTCCAATGTGTACCTCAAGAGGATTTAATTTTGGGGGAAAACAGCCAATGAACTCAATTGTACGCTGTTGCCTGCTCTATAACACTTTTATAGCCCACCAGCTAGATATCTTCAGGTCACCAGCAACTGACCCTGACTTCCCTCCGATCATCACCCCAACAAAGAATGAATTTTGAGGAAACCAGACAAGCTCAGCAGTGACCAGATGAGTTTGGCGGTGTTGTCAGCATGCAACAATCCAACACTACACATCGTCCCTCCTGCCCTGAAGGACTGTTACAAGAGACGGAGCCTGACATCATGGACTGGATGAATTCAGTAACTTTATAGGGATTGGTCCATGAACTAAGGAATGATATCTCTCTCTCTTTGTGTGTGTGTATATATGTGTATATATATATGAGACAAAAAGCAATGGTGCATTTTAAGATATGGGATCTGAGCATGACGCGAATGGTATGGAATAAGGGGTGGATACTGTCCTGGGTTCAGCTGTAGCCATCTTTTTTTCTCCTTCTTAGAGCTGGTGCAGTGCTGTGTTTTCGACTTTAGTCTGAGAACAACACTGACAACATACCGGTGCTTTTAGTTGTTGCTAAGTAATGTTTACTCTGACCAAGGACTTTTTCAGTCTCATGCTCTGCCAGGGAGGAGGGGCACAGGAAGCCGGGAGGAAGCAGAGACAGGACACCTGACCCAAACTAGCCAAAGGGGTATTCCATACCACGGCATGTCATGCCCAGTATATAAACTGGGGGGAGTTACCCGGAAGGCCTAGATCACTGCTCGTGTAGGGCTGGGTATCGGTCGGCAGGTGGTGAGCAATTGTATCCTCTCCCCTTGTTATTTCTCTTATCATTATTATTATTGGTGGTGGTAGTAGTAATTTTGTATTATACCTTAGTTACTGGACTGCTCTTATCTCAACCCGTGGGAGTTACATTCTTCCGATTCTCCTCCCCATCCCTCCAGGAGTGGGGGAGGGGAAGAAGCAGGGGAGTGAGTGAGCGGCTGCGTGGTTCTGAGTTACCGGCTGGGCTTAAACCACAACAATGCCGCATGCATTCGACGCCACACTGACTCCACAGGCACCATGCTGGTGCCCTGTTCACGTGGGTAACATGGCAGAATGAAACCCCAGCACCCAAAGCACTGAAGCAACTGTGACATGAGCACAAGAGTGTGGTCAGGCATCTGGTGGATACCGGGGAGGCTGGCCCATGGTGACTGACCAACCAGTGGGCAGCCAGCGGTGCATGGTGTTCATCAAACCCTCCTGTGTGCCTCAGCCAGGGCTGGTGAGGGGCAGTGAGTTTTTAGAAGCTGCTGAGTGTTTTTGGAGAGCAATTCTGTTGGGATCTGAGAGCAGACTGGCACTGGAGCTGGCTGCCAGGGGGACAGGAGCCAACTGGACCCTCTGCGGAGCCTGAGGTATGCATCAGCTGTTCACAGCTGCTTCACCTCCATTTTTCACAGTTTAAGCATTTGCCTGGCATCTCCATCAGCTCACAAATCAGGCCACCTCACTTTCTGATCCCTTCCCCACGTCCAAACTGAATTTTTATCACCTCGGAAAAATAATGTTAAATCTGTGTGCATGGCCTTTCCTCACCTCCCCATCCTCCTTACACCTTTGTCACCAGGTAAAGGGGCTCCCCAACTCCCTCACCCCTCAAACTGTTCAGTACTCCTGGTCTCCAAATTACCCACATCCAGGGTACTGGTTTTCTTAAGGTGTATGCCATTTTTTTCACTTAATTAAAAACCACTGTCAATTCTCTTTCCACAATTTTTACAAGGGCATGTAGGGACAGGACAAGGGGGAATGGCTTTAAATTGACAGGGGGAGATTGAGATGAGATTTTAGGAAGACCCGGCAAGTATGTTTTAATCCCTGTGAGGGTGCTGAGGTGCTGGCACAGGTTGCCCAGAGAAGCTGTGGCTGCCCCATCCCTGGCAGTGTTCAAGGCCAGGTTGGACGGGGCTTGGAGCAACCTAGTCTAGTGGACGGTGCCCCTGCCCATAGCAGGGGTTGGAACTAGATTAGCTTTAAGAAGGTCCTTTACAACCCAAACCAGTCTGCGACTCTATGATTCTATTATTTGCATTCTGTTTGTTTAGAAATATCCGCTTCTTCATTTGGGACAACGCAGAGCAATTTGCTTAGATCATAAACTCTCCGCACCGTGTTTCAGGCAGTGACAACCCCTGTCCCGCGGCCGCAGTCCCCTCAACGCCGCGCACTCTCCCAGAAGCCGCCTCCGCCCCCTTCTAGACGCCTCCGCCCCCTTCTAGACGCTTCCGCACCCCCCGCCGCCACCGCGGCGGCTCTCCAACCGGCAGCCCCCCAGCCCTCCGCCTCCTTGTTCCGCATGCGCAGTGCGGCGCTGACGGCGGCGGCTGGTTCATCGTGCCTCCCCGCCCGCCGAGGCGCATGCGCGGGCCGGCAGCACTCGTATTCCCTGTGCCGTTCTACACCCCACCCACTTTCTCTCGGCGGCCGCGCAGGCGCAGGGTGGTGCCTGAGGAGGCTGTTGGGCGCGTTCCGTTGGCAGCAGCTGGTTCCTGTCAGCGGTGGCGGAGCCCTCGGCCTGGCCCGACCCGGCCATATTTGTGGCCCCGACGGGCGGAGCGCTGTGCTCTTGCCTGCCGGCGTCTCCCCTCCTCATCTCGGGGCGGCGGAGGCAGCAGCGCCCCCCTCTCGGCCAGGTCCTCTCCTCCCGCCGCCTCCCTCGCCCCTGCCGGGCCGTGGAGCTGCGATGCCCTCGGACTTCATCTCTCTGCTCAGCGCCGATCTCGACCTCGAGTCCCCCAAATCCCTCTACTCCAAGGGTGAGTGTGGCACCGGGCCGGGAGGCTGGGGGTGCGCCGTGCCCGCGCCATTAACCGTCGTTAACGGCTGGCCTTGCTTCCCTCCAGGCGACGGCGGGGTGCTTCGCCCGCCCCAAACCACCATCCCCCCCCTCCGCTGCCGGCTTATGGGTCGCACCGGGATGCTCGATCCGAGCCCGGCTCCCCCGGCCGCATTCCTGGCCTGGCCGCGGTGGCCTCAAGAATGTGTCCTGACAGGTTTCTGTGTTCGGGGCCCGGCGGCGGCCCCCGTGAGAGCGGCGCCGCAGCGGGGGGCTTTCCCCCTCTTTCTTTCTTTCTTCCTTCCCTTCCCGATCCCTGCTTCCCCGCTGGTGCTGGCCGGGAGTGCGGCCGCGGCCCCGCTCGCCGCCCAGTTAACCTCGCTGTTTGGCGGCGCATCCCTAGGGGTGCGGCTGGGGCCCGGCGCTGCCGCGGGGGGCGGGGGTGGCCGCTTCGGCCTGGAGCCTGGAGCGCGAAGTAACGGGGCGTCGGCGGCTCCAGGCTTCCCGAAAGCTGCTTCCGAATTTCGGGAAAGGGCCTCGGTGGAAGCGGTGGCCTCGGAGCGAACCTGAACGCTCTGGTTTGGGTTAGAAATTGGCCAGGAGCCCCCGAAAGTGGAGGGCTGGTTTCCAGCCCGGGGGCTCGGAGCATCCCCGGCTGTTCGCTTGTGGAGCAGGGGTAAAACAGCATCACTGGGCCGTGGGAAGTGGACCCTAAGTGAGAATGTGGGGAATGTTAAAAGTAAATGAACGGAAGGCCTATTTTCATAGAATTTGTGTTTTGAGAAGCACACACTAACCAAGGGTGTGTATGTTCAGAGAAATGTGTGCCACACAAGTAGTTTGTTGAGCACAGCTGGCAGGGAGCAGCTTTTGGGGGGGGTATGACAGAAGAAATGGACAGTCTTTTATTACCCTGAAGTGAAGGTACCTAAGCAAAGTTCAATATTCTTACAGGATTTCTGGAACTAATTGCAGTGTGCTCATAACTGAGTTGTGTGTTGTTAGTGGTGAAGCTACAAGAAATAAAAGGACTTTAACCAAATCAGAGCACACATTTAAAGCTCTCAAAGTGCTCATTGTCTTGCTGTTTAGAGATCTTAGAGCTATCACCAGTGTGTAATAGTTTGTAAATTTTGTTAAAGATGTTACTGCAGGGGTTTAAGGCTCTCCTGTTCCCTAACACATATGTGTTCCAGTTGGTTTCAGTCCTAGTGAGGGCAGCAGAAGGGAAAAGAGTATTTTGAAATAGGGCAGTTTGGTTAAAAAAAAAATAAAAAAAAATACAGGTGCTAATGCCCCATCAAAGTGACCATTTATTGTATTGGATATTTGAGAAGTGTGCAGAGTTAATTTGTAAAAAAAAAAAAAAAAAAAAAAAAAAAAAAAAAGGTTCCATGTAAGTTGCTATACTTCTGCAAGGACTTGTGCTTAATTGAGCAGAACTTTTGAACTCGCTGATCTTGCTATAAATTCCCAACGTCTTTATATTTAATGGAATGGTTGAGATCCTTTTCCTACCTGAAGCAGACACTGAAACTGATTAATCAAGAGTGTATTTTTTCTTCCAGTGGTGTTGATGCAGGTTCAGAGCTAGAAAAGGTCTAGAGAGGGATGTTTAGGAGTGGTCATAATGAGCTGCTTGATCCAAACAAGATGGCACATGATAGAGGTTTCTAAAGCAGTGAGTGGTTGTAAAGAGGTTAAAGCAAGGTTGGCTTGTCATGCTTTGTCATAACAAAAGATCAAGTTGAAATGCAGTTTAATTTAAATTAAAATTTAGAACCAATGAATATACTTTTCCAGAGCGAATAATGCCCTGGATCAAAGTATGAATACAGCTGATGAGATAAAGGGAAAGGTCTAAACAAAGTGAGAAAGCCACAAATATGCATTTGTGATGAGGGTGTGTTAGGAGCATGTAGTTTCTCATAATTGCTCTCTTTTTAGAAATGTAGCTACTCCACAGTTAGGAATCCATCTCGCAGATTGAATTAGGGCCAGTAACTTTTCCTCTGAATTACATTCCTGTGTGCATGTCAGGATGGTTGCAGTTTAGTGATACCCATCTTGTAAGTTTGTCAGTGATGATCCCTGTGGTCTGGACATGCAGAGATCATGAAATCAAGAGAAGCTGTGAGATTGGAGTGGTCTTGGGAGTAATGGGGGTTTCTAACATACAAACTTTAAAGTGGAAGAGTCTTAATGTACTGATTAAAACACTCTTAAAAGTGAACTTAAGGTGACATGGCAATTCAACCAAAGGGAAAGTCATTAATGTAAAATTTGATCTGATAATTTGAGTTATTTCTTTTCATTTATGCGTGGCTTGGGAAAGGGAATATTTTGAGTATCTAAATACTTTATCTTCCAGTTTTCACCCTTGTAGGTGTGGTTTCATTAGCAGTTCCAGACAGTATGAATTCCCACTTGTTGAGTTCAAGCAGTCTAGTCCCCTGTCTGTTCCTTACTGCTCTGTTCATGCTAACACTTGTGGCCATGTAGAGAACTGGGTTGGGGGATTAGTCATGTTAAAATGAAATCAGCTTTTCCCCTATTCATTCTCACACTGCCCCCTAACAACAAAAAGGAAAAGGGGAAGAGAAATGTTGATTTTTAACTAGGGGAGTATCCTGGTCATGTTTGCTGTGGGTCTTCATGAATGGCTTGTGCTGATTCCAGGAAAGGACATGTGGAAACTATCAGTGGGGAAGGGTGGGACTATTTCTTTCAGCAGCAGTGCCAGCTTACATTGGCTTAAAATGATAGTGAAACTGTACTTTTAAGTTGCAGGCCTCCAGAATATGACTGGTTATAGCTGCTAGAAATAAATCTGAAGTGTTGATTCTAAGGCATGTTTGCTGAAGTTCATCCCCGCAGCTCCTGAGGAACTGACTTGTGCTAAGGACTAAAACCTGTCTTTTTATGTATAATCAGTATTTTTTAAAAGTATATCCTTTGTAACTATTGCAAAAGGATGGTATCTCCTAACAAGAAGACAATAGACATGTACAAAAATGTATGCATTTTGAATGCTGAAAATATCTAGAATGTAATGGGTTTAATTCCCATCTTTACGTAACATACTGTCCTATTTGCAATAAACCAACCCAAATGTGCATACAAATTAGTAATGTAAAAAAAAAAATCACTGGAGCATAAAACCTAAAACCTTGAGGCTAGTTGTTCTGTGGTTGAATATCATATGCACCATTTAGATATAGCACAGTTAGCTATTTATTGTCAACAGGCAGGGCTGAGAAGCTGTGATTAAAGCAGTTAATCAAGTGTCAGGTACTAAAGCCATACTGATTAAATGTGTGATTAATTTAGCTAATACATTCATTTTGAACAATTACAAAGTAATGTGTGTGTATCTATAAAGTTGCATTTTTGCACTGCAGCAAGTACAATCAGAACTTTTTATTCATCATCTCCCCCCTCTGATTTTTCTTTACACAGCTGAGTAACTGTAAAACTGTGAGACTCTCTGGAACTTGGAAGCATCGAGAAAAATGTTTGTAGTCTCCTAAATAGCTCTTTTGCCCTAAAAATGTCATATAGTCAAAACTCAATTTTCCTTCATGCTTAAATATTAAATGACAGTAATCTACTTGTATTTACTGAGAATTGTTGGTACAGCACATGGTTTTGGGTGATTTTTTTTTTTTTTTTTTTTTTTTTTTCTATCAGAAGATTTTTCTTTCCATGATCCAAGGGACAACTCTGGTAATGGACTTATCAAAGGGATGGAACAGATGCTTTATAAAAACAGGAAGAACCTGCTTTTGGTTTTGAACTTTAGAACTAGTACTAGCAGTTTTAGGAACAGAAATAATACTTAGAATCATAGAATCATAGAATCGTAAGGGTTGGAAAGGACCTTAAGATCATCTAGTTCCAACCCCCCTGCCATGGGCAGGGACATCTTGCCCTAAACCACGTGGTCCAAGGCTCTGTCCAACCTGGCCTTGAACACCACCAGGGATGGAGCATCCACAACCTCCCTGGGCAACCCATTCCAGTGCTTCACCACCCTCACTGTAAAGAACTTCTTCCTTATATCTAATCTAAACCTCCCCTGTTTAAGTTTGAAGCCATTACCCCTTGTCCTACCACTACAGTCCCTAAGGAAGAGTCCCTCCCCAGCATCCTTGTAGTCCCCCTTCAGATACTGGAAGGCTGCTATGAGGTCTCCACGCAGCCTTCTCTTCTCCAGGCTGAACAGCCCCAACTCTCTCAGCCTGTCTTCATACGGGAGGTGCTCCAGCCCTCTTATCATCCTCGTGGCCCTCCTCTGGACTTGCTCCAACAGCTCCATGTCCTTCTTATGTTGAGGACACCAGAACTGTACGCAGTACTCCAAGTGGGGTCTCACAAGAGCAGGGTATAGGGGCTTAGCTTTTTTTAATAATACTTAGCTGCTTTCTGTAGCTCGCAGAAGGTGCCATGCTGGACAAGCAGTGCTGAGGGATGGACTGCATGCCTCTTCCTGTTGCAGCTCTGCCAGCTGACCCCAGCAACTTCTGACTTAAATCAAGGAACTGGGGTAGAATCCATTGAGTTATTCTGTGTCAGCCCTGTAAATGTCTATTGCCACTTTGAATCTTATTAGTTTATTTGCTTTAAAACCAGAAGTATTGAAAATCTTCAAGATGACTGTGTGGTGCTGGGGTTAAGGGGGAAGATTTTGAATGCACAGCTTTCCTCAGTGTAATTTGAATATTCTGGTGACAGAGCTGTTTTAAGAGACCCCTTTTCCTGCTGTTTGTTCTCACCCATGTACTGTTCTCTGCATTGTGCCAAAACAATTGCTTTTTGTGGTAGCAAGATGAACGGGACTGGAAAACCAATCTAGAATGGTATCTTCTGATATTTGTAACATTGTTCTCCCTGGTCTTGTTTACTGTGCAGCGGTGTCCTGGGTTCAGCTGGAACAGTTATTTTCCTCCTTCCTAATAGCTGGTGCAGTGCTGCATTTGGGCTTTAGTCTGATAACAATGCTGATAACACACCAGTGTTTTAGTTGTTGCGAAGTAATACTTAATCTAATCAAGGACTTTTCAGTCTCTCATGCTCCGCCAGTGAGGAGGGGCATGAGAAGCCAGAAAGAAGCAGAGACAGGACACCTGACCCAAACTAGCCAAAGGGATATTCCATACCACAGCATGTCATGCCCAGTATAGAAAGTGGAGGGAGTCACCCGGAAGAGCAGATCCCTGCTTGGGTTGGGTTGGGTATCGGTCAGCAGGTGGTGAGCAATTGTATTGTGCATCACTTGTGTTTATTTTTTTTTTTCCTTTCCCTTTTAGTTTTATATTCTCTCCCCTTGTTATTTCCCTTATCAGTATTATTGGTGGTAGGAGTAGTAGTTTTGTATTATGCCTTAGTTACTGGACTGTTCTTATCTCAACCCATGGGAGTTAGATTGTTTTGGTTCTCCTCCCCATCCCTCCAGGAGCAGGGGGAGGAAGAAGGGGGGGGAGGGAGCGAGCGGCTGTGTGGTTCTGAGTTACTGGCTAGATTTAAACCATGACAGTCCTTCTTGGCACCCAATGTGGGGCATGAAGGCTTGAGATAACAACAGATCTGACCAGAGTGTGTCTAACTGTGATAAGCATTCATTATTTTGGATTAATAGTCACTCATAACAATGTTGATTTATTTGCTCTCGGAGTTGTTGCACTTGGTCTCAGAGTTTCAGCATGTCGTACCTTACTTGCAGCCAGTATTTGCTGTTTTAGTGTTTATCAGCTTAAGGGCCTGGGCTAAGGTTCTCATTTCATTGTACTTTATGATAAGTAACCCATCCTAGGGAGCGTGAGTGACAAGGAGCGGGGCAAATGGGGCATGGCATGGCAGTTGGCAGGCAGGGCGAACGGGATGGTTAGCACTCGCCTCAGGACCAGGGCCCAGTCTGGGAGCTCTGCTCTGTCTGACCTGGTAGTCACCAGCATAGTCACCCAGACAAAGCTGGTGAAAGGGGGGGGCTGCAGTGCTGTCGTAGTTTAAGCCCAGCCAGTAACTTGGAACCATGCAGTCGCTCGCTCACTTCCTGCATTCTTCCTCCCCCCACTCCTGGAGGGATGGGGAGGATAATCGGAAGAATGTAACTCCCACGGGTTGAGATAAGAACAGTCCCATAACTAAAGTATAACATAAAACCACTACTATTACCACCAATAATAATAATGATAAGGGAAATGAGAAGAGGAGGGGATACAATTGCTCACCACCT
This sequence comes from Strigops habroptila, assembly GCF_004027225.2. Taxonomy (NCBI): domain Eukaryota; kingdom Metazoa; phylum Chordata; class Aves; order Psittaciformes; family Psittacidae; genus Strigops; species Strigops habroptila. The sequence continues at coordinate 21,418,598 of NC_044301.2, forward strand.
GCTGACTGATAGCCAGCCTGACCTGAGCAGTGATCTGGGCCTTCTGGGTAACTCCCCCCGGTTTATATACTGAGCATGTTGTGCAATGGTATGGAATACCCCTTTGGCTAGTTTGGGTCAGGTGTCCTGTCTCTGCTTCCTCCCGGCTTCCCCTCCTCCCTGGCAGAGCATGAGACTGAGAAAGTCCTTGGTTGGAATAAACATTACTTAGCAACAAGTAAAAACACCAGTGTTATCAGTGTTGTTCCCAGGATGAAAGTCAAAACCACAGCACTGCACCAGCTACTAAGAAGGAGAAGAAAAGATGCCTACATCTGAACCCAGGACAGTATCCACCCCTTATTCCATACCATTCATGTCATGCTCAGATCCCACATTTTTCAATATACCATTGCTTTTGTCTCATATCTCTCTCTCTCTCTGTGTGTGTGTGTATATATATATATATATATATATACAGATATGCACCCACACACAAAGAGAGAGATAGCATTCCTTTATCCATGGACCAATCCCTATTAAGTTGCTGAATTCATCCAGTCCATGATGTCAGGCTCCATCTCTTGTAATAGTCTTTCAGGGCAGGAGGGACGGTGTGTAGTGTTGGGTTGTTACCTGCTGCTGACACTGCCAGACTTGTCACTGCTGAGCTCGTCTGGTTTCATCAAAATTCATTCTTTGTTGGGGTGATGATCGGAGGGAAGTCAGGGTCAGTTGCTAGTGACTTGAAGATATCTAGCTGGTGGGCTATGAAAGTGTTATGTAGCAGGCAACAGCATACAATTGAGTTCATTAGCTGTTTTCCCCCAAAATTGAATCCCCTTGAGGTACACATCGGACTTCCCCATCTTCTTGCATTATCCACCAAGTATATCCAGGTCCCTGAGCAAAAGCAACCCCATGAGTGGGTTTGCCTTTCCCTGAAGCAGGAATAACACAGACTGTCTTCCCCAACAAATTCTTTATGTGCACCACAGGAACTTTATCCCCCTCTACAGTACGTAAAAGTTCTGATTGGGCTGGGCCAGCCCTGTTGGCAGATCCCCTCGTGTTGACCAACCAGGTGGCTTTTGGTAAATGTGTATCCCAGTGTTTGAAAGTCCCACCACCCATTGCTCTCAGTGTAGTTTTTAACAGCCCATTGTACCATTTGATTTTCCCAGAGGCTGGTGCATGACAGGGGATGTGATATACCCACTCCATGCCATGCTCTTTGGCCCAAGTGTCTATAAGGTTGTTCGGGAAATGAGTCCCATTGTCTGACTCAATTCTTTCTGGGGTGCCGTGTTGCCACAAGACTTGCTTCTCAAGGCCCAGGATAGTGTTCCGGGCAGTGGCGTGGGACACAGCGTATGTTTCCAGCCATCCGGTGGTTGCTTCCACCATGGTAAGCACATGGCGCTTGCCTTGGCGGGTCGGCGGGAGTGTGATATAGTCAATCTGCCAGGCCTCCCCATACTTGTACGTCAGCCATCGTCCTCCATACCAGAGAGGCTTTAACCGCTTGGCTTGCTTAACTGCAGCACATGTTTCACATTCATGAATAACCTGGGCAATAGTGTCCATTGTTAAGTCCACCCCTCGATCACGAGTCCATCTATATGTTGCATCTCTGCCTTGATGGCCTGAGGTGTCATGAGCCCACTGGGCTAAAAATAATTCACCCTTATGTTGCCAATCTAAGTCCATCTGAGCCACTTCAATCTTAGCAGCTTGATCCACCTATTGGTTGTTCTGATGTTTCTCAGTGGCCCGACATTGCTGTTATCTTGTTGATCACATCTGTGGGGATCTGGCGACGTCCATCTTGCCGTTTTATTCCCCAAAATTGAATCTCCTGTGCAGGTCCCTTGACCTTATTCCGTTTTATGGCAAAACCAGCCTTCAGCAGGATTTGGATTATCTTCCTCCCTTTTTCAAAAACTTCTGCCACTGTATCACCCCACACGATGATGTCATCAATGTATTGCAGGTGTTCTGGAGCTTGCCCCTGTTCCAGTGCAGTCTGGATCAATCCATGGCAGATGGTAGGGCTGTGTTTCCACCCCTGGGGCAGTCGATTCCAAGTGTACTGGACTCCTTTCCAAGTAAAAGCGAACTGTGGCCTGCATTCTGCTGCCAAAGGGATTGAGAAAAATGCATTGGCAATATCAGTTGTGGCATCCCCCTTGGCTGCCTTTGACTCCAGTTCATACTGAAGTTCTAGCATGTCCTGTACGGCAGCACTCAGTGGTGGTGTGACTTCGTTCAGGCCGTGATAGTTTCCTCTTGGTCTCCACTCTCCATTAGACTTTAGCACTGGCCATATGGGGCTATTAAAGGGTGAGCGGGTCCTGCTGATCACTCCTTGGCTCTCCAGTCTACGGATCAGCTTATGGATGGGAATCAGGGAGTCTCGGTTGGTGCGATATTGCCGCCGGTGCACTGTTGTGGTTGCGATTGGCACTTGTTGTTCTTCGACCTTCAGCAACCCCACAACAGAAGGATCCTCTGAGAGACCAGGCAAGGTGGACAGCTGCTTCATTTCCTCCATCTCCAAGGCAGCGATACCAAAAGCCCATCTATACCCTTTTGGGTCTTTGAAGTACCCTCTCCTGAGAGTCTTTTGTCACTCCTTCCCAGTCAGGCTGATTTCAGCCTTCAGTACAGTCAACTCTTGGGATCCTCCTGTCACTCCAGAAGTATAAGTGGGTTCCACCCCTTGATACCTTGATGGCAACTGGGTACACTGTGCACCGGTATCTACTAGAGCCTTATACTTCTATGGGACTCATGTGCCAGGCCATCTGATCCACACAGTCCAGTAAACCCGATTATCCCTCTCCTCCACCTGGCTGGAGGCAGGGCCCCTCTAATAGTGATCATAACATTCTCCACTTATGTCTTGTAGAAAGGAATTAGAATTCCTTATCACAGGAGTTGAAGGAAAATCAGCTCTTCCACTCCATCTGGGAAGCTGCTCACCAGAGACTGGACCAGCAACTTTCATGGGAGGATCGTCCTTGACTGTTGTTCTCCAATTCACATATTTGTTCGTCCAGAGGTAGGTTTTCTATCCCACTTTCTCATGTCTTCTTCGGGAAATCGCAGGTAAAACCATAGGGTGGCCCGTGGAGTGTACCTCCTATATTTTGTGTTTTGGGCAATTGGGTGCCTTTTGTTGATAGCTGAGACGCCGGTCGGTACTCGTGGGGAGCTGGGTGGATCGTCTCTCACTTGTTTGAACTCCTGGGTCAGGAGTTTTTGCACAGCTGAAATGATGGAAGGGGTGAGATTGTCTTCAGTCTCCCAGAGTTGCTGACTGGCTTTATCCAGTGTTGGTGATGGTGCCTCACTCCAGGTCATTGATGCCAATAAGTGGGCATATGATGATGGTGTAGTCTGTGTAAGTTTCTGCCACATGGGTCGTGTACATTCAACTTCATCTAGATCTCTGGGTGCATTCCTTTCATTTGGCCTATGATAGATCATATCTAGAATGGCTGATTTCCTCAGGGACTGGATGCTTCTCTCTGTCATGGTCCACTTGCCTGAGGAACTCATAACATCATCTTTGTAGGGAAACCTTTCCTTCACAGCTTCCAAGAGCCGCCTCCAAAGGCTGAGGGCTCGTTTTCCTTTTGCAATCACTTTGTCAATTCCCCCTTCCCAAGCAAGTGATCCCAGCTGCTTGACTTCCCTACCTTCTAGTTTTTGACTGTCGGCCCCATTGTCCCAGCATTGGAGCAACCGGGTGACAATGTGCTCCCCTGGAAGACGGCTGAAATCTTTTCACATATTTTGCAGCTCGGTCAAGGTCCAGGATTGAGAAGTCACTTCTTCCTCTTCCTCTGTTTCTTGTATTAATAACTCTTGTTCAGATGCTGTTCCCTGTACTACGTGCATTGGGTCTTCATTTTCCTTCACTGCAGAGGTTGCTCTTTATGTCTCTCATTTGCTTTTCCCTTTGCTTACAGGGGCAACCGCTATTGGCACGGATTGGTCCTTTGGTTTAGCTGCAGCGTCTGTCACTGTGGTTGGTTTAGCTGCATTGTCTGCCACTAGGGTTGGAGCGCCTGCAGTGTCTGTTGTTGAGGTTGAGTAGCTGTATTGTCTGTTGCTTTGCCATCAGATCCAGAGACATTTTTTTCTGGAGACGCTCTGTAGGTGTAGGCCAAGCCCCAGCATGTTGCAGTGAGTTGTCCCTCTCTGGTATTGCCAGGACGGCAGCCCACGTCATTTAAGTGTTTTACTAGGTTTTCTGGATTTTGCACTTGTTTACTGGTTAAGTTCTAAAGAACTGGAGTGGCCAACTGGCTTAGGTACTTGCCCATACTGTTCCACACACCCTGCCACTCATGACTGTCCAGCCTTGGGGAAGGTCTCTTGGTGATATTCTTGGATAGTTGTTTAACCTTAGAGAAGACCCGAGCCTGACCCTGCTTAACTTTTGAGATCAGACAAGATCGGGCACTCTCAGGGTGGTATGGCCATAGGTAAACCACAAGCAGCATATTCAGCAACATGCTGGTTCCCAAGAAAAGCAGCAGGATGGTTTCAAGGGTACTCAAAGGATTTTCAAAACCTTTAGATTTCTCAAATGCTGCTGTAAATAGCCTGGTGGGGAGCAGAGGGTGTGAGGCACTGTCTCCTTCATAGGTTGACCCTTCGGGGGGAGGGGGCAAGTGGTGTAGAGGTCTAATTGTTGACAATTCCCATTACATGCCTCCCAAAGTACAGATGTGATGGCCATACTGAGAACACACCAGATCAGTTTCATGATCAATAATTCTATTGTATCACAAGCCATTATCATAAAGTACAATGAAACGAGAACCTTAGCCCAGGCCCCAAAGCCAATAAACACTAAAACAGCAAATACTGGCTGCAAGTAAGGTACGACATGCTGTAACTCTGAGACCAAGCACAGCAACTCCGAGAGCAAATAAATAAACATTGTGACGAGTGACTGTTAATCAGAAACACTGAATGCTTATCACAAATACAGTTAGACACACTCTGGTCAGGTCTGTCATTATCTCAACCCTTCGTGCCCCACGTTGGGCGCCACAAAGGACTGTTGTGGTTTAAGGCCAGCCGGTAACTCAGAACCATGCAGCTGCTTGCTCCCTCCCCCCCTTCTTCCTCCCCCTTCTCCTGGAGGGATGGGGAGGAGAATTGAAAGAAGAAAGGAAGGAGAAAAATTCCTGCTACAGCTGAACCCAGGATAATATAGGAATCTAAAAACGCTGAGGTGAAGAGAGTAAAATAGCAAGTGAAGGAGCACTTACAAATTTCAGCTTTCCAGTGTGAACCACCAGCATTTTGCACTTTCACTGTAATACTGTCAGATCAGCTTCACCCACTCTTCCCTACCTTCTGTGAGTTATTTTGCCTAAATCTTTCCAAGGCCTCTCCTCCTCAAAGGCAGAGCTTCTGTCACCAGCTGCTGGGACTGATCCAGATACATGTTGACCCAACGTTATATTTTTGTGCAGGCTGATGGTGATGTGTCCAGCCCTTGCACAGATAGTTTTTGTTCAGTTCTTTCAATTTAAAATGACCCGATTTCAGTTGCGTGTAGCAGTTTATGCTAGGTGAGCATCCCTTCTAGCAGTGTTGTATATTCTTTTGTTTATCTTCAGGGTTTGTTGCTGCTCTTGCAGCTCTTTGGGAAGATTGGCAGTGAGTACCTTTCAGCTAAGATGGGATGCTGGATCCATTCCTGCTGATAGCCAGGTGTGCTGGGATGTTCATTATTTGTCTTGGGTCCACTATGTTTGATGTGCTACAATAACAAGCAAGTTTAGTATCATATTACTTGATTATTTTTCATTAATATTTCAATTCTGAATGTTTTGTGCAGTTCCAAGCAGTACCCTGTCAACATCTCATGTTCCCCAGATTGAAAGTTTGGCATTGTTGGCTATCAACCTAATGGTTTGGTGCTGTTCTGCTCAGTATAGCTTCATGAAATGCAATTTTCTGAACTGTCAGGATAACTGGCATGAAGATCCAAGTTAGAAACATCTGATCTCAGATAAGAGATTATAAGGATAGGATAATTGTATAAAGGGCACTTGAAGAAATTTGACAAAATACTTGTTGTAAATCTGTCTCTCCCTATGTGTCCTTGATTTCAGTAGTAGAATTTGTGAAGCCTGGGCTCATCTAGTTAGTTTAGTTGAGGTATTTTGAGGGAAGGTATGAGATTTGGAAATTTATTGTAAAGAGTGTCTAAATGCGGGTGAAGGTTTCTATGTGGAAATGAGTGTGTGTGACTCAGCTGATCATTAGTATATTGTTATTTTGTTTGTGTGTTGATCTTGTTTATATTTCATAACAACAGTGATCCTGAAACACATGTTCCTGTCTTCCTGTATGGGGGGGGGAGGGGAAAGGTGTTTAGGGGAGATGTTGGGTATAAATTGAGCTACTTCTAGCAAAAAACCAAAAAACAAAAAAAAAAAAAAAAGAAAAAAAAAACCAAAAACAAAAACAAAAAAAAAACCACACAAAAAAAAAAAACCCCAACAAACCCCCACCAAAAAACAAAACCCAGAAACTTGAGGTCAACTAATATATATATCAAGAGGATTTGAAATGAGCAATAAGTTACAGGGCACTTTGTGCTGTCAGTGGCTGAAATTTGACTCATTGATTCAACACAGTGGCTGCTAAAACCAGGAATTCTGTCTACGTATTTTTTTCTTGTTAATTGGGTAGAAATATGTAATGATGCTGAATTTTTACTTTTGCCTTCAAATGTGATGTTGCATTTACATATGCCTTTTTTTGTGGGTGTTTTTCACATGAATAACCATAAAATTATAGCAGATAATTTCATATACTCATTGTTCATGTGTGTACACACGTGTGTAAAACATGGAGGTGAGCTGATCAATAGGAGCTTTAGCTATTTAAATACAGTATCCGGTGTGGAGGGAAACTATATCCCCTGGGGAAGAATTAGCTTCCTTGCAATAACTCTAATCTTTCTGGAATTTGTCAGTATTTGCTTTAATGCTATTTATAGTGCAGCATATATAAACATTGGCCTGTGTTTAGGTGAAAACACAAGAGTTTCATTTGAAATTTGGTTTGTGCAGAGCAGGTTTATTGCAGCAAGCTTTCTTAAAGGTATCCAAACAATTTCAGATTCCTCAGAAAAGTGTTGAAGTGGTAGTTCCTAGTAATCCAGTTCCTAATCTTTAGTGTGTGTTTTAGACTATGAAGCTATATCTGTTCTAATGAAAAGTTAGGAGTGTGTTTGGGTTTTGGTTTTTTTTTCCCTTAAAGTTTGGATTTGATCTTAAACTTCATCCATGTGTTTGTAGAATCATAATCTGGCTTGGATTGGAAGGGACCTTTAAAGCTCATCTAGTTCCAACCCCTACCACAGGTAGGGACACCTTCCACTAGACCAGGTTGCTCCAAGCCCTGTCCAACCTGGCCTTGAACACTGCCAGGGATGGGGCAGCCACAGCTTCTCTGGGCACCCTGTGCCAGGGCCTCGCCACCCTCACAGGCTAGAACTTCTTCCTAAGATCTCATCTCAGCTCCCCTCTGTCAGTTTAAAGCCATTCCCCATTGTCTTATCCCTACAGCGAGGTGTGTGAGTTTCTTAGATGGCTTATCAGGAAAAATTTGTTGCAGGGTGCGCTTTGAGCTAAGATCGCTCTTTGTCAACAGACCTGACTGGGCATAATTTTCCATACGAGAGGTTGTGACAGATACCTTGGGTAGTAATTACAGCAGAGCAGCTGCTCCAGCACTGAACATCTGCCTGGTTCTTCAACAGAAGCAAGTTTGGATTTTGCTAACCTCCTGTAGGTAGTAGCACCGGTGCCACCAAGAATAAAGGCTGGTGCTTATTTACAAGGGATTGCTGTCTGGAACTGTTGTATGAACTGTTGGCTGCAGGGGCAATAATACTTCAAGGCGCAGGGATGTCAAGTAGGGAAGTACCCTCTCACATCCTAACTGTATTTTTCTTTGACTGGTATTTGTGCTTTTTGTTACTGGGACAAAATCTGAACCTTTCATTCTTCAGTCTTTTGAATTAAGATACTCATCTTGAAGAAAACTTGCAGTTCAGCAGAAAATAGAACCACATACGTCTTATGGTTTCCAAACACTACATTTTATTTGGAGCATTTTTTGGTGTATTGATAGCTAGCGGCCAAGCTTACAGGAGCCATTCAATATAGAAGTAAGTAAACATTTTCTCTGAAACTGCTTGGGATTTTGTAGTTCACAGCTTTCTCAGAATCCAGCACGTCAAATAACATCTGCAAATATGCAGTACTGGCTGTGCTTCAGGGGCTGTAGAATGTGAGATGGCTTGGGAGTGTGAGTTAGACTGGCTTGTTTTTAGCAAGGTGCAAACACATGTTTCATTCTTTCATATAACTTCCCTGGGCTTCATATGTCAGGACTGGCTTCGCAGCTTATGAAAGAAAGAAGACTGAGACTGAAAACCCCCAATAGCAGTCAGAAAGTATGGTAATAGGGTTCCCACTCTAATGATTCCATGTATTAAACCAGATTTGAATTTACAATGATACCTGTTGATAAATTGTACTGTCCTTACAGTGCAGAAACTGCCTAGCAGTGACTGTTTGAAGTAGTAACTGGGCTTCTTGGCTTCCCGTTTCTGGACCTTCCACTTTCTTCCCTGTTGTTAAAGCTGCAAATACAACTGCAGAGACTCTTAAATGCTATTAGATCAGCTGTGCTCCTTTTTGCAAGCCAGATGATGCACAACCTCTCTCCTCTTCTTCAGTGGATGGTCCAGCCAGAACTTAACTGGTAGATTTTTAATTTCTTTACTCAAAGAAGAGTAAAGCAGAGTAGGTAACTGTGAGAAATGGTTTCTAGGTTCAGGCAGGCCTTGGTTAGACACAGCAGTGAAGCAGTTATTTATTAGCGTTTTTGCAAAAACGGGTGTCCTAGCAAGTAGGCACACCCAGCAAAAGCAGAACTTTGATTTATATTTCCTATCCCATCTGCAGGTTCTCTCCCTTGTTTCCCCATTGGTTGGGTACTCCAAGGTTTACAGCCTATCTGATGTGTATAATCTACATGCCAACTGTCCCGCCTCTGGTTACATCTCCCCTTACTCGATTTTGTACACCCCTTCCTCTTATTTATCTCCTTTTATGGTTCGATTTCATAACTGTCTGGCAGACATGTGGTACCCCAACTTACTGTTTAACTACAGAACCAGTTTGCACCGGCTTTGTTTCATAGGTTGTACAAAGATAGTATTCTTTTTAACCACAGAGTGTGTCTGTTTGAGTCATGGTATTTCAAACCCTTTATTTCGTTCCCTTAGTAACTTAGCCCCAGCCCTAATATTGCAAAGCCCCATCCCCAATATATGAAAACGCTTTCTCTCACAGTAACAGTTGATCTTTCAGTGCTCTGCTTATTTCTGCTGCGCTAGGAGTGAATACCTATTGCATCTTTCCCATGAATTAGCACTTGTGGTTTGCTGGCAGAAGTATATATAGTGCACATAGTATAAAGTGCACATTGATTTTTTTTTTTTTTTTTTTTTTTTTTTTTTTTCCCCACATATGTCTCGGCACCTAAATAACACCTAGAAAGGAATTTAATAAAGTTTTGTGGTGTGAAATGGTTGATTCAGTTTATAGCTGTTCATCTATAGCTGTTTATAGCTATATTCAGTTTATAGCTCTTGATTTATGGCTGTCCCTGCCCATAGCAAGGGGGTTGGAACTAGATGATCTTTAAGGTCCCTTCCAGCCCAAACCATCTTATGATTTGATGTTTGAGGTTATTTACATTTCTAGATTGGGGGTTTGAAACAGGGCATCTTTGGCATATCCGCTGGAAAAGACATACATAGCTATGTGCTTATGCCCGAGTGGAGCTGTTTGTATCAATGAGTGATCCCGAGATAATTTCACAACAGAAAGCACAAAAAAAAAAAAAAAAATCATAGAGGTTCTACTACTGTACGGGATCTGCCAGAGCTGTATCATGGGGCTTTCTGTGTAAACTGGACTGGTGCTAGCCATTCCGTTAGTGGAAACGGCTTTCTCTGGAGCATCCGCGTGAGTTTACAGGGAGATTGAGGCAAAAAGAAACGTTGCAGATAAATGGAGATAAAGTGAAAATGCAGATAAAGTGAAGGATCTTAACAAGAATTGGCACTTATTACATGGGAAGAGTACAGGGTGTTCTGCAGATGATGGTACTAAATTAATCTCTCTTTGGAAGCTAGTTGCTCAGCTCGAACTCTGAGAATGGGTTTGTCTTTGATTCCCATGTGATTTGTTGTACATGCTGTCAACCTCTTCATTCTAAATGAGGACCTTTTCTGTCGAAGTTCCTGAATTATATTTTTGAACAAGTTTGTGTCCTTTTGTTTCAGTCTGGAGAATGTGTATCTTAACGTTTTTGTGGTTGGTTTGTTTTCTGAAATAACTTTATTCTATGATGTTAAGATCTCCAAGTGCTTAATGTGACCTTTTCAAAAGGTTCTGAAAAGGCTGGTTTATAGTTCATATCTTAAGCAAAAATGTTATTTCTTTTCTCTTGCAGAACATGAATAAATTCTTGATTAAATCCTTTTTTGTTCAACAGAATCTGTCTATGACCTTCTCCCAAAGGAGCTGCAGTTACCACCTTCCAGAGAAACATCTGTAGCATCCATGAGCCAAACAAGTGGTGGCGAGGCAAGTTCGCCACCTCCAGCTGTAGTTGCTGCTGGTAAGCATTCTCATTTGCTCAGTTGCTTTGTTAAGGTTGGCAATGTTCTGGCCAACATGAACAGTGCTGGCAAAGTTTAGATTGTAAAAAAGAGCTTGTGGAGAAGTAACAGAGTTCATTCTAGGAGAATTTAGGTAATATAAATTAAACTGGGTGATCTAAATTATCAGGTATTCTATGTTAATGGTTGCTGTATTTCATGTGTGTATATATGTCTTCATAAGAAATAAGTTACTTGTTTTGCTGTTTTGTTATTATGCAGCACAGGCCTGTTAACTCCTAGAATGCTCTCTGTCTTAAGAGGTAATAAATACCTGCTTGGAACTAAGGGAGAATGCCAACTGACTGTAAACCAGCAAATCCTAGCTAGGATAAAAAATGGAATGGGAGATTATATTTTGGGCTGTGAAGCTTTTGCCAGACTGTAAGGAGGAAGAAAGGTCATGTTTTCCTTTAAGAGGCCTGAGGAAGCTTAGTATTTAAACTCCATTCACACATATTACAAAATTCTCAAATACATGAGAACAGAATATATGTCAGGATGGCACTTTTATAAACTGTTAAGTTTAAATTAGTTATTTTTTCTAATTGACAGCATATAAAAATGAGGCATGACCTTTGTATCTTCCTCTTTATCTTACTCCCAGTCATGTTTTAGATTTCAATCTAAAGATGCTGTCATTGTTCTTTATTAAACATAAAAAAAATTAGGATTTAAGGACAAAGCTCTCTTCTGTGAAGTTAGCCTTAGTGCTGGTTTGCATATGGAGTTCTTGTCAGTAACTTGTATACATTAGTAAATATCTGTGCAATGAGGAAAAAATCATTATGCTCATGATAGATGCATCTTCATTGAATAAGGAATTTTTTGTGTAATTGGATCCCCATATTTCTTGCAAGGTCATGTTCTGCTTTCCTAATTGGCCTTAAATTATTGCTTGAGAAAAATGTGTATATTTAAGGTGAGGATTCAGCTGCATTATTCTTTTTTTCTATGAGTTCATATGCATTAAATGTTTGCGCAAGAATGTTTCCCAGGTTTGCATGGTACAGGAATCCTGATCAGAAACTGAAGAGATTGTAGACTTGTCAGAAAAACTTTACAGCACTGCTCACCATTCATGTTTTGCCAGACCTCTTCTGAGAGAACCTGTGGATTTAACTGTGCACAGCGGAACTTCGGTCATTGAAAGAATTTGATGGGTTTATTATATTGAAAGGATTCGTTATTTTTAATAAACGATAGAAAAATAATTTGGGCATGTATTTCTAAAATCAAGATGCTTAATGATCGGTTTGGTTCAAAGACACAGCAGCAACCAAATCCTGTAGAAACATGTATTGTAAAAACAAGTGAACAACAAAAAACAATCCCACAAACCCTGTTACACTCTAAGTCCACAGATAGACATGAACTGCTAATTGATTCTGAATGTAACAGAAAAGACTTAAACTTGAATGGAACTAAATGTCTGTTACCTCCAGGTATTTAGTGTCTGCTAACAGCCAGTTCAGTTCCTTTTAAAAAAACCTAAGAATGCATTTGCTGTGTTTGGGTTAAACTGCAGCACAATTTTCTTGAATGCAAAACTTAAACAGTGTTGAGATTTTTTTGTTAACACAGAAGGGAGACCTACTCATTCAATTAAGAACACATTTCAGAGTTGTGTAGTTTCACAAAGACTTTTAAGGTGATACCACTGCCCAAAGAAGAGCTTTTCATGTGTGCACTGCATCAAGGACCTGCTCCAGGTTAGAGTTGTCCTGAGTGGGTTCACTGCAGGTCTGCACAACTGCTTTTGATGGCACAGGGAGAGGAGTGATACAGGGAAGAGGAGCAGGCAGAAAAGGTGGAGGGTAGCTTCTCTCAATGGCTGTCAGCTTGTGCAGTTTGAATTGTTCACTGACCTGTGGCTTTGGAGACCTTCCATAGGTGTTGTAACAAGATGGTTAAGTTCCTGGGTGCTGTATAAATCGGAAGTATTAAGCAAAAGCAACTACAGTTGTTAAAAATTGTGTTTAAAGAAAATTAACCAGCCAGACAAAACCACCCAAACAGATCCAAGACTAGTTTTGTTTTCATTGCTTATGTCACTGTTCACTACAGTGAGACCAAAACCAGTTGAAATCCTGGTCTTCTGTAAACACATAACTGGTGACCAAGGTCATTCAGTAGTGAGTTGTGCTGAAGACGTGTAAGGAGAGGCAAGCCCCAGCCCAAAGTAGCTGGGGCTATTATCAGGGAGTGGGTGCTGAACTTCATAGGTGTTGAGGTAGACTCAGCTGGTGAATGCTATGAGATAATTTCAGTGTAACATGTTGGGATGGGGGGGAGGCAGGCCGTCTTTGGTTTTGTGTGTGTGTTTTTTGTGGTGTTTTTTTGGTGTGGTTTTTTTTTTTTTTTGTTCCCCCCCCATCCTTGAAAGAAAACACATGCATCTTGGATAAATGTTTACCAAAACAGGTCCATATACTTTGCTCCAAAACTATAGGGACAGAACAGAAAGCTGAACAGTCCCTGCTCCTCCCTCTGGTGTTGGGAGGTAAGATATATATAGAGATAGATAATATGTAAGATATAACTCAAGGGTGGACAGGTCCTTCTGGTAAGTCTGAGGCCAGACTTTCTTTCTCTTTAAAGCTGGGGACAAACTCTTAGGAACAAAGGAAGGAACATCGGTGTGTACAAAAGTCGTAGGTTGGGGTACAAGGAGAGGTAGACCTCAGTGGATTGTTTTATAGTCATAGTCCCCCCTCCCACAAATTCCTGCTGTGTTAGTGGCCAATTTGGATTCCTCCTATAAGCCATCTTGAACTCAGCACTTCTAAACTGATGCTGGTACTCTCAGCACACAGCTGCCTTGGAGCAGGAGCCTTCCCCAGTGTTCTCAGTTGACTTCCAGAATCCCAGGAGTGTTTTCTTTTTCATTGAGGTTAGCTGTGTGTTCCGCACCCAAATCTCTCTGTTTTCTCAAGAGAATAGGACACAAGTGTTTTGGCTTCATTCTTTCTGTAGCTGCGCCATATTTCCAGATAAAAGGGCGTATTGCATTTTACTGTTTTCTTTAATTGTTTCAGGATTGTTACAGTGTTTTAATAGTTGCTACCATATTTCCAAGCCCTGGCACCCTGCCTCATGTAATAATGAGAAGTCTGGCTGGGCTGGGCTCTGATTTCTTAGCAGGAAAACAAGAGGAAAATCAGCCTGGGCTTTGTGCATGTCTATATGCTTGTACAGGAAAACAGATTCAGATTTTACATTTATAATTTAAAAGACCAAGATTGACTAATCATTTGCATATATCAAGTCTGTAGCAGACTATAGGCACATTTTTGAGGATCTGACACTGTACAGATGAGAGGGTGAGGGGGAGATGACTTTTGCAACTTAGTGTGCCTGTATTTGAAATCTTTGTTTTGTGTGTATCTCTTCTTATTTTTATTTGTTTTTTTTATTATTATTTACTTAAAATTTTTGTGTCAGCTCTTACTTGCTTTATTTGGGAAATGATAGTTCAGTCTCCTTAGCATTGCAGGTGATCTCATTTACTCTTGTTTTTTGAAGGAAGGGCTGATTTGAGATGCTGCTAGCAACACTGTAGGTAGAAGTCAATTGCAGATATTACTCTCAATAATGAGAGGATTATGTTACAGGGAATGAGCCACAGTGGTGAGAGCTTTTTACTATGGTAATAGTTAACACAGTTTGTTCTTTCCCAAAACACAGAGTAAGGTAGTATCTGGCTGAAATTCAACTTACTTGAGGTTTTTCTGTCAGTTACTTTGCTGTGGGGTTTTGTTTCACATAAATCACATTATAGGTGAGAAATAGATATTGCTGCAGTTAACTTCTCTGTTGTTTGTTTGTTGTGTGTGTTTTGTGTGTGTGTGTTTTGTGTGTGTGGTTTTTTTTTTTTTGTTGGGTGTTTTTTTTTTTTTTGTTTTTTTTTTTTGGAGGAGCAGGATGGGCTGTTTTTAGCAGTGATGACCTTGCAGGGGCAGACTTCTAGTTCTTCCGTTTGGAAATTTGTTTTGTGATTTACAGACCAGTTTTATGAGTATTAAAATGGAATGTTGCTGATTGGATTTTAATTAATTTGTTAATAAATGTGCATCTCATTCATCCAGACAAAAGGTATTACCCACTCTCTGAATATCAAACAGGCAAGTATCATTTAACAGAACTCTAGGATTTTGAGCTGCGATGTTCACAACCTGAGCTGCTATCTCAAGCTTCTAATTCTGTTATTGTTCTGGAAAGCAGAAGGGAGGGAAAGGATCTAGGATACTGCTCGAAACTGTTCTCTGTGCTTGCTATTGGAATCACAAGTGTCTTTGTTCAGGGGACAGGAAAAGGAGGATTTTGCCTGGTGTGGTACCATAAATACATTAAATATGAATCATCTTCTAGACTCTTGAAATGCATGAGGGTGTCATGCTGAGAAATGTCATTGTAAGTTGTGCCTGGAGATTTCTTGCATGAAACCAATGTGCCTGAAGCTTTAATATTGCCTTCTACACAATATTTTTAAGCTCCAGTTGCAAGGAAGGATGCTTGATTCTTTCCAGTTGGTTCTTAAAGGTTGAGCAATTTTTTTCTTGTTGATCAAGACACATTGAACAAGTGCTTCAAATGCTCAAAATTCACACTGCTGATTTAAGCCCTTTCTCAAAGGCATCTATCTAGTTGGTAGGTCAACACATTATTCTTGTCTTTTGGGGATGATTCAGGAATATTTTTGGCCATGTACTTTAAACAAGTCTTGCATTTTTACTTTCTATCTCCAGTACCAGGAATGCCTAAACCTATTGAAACCTCAGTGAAGAAAACTTACAGAAACTTGCTTCTCTGCTTACCATCTGTTCATTCTTTCTGTAGCAGATCTCTGGATGAGCTGCTTCAGTTTGCTGTCAATCTTTTAAGCTGCTCTCCATTTGCCACAGAGGCAAATATATATATTTTTCCATATTTTTTTGCATTGCTCCACAGGACAGTATTTCCTGCTTTGTTTCTATTCTGACAGTTTCCAGTTCTTATCTCAAATTGAAATCTCCAGAGCTGTAGCAAAAGGGGAATGGATTTTATGCTCCTGGAATGTCTTTACTGATCTCTCTTTGCATTTTTCATATTTGGATACAATTAACCTGTGATGTATTGATATTTTCTGGCTCTCAAACATCTATGATTGTGTCCTGGAAAAATATTTGGTAAACAATGAAGCTTTACCTTTCTGTGGTCATGTCAAGTTTGTGCTCCTTTTTAATTAAAGGGATGAGCTACTTGTCCCAAGCAGGCGTAATTGGCTTTTTTGATCAGAGATGTTATTGAAGTACTTGCCATAATCATTTTTGGTCATTTAAATTATGAAAATAAGGCTTTGCTTCTCAATTGCTACTGTAGAGAAATGGATAAAAATACTTGCATCCTCTGTGGGGTGGAGGCTGGGTGCTGAGGGGTATGGGTCATGTTTTCCACTGCCAAGATATAAGGCATCATTCTCAAGCTGAAGTTTCTAATAAAGCCTCAGATAGGAGATGTGGGGTGGTTTGTTTTGTTTTTCTGAATAGCTAGTCAGACTTCTTAATTTTTATTGAAAATATTTTGTCAATTTATCATCCTTCCTGTTATCATTAGTCAGTTTTTCCTGTTGATACAGAAATAATTACCAGAGATTTCAAAGGGGATGCCAGTGCTACTACTAATTCTATTATCTTGGGCTTATAAGTACATATTGTAAACAAATTATCAGAAAAAAAGATTATTCTTTGTAGTTGGTTTCCAGGGCCCGTAAAAACTTCCATTTCTTTGTAGGCTTCCTCTTCCCACCACCCTTCCAGTTGGAAATGCCTTCCTATAATTTCCTAAAAGGATGTCTTTCAGGGATTTCTGTCTGCAGCTTGCTTGCTTCAGTCGTGTGTCAAACCAGATTCTAATGTTCTTTAAAAATGCATCTTCCTGGTGCTGTATGTTGGTACAGTGCCCTGGCTGCTCTGTCTTGCTAGTGCTAACATAGATATGAACAAGTTTAATAATTTTATGTGTGTCGTGGTTTAAGCCCAGCCGGTAACTCAGAACTACACGGCCGCTTGCTCACTCCCCCGCTTCTTCCCACCCCCACCCCTCGCTCCTGGAGGGATGGGGAGGAGAATCAAAAGAATGTAAATCCCATGGGTTGAGATAAGAACAGTCCAGTAACTAAGGTATAATACAAAACCACTGCTACTACTACCACTAATAATAATAATAAGGGAAATAACAAGGGGAGAGAATATAAAACTAAAAAGGGAAGAAAGAAAACCAACAATAAACACAAGTGATGCACAATACAATTGCTCACCACCTGCTGACTGATACCCAGCCTGACCCGAGCAGTGATCTGGGCCTTCTGGGTAACTCCCCCCAGTTTATATACTGGGCATGATGTGCTGTGGTATGGAATATCCCTTTGGCCAGTTTGGGTCAGGTGTCCTGTCTCTGCTTCCTCCTGGCTTCCTGTGCCCCTCCTCACTGGCAGAGCATGAGAGACTGAAAAGTCCTTGATCGGAGTAAGCATTACTTAGCAACAACTAAAACATTGGTGTGTTGTCAGCATTGTTCTCAGTCTAAAGTTGAAAACACAGCACTGCACCAGCTACCAAGAAGGAGAAAAATTACTGTTACAGCTGAACCCCGGACAATGTGCCTTGAGTGCCTACCTGCTCCTCTGCATGGAGCAGAACTTCCTTTAATTGCCTGTAAAAGGTTATATAGATGTAGTCTAGATCATCTCTTTTTTCCTAGATGAAGCTTATTTTCAAACTTCTTGAATCTCATGTAGTCAGTAAATCCAACTTTCCAGAACTGTTCAAACACAAGTTGTTTTATCATTGAGAGAATTTTTAATGGCAAATTCTTGCATTAAGTGGCTCCTATTCTTGCATCAAAAAGGTTTGAGAATTACTTTGCAACAAGAGAATTCCCCGTTCCTTAATGAATAATGAAAAACAAAGCCAGTGAAGGGCAAAAAGAGAACAGCCTTACTGTACTGTTGTTGGGGCACCTCCTTGCATCAACAACTTTGAAGGCCAAGAGGAGTTCTTATTTCTTAGGAAAAACCCAACCATGTATCTAAAGAACAAAAGAGTGTTTCTTCAGTTGAAGTGTTCTTTGTCAGATCCATCAATCCTGACATGATTGTACGGTCCCTCTTTTAGGGTGGCAGAAGCTGAGGAGATGACAGGTAGAGCTTGAAGAGAGCAACTGAGGGTCCTAGAGTTCTGACTTGCTTGGATGCAGCCGGTTATTGCTCCGAGTGGGGAAGAAGGATCTAAGATACATGGAATTGGTGTGTGAGCGCCACTAACAAAAGCTTTACTTAAATACCTAAACTGGAGTGTTAATTTAATAATGGATGTAATTTATTACAAAACCAGATTGTTTGATGTCTTTACCCAAAGTATAATACACTGCTTGGTTCAGCATGTGAATGTAAGGGGAATTTACACTGTTGGGCTTAATGTAAATTAAATTAACCTACCTATCTTGAATCTGAGTGTTTTTAATAACTGGTGAATTGGATTGCTTTATTTTATTTGCTGGGATGCTAGTTTTTTTTTCTCTATTAATACACTTAACTTGCATTCTAGCTTCGCCATTCAGAGACAGGCATCGAGTGGTGGGTTGTGTGACAGTGTCTGTCAATAGTGAAGACAAATAGTGCCAGAGACACTTAACCCATCCAATCTCACCCAGGGTATAGGTCGGTCTTGCTTTCAGACTTTTCTCTTCTTTCTTTTTTTTTTTTTTTTTTTTTTAAATCTTTATTTCTAAGTAGTGGATTGATATTGATTTGAAACTAAAGTTTTTGGAAAAGTTTTTGATATTATATCAGTAATACGAGAAGAAGAAAAGTAGAGACCAAAGTTTGGCATGTGAGGTGTTGAAAGCAGGTTTGCAGCCACTTTGTAAATTCTGGTGTTTACCTTTCAAACTTTTGGCAACACAAGGGCTGATGGTGGAAATTTTGCACATAGTACCCTCTGGTTTTGTTCTGAAATTGTTCTGCTGTGTCCAGTGGTTCAAATAAGCCAGTTAACATACAAAAGTATTATCAAGAACATGACATGTTAGATAAATTAACAAATTTAATAAATGGGTATACTTCATATATTAAGCTTATATACCACCTAAACCTTACCCTGTGTGGTGACTTTTCATTTTTGACACTTGTTTTCTGAACACAGCATAGGGATTATGCAGGATGCAGGCTAGGCTATGAGGAAGAGGCGAGTTCTTGAATGGCTTTTTGCTAGTCCTGGCTGTTCATGCACAGGTGGCTGAAAAACTTGTAACCCCCAAAATATCTCCACTTTATTTGTGTTCACAACCTTAAGCTTTCCAGTCTGGGAAATGACTCGCTTTGCACTCCAGCTGCAATTAAGGAAAAAAAAGTCATCAGGACACTATTTGTTTCTTTTGGAGGGCTTGGTAATCCTTGTTGTATTTAAGGATCTCTTTGGAAAGAACAAACAAGGATTTCGGGATTGGCTCCATGTAAGTGTTATCTGGAGACAAGACTCCTTCAATGCCAAGTAGTGGGTTTTTTTAGTTTTTTTTCTTTTTCCTGCCTTTCAGACTTTTTTTTTTAAGAGGCTAAATGCCTTGTTTGACTTCACAAGATAATAGGATATAGAAATATATATCATTGCCTTAGTTGCTAACTCAGGAGGTAATAAATTTTCTTTATATAATGCTTTATGTTACTGAAAAGAAAAAGACTGCACTGATTTGCTCATGGGGATGCTCTTTGCTGTGTGTTCCCTTAGTCTCTGACGTTATATTAGCCTGTGACTTTTAGCAGTGTGCGTTTGTGCCACGTGTGTTGCATCCATTCTTCCACTGCCTGCTTTTTTGGCTGCTTTTTGTTTTCAGAGGAACCTGAATCACTCAGTCTCTTGGTTGTGAATTTAATTCTGTTCACTGCCTGAAAGTAAGGTAAATGTTTGGGAGCAATAGGCACCTCTTTAGATTTTCTGGGAGGCAAATGTACAATGACTGGTAACTTGAACAACTGGAATTTCTTTGAAATGTAGTCTTCCTCGGAGTCGTGCGGAGTAATTGGTTATCTTTATTTACATTCTGAACTCCAGCACTAAGCACTTTGTTAGTTCTTGGTTATTTCCTCTCTTTCATTTACACATTACAGAATTGCTTATTATTGATGTAAATTATGAAGTCCAAACCAGAACCAGGACTTCCTTACGCTGAACTGTTTGATACCATTCTGCCTCTCCTAGAGGAAAAAAAAAGCTTGTAGGACAGGCAACAAATTCTGAATTACTTATTTCAACTACCTTACATGTTACAGTGATGGCAATGAATGGATTCAGGAGGTTTAATTTCAACAGTGATCAAGCTTGCTCTAATGTGGAAGTAGTTTTCTCTCTCCTTTTTTCAATTAAAAAAAGGAAAACAAACCAAATCCTACCTTGTGATGCTGGTGCATGTTTCATTTCTAATACTGTAGCTGCATATTTGCCATAACATGCACTTGGCTTCTATTCAGCGTTGAAAAGCAATTTTTATTTTGAGATTGTGTTAAAACATATTCAGTCTTATGTTTCAAAATGTGCGTATTCACTTAAACTATATTTGTTGTTACAAGCACTGTTAAGCTGCAAATGAAAGAGCCACCTGTAACAATTCCCATTAATATGTGTCTAAAGAAAGTAACCTCAAATAAAAGAAATGCTGGAACTAGAGAAGGCATGTGTATGTTTCCATTCTAACTTGACAGATCAGCAAGCAGGTACACCCCGCACTGAACAGCCACTGTCTATATTTGGGTGGTTATCTGCATGTTGGGGAAAACTTCATTCCTCAAAACCAGGAAATGCAAAATGTTCTCCCCTTTTAAAGCAATACCAGTCAAGTTTAAATTACTGAAAACTTCAGAATAAACTTTTTTTTTTTTTAAACCCTCCCAAATGCAGCATATTCAACCAAGAGATCTCTTTTGGGTATCAGATATGCATGTGTTGTCACTGGCTTTAGAGTAAATTGATAAAACAAAATGGGAGCCATGAAACATCCAGTGGTTTATTCTTTACAGTAACTTCACTAATTCTTTTTGACTCCGTTTACTTATCAGTTCAAAAGAAGATGCGTTGGCTAAAGGCCTGCAGACTCCATGAGAAAACATACATTTTACTATGTTTCTCAATACTTGCATAACTTAAAATGTTACTAAGGCAATTACTAATTTATCCCCCAAAATAGACTTTAGAACAATCAAATACACAAGTTTAATATAGCCAGTTTATTTCATTGTCTGTAATATTTGTCATACTTTCTTACATACTGTTAATTATTATAAGAGAAGACACTGTAGATGCTTTAAAACACTTGCATGTTTATGGATGGTAATGGCATTCATCTGAGAATATATAAGGCTAAAGAGAGAGGTTTTCTTGCTATTACTGTTTAACTTGATATTTCGATAATCTAATCTTACTGTTACACAGGAGTGTATCTGGTAAATGGAGGAGAGTATAACTAATTTATAATGGATAGTAAAAATACACATACATGCTTTTTAACTTCTAGGGGGGAAAAAAAAGGAGGAGGAAAAAATGGTGGAAACAGTAATTTGTTTATTTTTCCCTAGGAAAGTGAGGGAAAAGTACAATTGTTGCATTTCTGGGCAGGATACGCATTGAACCATTTGATCAGCAGGGTATGATCAGTGTTTGACATAGATGTTCCAATGCAGACCATGTCCCTTTTAATTTTTTCTTCCAGGTCTCTTAAAAGAACTTTCTAAAATGTTCCCAATATTTGCTGCAAAAAGATAAGTCTTCGATATTAATCTGTTGGAGGAAGTCTTCCAATTCGAGAGCCCTGCTACCTGGTTCAATGTACATAATTATTGATTTGTCAAAGTCTTTTCGTGCACAGGCAAACATGAGACATGCATACACTCCGTTGTACTGTGCATGATACTCAGTTTCATCCATTTAAAGAAGAATTAATTTGAAATGGGGGAAATATTGCTGTTCAGTAATCCAGTTCTGCAGCATTACTGCCATGTGTGCCATGTGTTTGCCAACGCTTGCATGCAGCATATATGCTGTATGCATGCTGCACATTTCTATTTCTTTCTGTTTGAGTGCATAAATGATGAATGGAAACTAATTGTATTTAACAAAACAAAGTAAAGATCCCAAATAGCAAAGGTCTTAACTCAAAATGGCTGCAAATCAGCTTCTAAATATTGTCACTGAAATTAATATCTAGATTTAATAGTTCTTGCCAATCCTGTAAGTGTTTTTGGAAAAAAAAGCATTGCATTAATGCATGATATAGAAAGGATAAATTTGCCTTTAAATTGGAATGCAGTTCAAAGTGACTGAATTCTCCCAATTTCAGCCACTATATTTGCCAAAGAACAAACTGGAAAATGGAACTGGTATCATTCATCTGCTCCTGCTTCACGGAGAGGTTCGGGGAAGGGACTTCCTATGAAGATAAAAGCAGAATAGTTTATGGATAAACTGTAATGACCACTAAATTTGACAATCTGAAGTAGTGTAGGTTTACTTTTAAATTCATTTAGCATAGAGAAGTTGTAAGAAATGGTACTGGTTTAAAAATTCTTTCTCATCAGTCATTGATATCCCTGGTAATCACAAGTAGGCTGATTTATAGGAAGGTTTGCTACGTTTTGCCGTTAGCACTAAATATATATATGATGGCTGAACATACTTTATTCTGTTACTTTTAAATTGCTTAAACTGGATAAAATAGTTCAACTATTTCTAAACCTTTTAGACTTGAGAGATTAATATTTTGGATTAAAAAAAACTCAAGAAGAAGGAAAATATCATGTTCCTCTTAATAGGTATTACCCCTAGGACACCAGTAACTAGCTGAACAAACATATTGGGTTAGTATTTGTATATATTATGTACAATTTGTTTCAAAAATTAGTTTATTTCTGTGGTTCTGGTTTATTGTGCAAGGTGTGGTCAGCAGGGCAGAAATACAGAAAATAGCATCTCTCCTGCAGGAAGCTTAAATCTGACCATAAAATTCAGTTATTTCTTTAAAACAGCTGCAGCTCATTGAGGAATAAAGACTTAACAATTGTTCATACTGCTTCCTCTGAAATATTTCAGCCTAGGCTTTCAGCTGATTTGTCCATTAAAATTCTTCAGTGGAAATGATTCTGTTGGTATCCAGAAATATTCAGGGGTTTGTTTTAATCATTTAGCTGTCCTTTCATGTTTCTAAACCAGATTGATCTGTCTGAACTCCAGAGGAGTTACAATCATGTTCTTTAAAATACCCTGCTTCATATCTACCTGGACTTGTGCAAAGCATTCAACACTGTCCCGCACAACATCCTTGTCTCTAAATTGGAGAGACATCAATTTGATGGATGGACCACTCAGTGGATAAAGAATTGGCTGGATGGCCGCACGCAAAGAGTTGTGGTCAATGGCTCAATGTCCAGTTGGAAACCTGTAGCGAGTGGTGTCCCTCAGGGATCGGTGTTGGGACCGGTCCTGTTCAACATCTTTGTCGGTGACATGGACAGTGGGATTGATGCGCCCTCAGCAAGTTTGCTGACGACACCAAGCTGTGTGGTTCGGTTGATACGCTGGAGGGAAGGGATGCCATCCAGAGGGACCTTGACACGCTTGTGAGGTGGGCCAATGCCAACCTCATGAAGTTTAACCAAGCCAAGTGCAAGGTCCTACACCTGGGTCCGGGCAATCCCAGGCACTGCTACAGGTTGGGCAGAGAAGAGATTCAGAGTAGCCCTGCAGAGAAGGACTTGGGGGTGTTGATTGATGAGAAACTTAACATGAGCCAGCAGTGTGCACTCACAGCCCAGAAACCAACCGTATCCTGGGCTGCATCAAAAGAAGCATGACCAGCAGGTCGAAGGAGGTGATCCTGCCCCTCTACTCTGTTCTCATGAGACCTCACTTGGAGTATTGTGTCCAGTTCTGGTGTCCTCAACATAAAAAGGACATGGAGCTGTTGGAGTGAGTCCAGAGGAGGGCCACGAGGATGATAAGAGGGCTGGAGCACCTCCCATATGAAGACAGGCTGAGAGAGTTGGGCCTGTTCAGCCTGGAGAAGAGAAGGCTGCGTGGAGACCTCATAGCAGCCTTCCAGTATCTGAAGGGGGCCTATAAGGATGCTGGGGAGGGACTCTTCCTTAGGGACTGTCATGATAGGACAATGGGTAATGGCTTCAAACTTAAACAGGGGAAATTTACATTAGATATAAGGATGAAGTTCTCTACAGTGAGGGTGGTGAAGCACTGGAATGGGTTGCCCAAGGAAGTTGTGGATGCTCCATCCCTGGTGGTGTTCAAGGCCAGGTTAGACAGAGCCTTGGGCGACATGGTTTAGTGTGAGGTTTCCCTGCCCATGGCAGGGGGGTTAGAACTAGATGATCTTAAGGTCCTTTCCAACCCTAACTATTCTGTGATTCTATGAACTTTTCAGAGGTCTGTCCCAAGCTGTCTCTGTCTGCATAAGGGACTCGGCTGATAGTCTTGAGAGAAAACAGTTTCAGTGACTGAAAGAGTCAAATTACAGAAGTTTCACGTTGTCTTATATCAGCATGTCACCAATACAAATACTTCACCCGTTTTGAACCTTCAAAACAAACAACTCTGTCATAGTGACTGATACCAGTTCCATTTTGCCTACCAAGTCAGTTGATTTTATATTTTATTTCTCATTTGTGATGGAATAATCAGCAGCTCTTTTTCTCATTTATTTTCTCATATTTTTATTCCAGGATTTGCCTCTGAAGCAGGGAGTGTCTGCATTAAAAATGACCTGTAGTTCTCTGCTTCATAGGTTAGAAACTTATTTTAATATTTTGTGGCTAAGCACAGTCCCGTCTTTTTCAAAAAATAAAAAAATTTCCAACAATAAATGGTTTAATTAGCATTGAATGTGGATTATAAGCATTTTGCATTGGGGCTTCCATTATTTTAGATGAAATGGCTTCTACACAAATAATTAGTCCAGCCGAGGTGATGAAAGCTGTGTTTACTTGCAGCCATTTTTATGAATTAACATTAAGCTTTAAAAAAGTTGATTCCAGTGGCTCATACTAAATCTCATTTGGGCATTTCCAAAGTATTGTATTGGTTAGGCTGTATTGCTTTAAGCATTTTCATTCTAAAACTTACCAAATTCCAAATACTTGTTGGGGGAAAGAAATTTGTTCATAAATCACTTTGTGTCAATGGGACTGCTATAGCCAGCACACACAGAACCATGTATCTTGTATTTACTTCTGAATTATACACCGCAGATGCTTCTTCAGCTCCTTCCTCTTCCTCCATGGGCGGTGCTTGCAGCTCCTTTACCACCTCTTCCAGTCCTACCATTTACTCTACCTCAGTCACTGACAGCAAGGCTATGCAAGTGGAGAGCTGCTCCTCAGCTGTGAGGGTAAGTACCAGAGGGGTAAGTGAAAAGCAGTTAACCAGTAATGCAGTCCAGCAGCAGCAGTCAACGCCGAAGAGACACACAGTCCTGTACATCTCGCCACCACCTGAGGACTTGCTGGACAACAGTCGGATGTCCTGCCAGGATGAGGGGTGTGGATTGGAGTCAGAACAGAGCTGCAGTATGTGGATGGAGGATTCACCCTCCAACTTCAGTAACATGAGTACCAGTTCCTACAATGATAACACTGAGGTGCCACGTAAATCACGCAAACGAAATCCAAAGCAGAGACCAGGGATAAAACGTCGAGATTATGAAGAGTCCAACATGGATATATTTGATGCCGACAGTGCCAAAGCGCCTCACTATGTCCTTTCTCAGCTCAGCACGGACAGCAAAGGCAACTCAAAAGCAGGAAATGGGTTGGTATCTGCCTTTTTTCCTCCCCCCCCCCCCCTTTTTTTTTAAATTTCTATCACCATATGTAAAACCAAACTAATAAAACTCTTCCCATGCCTCATCAAGTGTTCTATTCAGGTTCTCACATAAATCCCTTCTCTGCTGTTCCCTTTTGCGTCCTAGCCTGGGATAAGGTCTCATTAGACTTGATAATCTTTTAGAAGATAAAGCTAACCTTCCCTGCAATCATCAAATGCAGGGCTGATGAGCTCATCTGTATTGTTCTTTAAGTGAAATTCCTCAAAGGTTGCGCAGTTCCATTTATAGAATGGCAATGAAAATGTATTTAAAAAGAAAGGCAGAAATGGACTGGATACATCCTAAATCTTAGTGGGTTTTGCAGGATTTTATGTGAGGATTTCAGTCTGTACACTTTACCTGCTTCTGTGTTTGCCTCTTTCTCTATTTATTGAATAGAGAGAGTGATGGGAGTAGAAGTGAATGGCTTGCTGGGATTTCTCATCATTGAAGTTAACATATGCTTTACTTTTTTATAAAATATTAAGATGATATGGTGAACTGGTTAACCAGATTTTGTTTTTTCTTGTGAATTCACTTCTGTATTTTGATTTTTTCAGAAATAAATCTCTAATCGTGTTTCTCTCTGTGCTTCTGGGTTGTATGCATGTGTGTGTCTGTACGTGGGCATGCCTGGGTGGTGGTCTCTCATCTCTCCCACTTTACACTGTTCACTAAATGCATTTCAGTGGTTGCTTAAAGAGGAAAAAGTCCATCAGTTTACAATAGCGTGTTGATACATTTTTATTTTTAACTTGTGGATTCTTTAGTACTTTTAAGATGGTTGAGTGAATAGATTTGGTGCTTTTATTTTTTTTCCGGGGAGGGGGGTGTGGGGATGTGGTGTATTTTGTTTGGTTTTACTCTTATGTGCTTGCATTACATTCTAATGTTCATCGCAGTAATGGTGAATGTGAAAATTTGATTGATGGGAAAGATTATGAACTTCTCATATTCCAAAGGGAAAGAGCCTGGAGTCTGTATTCCCAGGGTCATTGCAGTTCCATACTTAAAATTTCACTGTGAGAAAGTGATTCTGAGAAACTCTCCAGAGTGCTGCCAGCCGGGTACCATGTCGGGGCCCATGGAGCTGCCTGGTACCAGGAGTATTGGCTCTGCCACCGACCCATGGGTCTCCTGGTGTCTCCTTACAACAACCACTTGTTGTAACTGCTTGGCTGCAGTTGTCCAGCATCTCTTGTTTTCACCAGCTGAAATCGCTGATAATAAAGTAAAACCTTAGTACATGGTAGACCCAAAGAAGCAAATTAGTGTATGTAAGGCAGCTGCTTGGCAGGAGGATACTGCCTTCACTGAGCAGAGGGGGTCAGGTGCTCTCTTACAAAGGGAAGAAACTTTGTTGGAGGGCAAGAACTGTGACTGTAAACGTGATCTCTGGGCAGAGAGGGAAGATTTAGTAAACTCTGGAACAATATGAATACTCCATCCCTGGCAGTGTTCAAGGCCAGGTTGGACATGGTCTTGAGCAACCTGGTCTAGTGGAAGGTGTCCCTGTCTGTGGCAGGAGGTTGGAACTAGATGATCTTAAGGTCCTTTCCAACCCAAACCAGTCTCCGATTCTATGATCTCAATCTAAAGCATCACAAGACTGTAGTGTTCCCTAAAATATTAGGGGCTACCCAGTGAACATTCATCGGTGATGTCAGGAATACTCTGTGAACACAGGGGGAGATGATAATTTTTTTCCCAGCAAGTCGTATGCAGGCTAGATTGAACTGCAGCAAACTCTTATGTAACAGAATTGTCCTTTTGAATAAAAGCTCTGGGGCAAGAACTGGCCAAGATATTAGAAAATGTAATTTTGCAGCTGGAATATGGAGATTTAGCATTACAAATCTAGGTCACAGTAGTGACTGGTTTGGTTGGGTTTTTTTTGACTTTCCAGCCTTATGGAGTTCAGGCAAAGGAGTTCATTTACTTTTGGCTTTAAGAAAAGAGCAAGGAAAGCAGCCTTGCTAATTTTTGAAGTGGAAATAGCATTTGCCTCAGAAGAGACTTCTAGTTGGTGGTCTTCAAAAGCTAGGAACAGTTTCCTGTGGAAACTTAGAATTTGAGCGCCTTTCTAGAAATGGGTAAATTAATGGTGATTTAGGGCAAAGAGGCTCAGATTTCCGATGTGCTTGGTCTCACCTTCACTTTCAGGTCTTCACTGGGAACAGTCCTGATGCCAGTGCAGGACCATGCAAACCTTAACTCAGGAAATCTGTTCTAGTAGAGTCATGGGGTTTGCTACTTATACTTCTTGTTTAGAAAAGAAGTGCTAGCTTTGAGGAGGCATTGTCTGGTAACGGTTAAGCTAGTAAATGTGTGTATGAAATGTTTTATTATATGTATGTGCACAAATATTAGAATTATAAATAAATTAAAAGGATGTGTAAATGATATATCCTTGGAATTTGAGAAGACAGACCACTGAGTTCTGGTGAAGGCTTTACAGTAGCTTTCAAGTTCAGCTATTCCGATTGAAAGTAATGATTACTTTAGGGTTCTAGAGCGAAAACTTTCAAAATAATGCTTAGGCAGCATAAATATGACAACGTATTAAATAATGGTATGTTGACAATTCAGGTATCTTGGGGTTTAAGGGTAAAGTACTCTCAGGAGGTCAGAGTTGTGTTGGAGAGGCCAAAGTGTTAATGTTGCACTGCTAAAACTTTGCATTTTGAGTGTTGAAAGTGAATTTTGTTTTGACGGCTGCCTCTCTTAACACTCCCCTTTGAAATTCAGTAATATCTCAGTCTCCCCTATTAATTTAGGGAGTAGGAACTTCCACGTGTGACAAGGTCAAACTAAGCAATCCTTGTGTGACATCTTTCTGTGGAGCATTCTCCTGTGCCGAGGTGCAGGAAGCATGGGGCCCAGGCACAGCGCTGTGAAGGATGTGATGGTGCCTGTAGCAGCTGGGGTTGCCCAGTGTGACTTCTTGTGTTCCCTGGGGGAAGCCAAGAGTTTGTAGCTCTGTGATTTAAAATTCTGAGGGAGAAAAAGAGAAGATATTCTCTGCAAGTTCATACACGTATTCCTTTTAGTCCATTGGAATAATGACCTGAGAGGAAGAATAGAGTGATTATCTAATGAGCTTGAGTTTGATTAGTGGTTTTGCTTAACTTGTACAGAAGCGAGGAGCATAGTGCTGTTAATTACAGTTTATTTAGTGTATCACAGGTTTTGGCTGTGGTACATTGAAGAGGAATTTTGTTCCTTTCATTTTCCTAAGAGAATATGTTTTTACATAGTGTTTTTGTTTGTTTTAAACAGCCTGTTTGACCAGACTGGGGCAG
This sequence comes from Strigops habroptila, assembly GCF_004027225.2. NCBI lineage: Eukaryota > Metazoa > Chordata > Aves > Psittaciformes > Psittacidae > Strigops > Strigops habroptila. The sequence continues at coordinate 21,447,557 of NC_044301.2, forward strand.
AGTAATCAGAACTCCTTGGCAGAAAGATAGTACTCTTGCAGGGGTTTTTTAATGCTGTTTTTTTTTTAATCTAGATCCTGCCTCTCTGCTGTTACTTGGTTGAGGACAAGTGTGCAAGGCAGCCAGGGCTGCTCAGGGATGCACTGGCCATCTGTCCTGGGCTCAGCTGGATGAGCAGGAGGCTTTGCTGGGCTGTCTGTGGGGAAGTGGTTAACCTTCACAACCAGAAAAACATGAATGAAATTCATACAAAGCACAGAGCTCATAACTGCTCAGCAGTGTCCATTTTAACCCATTATAACATGTATTCAAAGGTTTTGGATACTTAGTAGGAGATGTGGTGGAATCAGGGGCAAAGTACCTGACCTTTCCTGGAGCAGGAGAAGACCCTTCTATAGGAAAAGACAGGCTGAGAGAGCTGAGCTTGTTCGGTCTGGAGAAGAGGAGGTTCCAGGGAGACCTTAGAGCAGCTTCTGGTGCCTAAAGGGGCCAACAAAGAATCTGGAGAGGGACTTTTTACAAGGGCAGGTAGGGACAGGATAAGGGGGAATGGCTTTAAACTGACAGGGGAGAGATTGAGATGAGATCTTAGGAAGAAGTTCTTCCCCGTGAGGGTGGTGAGGCCCTGGCACAGGTTGCCCAGAGAAGCTGTGGCTGCCCCATCCCTGGCAGTGTTCAAGGCCAAGTTGGATGGGGCTTGGAGCAACCTGGTCTAGTGGAAGGTGTCCCTGCCCATGGCAGGGGGTTGGAACTAGATGAGGTTAAAGGTCCTTTCCAACCCAAACCATGCTATGAAAAGTGGGCAAGGCTATGCAGGGTCTGGGGAATGACTTGGAAGTGTTCGCGTACCATGTGGCTGCGTGCTATTTGTTGCACAGTAGGAGTTTTAGGAAAGGTGCTGATAATGTTTGTTAGTATAAATCATCAGTTAATTGGGAATGAGAGCACTATGGGTTACCCCAGCCTTCAGGTCAGTGAAAAAGTCTTGCAGAGGCAAAGCTCTCAGTAAACAATTTTTGAAGAAAAAGCATTTCACCCCCCCCCTTGAGAATTAAAAATCCTGGATAAATTACTTCCATGTGTTGCACATTGAAAAGGGATTTGCTTTTTGAGCAATTCACACCTGTTATTTAAACCGCTTTCTTCAGAGTCATTAGCTGTTAGAAACTACTTTTTGGTAGTAAAGAAGAATATTACATTTGCATAAATCTGTTGAGCCCTTTTTTTACCTGTACTATTTGCCATGACATGTTTACATTTGCTGGTGTTAAATGAGGTTATTAGACTTCATTATACAAACCTGCTCTGTATAAGATCAAGAGTTATTTTCCACTGTGCTTTAAAGTGAACACAAAATTGATCGCACAATGTTATACTTTGGAGGGCTTCTTCATTCAGGTTTTAATTATGGAACTGAACACAAGATACATCTTAAGGTATGCACCTGGAACAAAACAGTCTTTTTGCATACACTGAAGATTTCAAATTGGTGCAATTATGTCACAGCTTTTTAAATAACTAATTTGGTTTAAACATAAATTTATCAGTCTGTTTTGACAGAAATTAATATTAGAGTTTGCATGGATATGCAAGTTCAGGTGGAGACAGGCATGAGGCTGTTTTCCTATTTAAAGAAGTATCATTTAAACTTAAATCCATTCAGTGTGTGTGTGTACATATGTATATTTGTTACGGAAGTGAAACAGCTTATTCATACAATACCAGGCTGTATCATATACTGTGAAAAAGCAGATTGTGAGCCGCCTTCTGTTTAACATAGTTTAATGCTAATTGCTTTTCCCTTCCTTCATGTTTACTCTCTGAAAAGCAGTTCCTATTTGCACTGGATGGAGGAGGCAGGGAAGCATCATTCCTCTTCATCCTGCAGGTTTCCTTCTCTGTCAGAAAGAGAATTCCAAAGTTTGCTCTCAACTATAAATCTATCTGTTAATATACATTCTTTCTCTCTTTAGCTTTTCTGTGATTTAGTTTGTTTTTATTGAGGAGCTGCTTATAACATCTTTTTAATGGCCTGCTTTGACTTCCCAGAGCATCAGAGAACCAGAAAGGAGCTGGAGGGAAGAAGACCCCAATGTTGTGTGGTCAGTATCCAACTAAGAGTGAGGGGAAGGAGCTGAAGATTGTGGTACAGCCGGAAACCCAGCACAGGGCTCGTTACCTGACTGAAGGCAGCCGAGGCTCAGTGAAAGACCGGACACAGCAAGGCTTTCCAACTGTCAAGGTAGGGTGCTTAGTGTTGGGTGATACGGGGACTCCTTCCCAAGTGATGCTTTAGTAGAATGATAACTGGTTCAGTTGAAATAGGCCTAGAATCTCTGTTTTTAAAGGGAAGGGGTGGGGAAGATGTTGCAGTCTCTGCTGTAGAAACTGTACTCTCTCTCTTGCAGGTACCAAGAGGTCTCATTTGCATCACAGTTAAAGCAGGAAGGAAGCTTTATGTCAAGGCAGTGATGTATAATCTGTGATGCATGTCCTGTTAGACTACAGTTATACAAACTGTCTAAATAGACAGTTGAAGCATGCAAAACTAGGATAGTGAAATGCTATAACTGCACCTAACAAATTCAGCCTGTTCCCTGTATAGACTTTGATGCCTTAAAGTTTAGGTGTTGCTGGTCGCTCGCTCTGAGGCAGGGATGAGCAGCATACGGGACTGAATTGTGTCCTCAATCATTCTGATCAAGGGGAAGGATCTGGATAGAGCAGATGCAGTCAGGAATCCGGGCCCTGGCTGCATAGCTGGTTTCTCCAGCATGTATTTAGCTTCTTTGTTCATCCTGCTTCATTTGGAGGGGAGAAAAGGATAAGTGATGTAATTCACCTTACTCGGAGAGGGTGAATATTGTTGGTGATGAGGCTTGCCAGCCTGGTGCTGAGGGCTTTACTGTAAATTATTCAGAGGATGGGAACCAAAGCCCAGGTCATGGTTTAAGCCCAGCCAGTAACTCAGAACCATGCAGCCACTTGCTCAATCAACCCCCTTCTTCCCCCCCACTCCTGGAGGGATGGGGAGGAGAATCAAAAGAATGTAAGTCCCACGGGTTGAGATAAGAGCAGTCCAGTAACTAAGGTATAATACAAAACTACTACTGCTACCACCACTAATAATAATAATGATAAGGGAAATGATTCATAGAACTTGTCAGGAACTCGTCAACAACGTTTTAAGTTGAAAAGCAGATATTCTTTATTGCGGCACCGGAGAACATGGGGGATAGCTCCTCCTAGCATGTTCTGTCCGAGCATCAACCAAACCGTGATTATATTGTCATTAGTCGTACATATTCATTATATTGTATACATATTCATGAAGTTGTTTATACATGACATCACATTCCTAGAACATTCTTCCTGCATGCACACTTTATTATGGTAGTGGTCTTTGGGACCTTTGGTGGTCGTTTCTTCATCATCTTCCTCTTCATCACCTTATCTTTTCCTTGAATTCTTATTCTGGTAGTCTTTGAGGTCTGCGCAGTAGATAAGTGCTTAGGCCAGTTTAATAAGTTTGGTAACACTGCTGACAGAAGTGAGTGATTTCTTCTCGTCCTACTTATCAGTTAACTTAGTTACAGCACATCCTGAACATCTGCTAGTTTCAGACACTCTTTATCTACAGTCCTTATTTTGCTTTCAATAAATTTTATACGAAGGTCATAAGGTTCTAAAACTTTGTCAGGTACAACGATTTATCTTATACAAGGATCCTTATTATGTTCTTTGGGTTGGGTTTTTTAGGTTTGGAAAGTTTTGTTGTTATGTACAAAGCCAGCAAGCTTAAAGTTACTTGAAACTGAATTTTCTTGTTTGCAAAGGATTATATTTCATTTTGTACTTCCTTGTCTCAGGAAATAACAAGGGGAGAGAATATAAAACTAAAAGGGGAAAAGGAAACAATAAACACAAGTGACGCACAATACAATTACTCACCACCCGCTGACTGATACCCAGCATGACCCGAGCAGCGATCTGGGCCTTCGGGGTAACTCCCCCCGGTTTATATACTGGGCATGACGTGCTGTGGTATGGAATACCCCTTTGGCTAGTTTGGGTCAGGTCTCCAGTCTCTGCTTCCTCCCGGCTTCCCCTCCTCCCTGGCAGAGCATGAGACTTGAAAAGTCCTTGATCGGAGTAAACATTACTTAGCAACAACTAAAAACATTGGTGTGTTATCGGCGTTGTTCCCAGGCTGAAAGTCAAAAACACAGCACTGCACCAGCTACTAAGAAGGAGAAAAATAACTGTGACAACTGAACCCAGGAAAGTATCCACCCCTTATTCCGTACTATTCATGTCATGCTCAGATCCCACATTTTTGAATATACCATTGCTTTTTCTCATATACACATGTACACACACATAAAGAGAGAGATATTCCTTAGTCCATAGACCATTCCTATAAAGTTTGCTGAATTCATTCAGTCCATGATATCAGGCTCCATCTCTTGTAACAGTCTTTCAGGGCAGGAGGGATGGTGCGTAGTGTTCAGTTGTTGCCTGCTGACGACACCGCCAAACTCGTCTGGTCACTGCTGAGCTCGTCTGGTTTCATCAAAGTTCATTCATTGCTAGAGTGATGATCGGAGGGAAGTCAGGGTCAGTCAGTGGTGACCTGAGGACAGTTTTGCTGCTACCACCTTTTTCCCAAGACTTTATTCTCTGCTGATGATCATAACAGCACATATCTTCTTTTCAAAGCCTAGAGTGGCAGAGATGGGCATTTAGCTGATGGGCTATATAAGTGTTATATAGCAGGCAACAGCATATAGTTGAGTGCATTGGCTGTTTTCACCCAAAATTAAATCCCCTTGAGGGACACATCAGACTTCCCCATCTTCCTGCATTACCCACCAAGGATATCCAGGTCCCTGAGCAAAAGCAACCCCACGAGTGGGTTTGCCTTTACCTGAAGCAGGAATAACCCAGACTGTCTTCCCCAACAAATTCTTTATGTGCACCACAGGAACTTTATCCCCCTCTACAGTAAGTAAAAGTTCTGATTGGGCTAGGCCAGCCCTGTTGCCAAATCCCCTAGTGTTGACCAACCAGGTGGCTTTTGGTAAATGTGTATCCCAGTGTTTGAAAGTCCCACCACCCATTGCTCTCAGTGTAGTTTTTAACAGCCCATTGTACTGTTCGATTTTCTCAGAGGCTGGTGCATGGTAGGGGATGTGATATACCCACTCAATGCCATGCTCTTTGGCCCAAGTGTCTATAAGGTTGTTCCGGAAATGAGTCCCATTGTCTGACTCAATTCTCTCTGGGGTGCTGTGTTGCCACAAGACTTGCTTCTCAAGGCCCAGCATAGCATTCCGGGCAGTGGCGTGGGGCACAGCGTATGTTTCCAGCCATCCGGTGGTTGCTTCCACCATGGTAAGCACATGGCGCTTGCCTTGGCTGGTTGGTGGGAGTGTGATATAGTCAATCTGCCAGGCCTCCCCATACTTGTACTTCAGCCATCGTCCTCCATACCAGAGGGGCTTTAACCACTTGGCTTGCTTAATTGCAGCACATGTTTCACATTCATGAATAACCTGGGCAATAGTGTTCATTGTTAGGTGCACCCCTCGATCACAAGCCCATCTCTCTGTTGCATCTCTGCCTTGATGGCCTGAGGTGTCATGATCCCACCTGGCTAAAAATAATTCACCCTTATGTTGCCAATCTAAGACCATCTGAGCCACTTCAATCTTAGCAGCTTTATCCACTTGCTGGTTGTTCTGGTGTTCCTCAGTGGCCCGACTCTTGGGTACATGAGCATCTACGTGGCGTACCTTCACCACCAGGTTCTGCACCCGGGCAGCAATCTCTTGCCACAATGCAGCAGCCCAGATGGGTTTACCTCTGAGTTGCCAGTTGCTCTGCTTCCATTGCTGCAACCACCCCCACAGGGCATTTGCCACCATCCATGAGTCAGTAGAGAGATAAAGTACTGGCCATTTTTCTTGTTCAGCAATGTCCAAGGCCAGCTGGATGGGTTTGACCTCTGCAAACTGACTCTATTCACCATCTCCTTCAGGAATTTCTGCCACTTCTTGTAAGGGACTCCATACAGCTGCCTTCTATCTCCGATGCTTTCCCACAATATGGCAGGACCCATCAGTAAACAAGACATATTGCTTTTCATTCTCTGAGAATTTATTATGCTGCGAGGCCTCTTCAGCATGCATCACCTCCTCCTCTGGTGACATTCCAAAATCTTTGCCCTCTGGCCAGTCCATGATGACTTCTAGAATTCCTGGATGATTGGGATTTCCTATTCGAGCTCGTTGTGTAATTAGTGCGGTTCACTTACTCCATGTAGCATCAGTTGCATGATGTGTAGAGGAGACCCTGCCTTTGAACATCCAGCCCAGCACAGGCAACCGGGGTGCCAGGAGGAGCTGCGCTTCAGTTCCGATCACTTCTGAAGCAGCTCAAACCCCTTCATAGGCTGCCAGTATCTCTTTTTCAGTGGGAGTATAGCTGGCCTCGGATCCTCTGTATCCCCGACTCCAAAAGCCAAGGGGTCGACCTCGAGTCTCCCCTGGAGCTTTCTGCCAGAGGCTCCAGGTAGGACCATTCTCCTCGGCTAAAGTCAAAAACACAGCACTGCACCAGTTACTTGGGTTAGTGTACATGGCTGGAATGCTATTGTGGATATGCACCAGCTGTTTAGAAACAAGAGAGGAAGTCATTTTTCCTTGACTGCACAGATCTCCAGGATGAAATTGGAGACCGAGGGGGGAGGAAGTTCAGGGATAATGTTTTGGTATCTCTTACAGGCTGCCTGACTAAGACGACAGTGGATGATGCAGTAGTCTGTATAAAGATATCTCTGACCGTGGAAGGTTTCAGCCATTTGTCCATCTGCAGGGATGGCTACATAGCCTGGTGGAAGCAGTCAAAGAACTTGAGGGCTATACTTGTGAAGGTTTATTAATGCAAATGGTAGAGAGGCTTACCAGGAGTAATGCTTTACTTGACTTACACAGAGGCACACAGAAGAAGTGATGTCAAATACCATTACAAAAGTGGCAGTGACAAGACTATAAATGTCAGGGTGGGCACCGAACTGAATACAGACTGGCATTGCATGCTCGTTGGAACTGAGGTGAATGTCGTCCTGGTCATAGTAGGAGCAGCGTGGGCAGCAGGTCAAGCAAGTAGACAACTGTGTCTCTTATCATACAAATAAGAAGTGTTAAAGACATTTCCCTTTCTATTTTTTCATAGTTATGCCACTTTGAGAAAGCAGCAAAGAGTTCTTAATCCAAACTAATTTACCAGGTCCACAAAGAAGCATTGTTTATGAAAGAGCACTTAAAATTTGTGCTGAATACTGCTGAGAGAGTATAGGAGTTGTCGTGGTTTGAGCCCAACCGGTAACTCAGAACCACTCTCACTCACTCCCCCACTTCTTCCCCCCCTTGCTCCCAGAGGGAAGGGGAGGAGAATCGAAAGAATATAACTCCCACGGGTTGAGATAAGAGCAGTTCAGTAACTAAGGTACAATACAAAACTGCTACTATTACAACCAGTAACAATAATGGTCATAGGGGACTCCATCCAGCTGGCCTTGGACATTGCTGAACGAGAAAAATGGCCAGTACTTTATCTCTCTACTGACTCATGGATGGTGGCAAATGCCCTGTGGGGGTGGTTGCAGCAATGGAAGCAGAGCAACTGGCAACGCAGAAGTAAACCCATCTGGGCTGCTGCACTGTGGCAAGAGATTGCTGCCCGGGTGCAGAACCTGGTGGTGAAGAAAAAAAGCTAAGCAGGGTTGGGCTCGATTAGTACTTGGATGGGAGACTGCCTGGGAATCCTGGCTGGTGTAGGCTTTTTTTTTTTTTATGATAAGGGGAATAACAAGGAGAGAGAATACAATTGCCACCCGCTGACCGATACCCAGCGTGACCCGAGCAGCGATCTCGGCCTTCTGGGTAACTCCCAGAAGTTTATATACTGGGCATGACGTGCTGTGGTATGGAATACCCCTTTGGCTACTTTGGGTCAGGTGTCCTGTCTCTGCTTTCTCCTGGCTTCCCCTCCTCCCTGGCAGAGACTGAGAAAGTCCTTGATTGGAATAAACATTACTTAGCAACAACTAAAACCATCGTTGTTATCAGCATTGGTCCCAGGCTGAAAGTCAAAAACACAGCACTGCACCAGCTACTAAGAAGGAGAAAAATAACTGCTACAGCTGAACCCAGGACAGGAGTATACTCATCATTAAAGTCATGCTTGAACAGTGTTAGAAACATCTACAACACTTCACTTAGTCCTCCTGAGTAATGTAGGAGTCCAGTGAAGTTTCATAAGAAAAAATCTATTCATATCATCCTGTTGCTATGGTAATTTAGTGCTCATTTATGTGAAGTTTCTTAATGGGCCTTTGTTCATCTGAATATCCTTTTAATTCTTTTCCAAGTTACCCTTTAGTACCTATCAGTGAAAATTCTGTTTGGAAGAGTCTCATGTTATTGAATTCCTGGAAGGTCAAGTTTGCTTTACTAGTAGGCAAACTAGTTTATACACTGCATATAAAAGTCTGCCAGGGCTGGACAAACAAAATGAGTCAGTAGATCTTCAGGAAATCTGAGCTAGTGGGGAAAAAACTTTAAAGGACAAGAGGGCTTTTTTGTTTGTGTTTCTTTTGGGGGGTGTTTTAAAGATGGGGAAGAATAGTGTAAAAATATTGCTAGCTCAGTAGAGATCTGGTGCTTGTTATTTTCTGGCAGCATGGGCAACCATTCAGATGCATCATAGAATCATAGAATAGTTAGGTTTGGAAAGGACCTTAAGATCATCTAGTTCCAACCCCCCTGCCATGGGCAGGGAAACCTCACACTAAACCATGTCGCCTAAGGCTCTGTCCAACCTGGCCTTGAACACTGCCAGGGATGGAGCATCCACAACCTCCCTGGGCAACCCATTCCAGTGCCTCACCACCCTCACAGTAAAGAACTTCTTCCTTATATCTAATCTAAACTTCCCCTGTTTAAGTTTGAAGCCATTACCCCTTGTCCTACCACTACAGTCCCTAAGGAAGAGTCCCTCCCCAGCATCCTTGTAGGCCCCCTTCAGATACTGGAAGGCTGCTATGAGGTCTCCACGCAGCCTTCTCTTCTCCAGGCTGAACAGCCCCAACTTTCTCAGCCTGTCTTCATACGGGAGGTGCTCCAGCCGTCTTATCATCCTCGTGGCCCTCCTCTGGACTCGCTCCAACAGCTCCATGTCCTTTTTATGTTGAGGACACCAGAACTGTACACAATACTCCAAGTGAGGTCTCACAAGAGCAGAGGGGCAGGATCACCTCCTTTGACCTGCTGGTCATTCTTCTTTTGATGCAGCCCAGGATACGGTTGGCTTTCTGGGCTGTGAGTGCACACTGCTGTCTCATGTTAAGCTTCTCATCAACCAACACCCCCAAGTCCTTCTCCTCAGGGCTGCTCTGAATCACTTCTCCACCCAACCTGTAGCAGTGCCTGGGATTGCCCCCACGCAGGTGTAGGACCTTACACTTGGCTTGGTTAAACTTCATAAGGTTGGCATCAGCCCACCTCACAAGCATGTCAAGGTCCCTCTGGATGGCATCCCTTCCCTCCAGCATATCAACCGAACCACACAGCTTGGTGTCGTCGGCAAACTTGCTGAGGGCGCACTCAATCCCACTGTCCATGTCACCGACAAAGATGTTGAACAGGACCGGTCCCAACACCGATCCCTGAGGGACACCACTCGTTACAGGTCTCCAACTGGACATCGAGCCATCTACCACAACTCTTTGCGTGTGGCCATCGAGCCAGTTCTTTATCCACCGAGTGGTCCATCTATCAAATTGATGTTTCTCGAATTTAGAGACAAGGATGTCATGCGGGACAGTGTCGAACACTTTGCACAAGTCCAGGTAGATGACATCAACTGCTCTGCCGCTGTCCATCAGTTCCGTGGCTCCATCATAGAAGGCCACCAAATTGGTCAGGCAGGATTTCCCCTTAGTGAAGCCATGTTGGCTGTCACCTGTAGCGTATGAAAGGCACAGACTCAGAGCATCTTCATGCAGTGAATCACTTTATTGCCTATTGCTCTAGCTTTTATACCATTCTAGCAAAAGATATTTTTAGCCTATTGCTTTGCCTTTTATACCAAGCTAGTTTTAGCACATCATGTTTAGTTCCTGGTTTACAGTTTTGTTTTTTCAACCTTCTTCGTCGTTTCACAAACAGTCCCAAAATAACCAGTTCCTTATCTTTCTGTTCTCCTGCTCCTGTCCAGCTGGGTTGCTCTGCTTAATCACACAGTGTACTTCGCTGCTGCTTTAACTTTTTCTTCTTCAGCCAAGCAGTTACTTCTCTTTGGCAATAATCAAATAGTTTTCATCCTCTCCTACAGTCACTGACCACCTCGTTGTTTTTCATGTGCCTTAGCATGCTTTCCAGGAGAATCTGCTCCAAGATTTTGCCAGGCACAGAGATGAGGCTGACTGGTCTGTACTTCCCCGGGTCTTCCACCTTCCCCTTCTTGAAAATGGGGGTTATATTTCCCTTCTTCCAGTCATCAGGAACTTCACCTGACTGCCATGATTTTTCAAATATGATGGACAGTGGCTTAGCATCTTCATTCGCCAGCTCCTCAGGACCAGCAGATGGATTTCATCAGGTCCCATGGACTTGTGCACATTGAGGTTCTTAAGATGATCTTGGATCTGATCCTCTCCTACAGTGGGCCTAAGGTCTTCATTCTCACAGTCCCTGCATCTGCCTTCCAAGACTTGGGTGGTGTGGTCAGAGCATTTGCCAGTGAAGACTGTGGCAAAGAAGTCATTAAGAACCTCAGCCTTCTCCAAATCCAGGGTAGCCAGTTCTCCCCATAGCTTCCAGAGAGGGCCCGCATTATCCCTGGTCTGTCTTTTATTTGCTATGTACCTGTAGAAGCTTTTCCTGTTATCTTTCACATCCCTTACCAGATTTAATTCTAACTGGGCCTTAGCTTTCCTAACCTGGTCCCTAGCTTCCCGGACAATATCCCTGTATTCTTCCCAGGCCACCTGTCCTTGCTTCCACCTTTTATAAGCTTATGTAAGTAGACTGAGGAGAAGCAGCAGGTTCTGTGGCCCTTTAAAGAAAACCATGTTACTTGATTTAGAACTAGAGAGTCTAAAATCAATAGGCACCATTAAAACTGTGTAAACAACCCTTAGTCAAGTGACTTATCTAGCAAAAGAAAGATTATCCTGAACGCAGATTGTCAGTGGAGGTGTCCCTGCCATCAGTAGCAGATTTTCATGTTGTCTTGCTAATGGTATTGCAAAGTTGGAGCACTTACCATCCAGATGATGCGAGATACTCTTGTGCATTGTTCATACCTTCTTCTAACAAGAACACTAGGGAAGAAAAGCCACACTATTTAGCTGTGGCGATGCTGTTTCTAGCCACGGAGACCTTGGTGACATGATGCAAAGACTGTTCCTTAAGTTTACCATGTAAATGGTAGAGTATCAGAGTACCCTTTACAAATTCAGCTGCCTAAAATGTTTTGTGTTTTAATTAAGAGGCAATTTTTGAAATATTTGATTTGTGTTGCCATGTTTCAGCTGGAAGGTCACAATGAGCCCGTGGTGCTTCAGGTATTTGTGGGTAATGACTCTGGTCGAGTGAAGCCACATGGGTTCTACCAGGCCTGCAGAGTTACTGGGAGAAACACTACTCCCTGTAAAGAAGTGGATATAGAGGGCACTACTGTTATTGAGGTTGGACTGGACCCAAGCAACAATATGACACTTGCGTGAGTAGCTTTTTTTTTCTTTTTTCAAAAAAAAAAAAAAAAAGTTTATTTTCAGAAACTAGTTTTCCTTTTTCAATTGGGTGGGTTAGTAGTTAAAAGTCTGAACATCTTGGCACATGCCAGGCACTTGGTGAAGCTACGTGTATAAGAAAAACTTTTTTTAAATCACATTCTCAGTTTGTTTATTATATATAAATCTTAATCAGGTCTTCCTTAAATTTTATCGATTAACTGTTACATTAGTTTCATGTCCTGTTTGATCAATAATGTGCATATTCAAATATGAGGTGAATTATAAGCTGGTCAGTGATTCTGCTGGTTGTCTTTTAACAAGTAAGAATTGCTAATCAGAAGCAAACTCCAAATATAAGTGATTTCCTAATAAGCTTTTCACATGTATCTTAATACAGAAAGGGAGTGATCTTCTTTCAAAGAAATCTTTTCAATAGAACGTCTTCTTTTCAACGGGTGTGTGGTTGAAAGCTGCCACTCTTCACTTGGAAGCTTGTCTTGTTTCAAGAGAAGAAATGTTTATTCAATTGACAGTGTCCACTTCTTAAGTAGGATAATATAGTTTGCTAATAGACTGTATCAATTTGATTTTTTTAATGTAAAATATATTCCCATGATAACTGCTTCTTGGAGGGTAGTTTTGTAATTGTCCTCAAGTGTTAATGTAAAACCATATCAGTATAGAGATGCTAGAAAGATGAATTTGGAATTACCTGAGAAGAAAAGTTTTGCTTAGGCTGTTTTCTTGAAAGGAATCTTGATGTCTCAAATCTTCCTGGTATTTCAGTGATGCTATAGCACCTCCCTATTGACAGCAATGCCAGTGCCACCTTCTAAATCACTCTCCCCTCCTCTCTGCTCCCTAGCCGTTGCTTGTTGGCCCTCATGCAACACAAAACTTTGTTGTACTCAAATTAGATATCAGATGGTCCCTGTACTATTTGGGTGTAGAGCCTAAGGTCCTGGTAAAATGACAATGTTGTTCTTAACACATTAGGCTGTGTTTGGTTGGTGTTTTTTCTGATTGCTCATTTGCTTGAAATAATTTTGCATCTAGCATGTCTTTCTGAAAGTTAGCACTGCCTCTCTCTCACCCTGGCCCTGTAGATGTTTCCCAGAGGACCACAGTTATGGTACGATGTATCTATCACTTCCAAGGTCTGCTGAGCATAAAAAGAAATATGACTACAGTATGTTTTCTTCTACTATTGCTTTAAGCGAATGTAGAATATTTTGTAGTAATAATCCTACAAACCCAGATCTAGCCACAGGAATGGAAGAGTGAAGACCTGTGATTATAAATTGAATGCTTACCAGAATGACTTTGTTACATTGCATTTTCTGTTTTATTCATACTGCTTTATTATTCCTTCCTCCTATAATTCATCATCCAAAATATGTAGGGTTGAATTGAAAACCAAGCTATGTAACCAGAAAGGTCACATAGAGATTTAACGTAAATAAAAAAAAAAAAAGAATATTCCAGTAATTATTTAGAGTTTTGACTTATGGCCTATGTAACTAGTTGAAAGACTATTAAAGATGCTGAACATATTAAACTCTATTAAACTCCACTGTTTTCTGTTGTTAGGGTTGATTGCGTGGGAATACTGAAGCTGAGAAATGCTGATGTTGAAGCTAGGATAGGGATTGCTGGCTCAAAGAAAAAGAGCACACGTGCTAGGCTGGTATTTCGTGTTAACATCACTCGCAAAGATGGTTCAACTTTGACTCTTCAGACACCTTCTTCTCCGATTTTGTGCAGTAAGTATCAAAAAGTTGGTATTAGTGGACTCTGGGTTTTAGTGTGATTGCCACAAATATGCCTTAGGGAAAAAAAAACACCCCAACGTTAAGCTGTGACTATTTCAGAATTGCTATGGCTAAAATCACATGTATTAATTTTTATTTGGGGTGAGGTGTTAGTTAAATGACTGACCAGTATTTAAAAGTAGTTATGAATTTCCTCATTTTTTATTAAATGAACTTTTGCCTTTTAAAAAGTCAGGGTGTTTTTGTCATGATTGCTTTGAACTTATTATGTGACTTTTTTGAGACAAGTTTTAATCTCTTCTGTATTGTCACATTCACCTGTCAGCTTTCAGTGACCAAAAGGACTTCTAATGAGTTAGTGAGCAGTTGTGGTACTTCGTTGGGCCAGAGGCTGAATCTGTTCTGGTTCAGTGCAAGAATGAAACTTATTATAGCTCTTTATTAAAATGCTCTGTTTAGCACTGAGTACAGATGGCTGCGCTGACTGGTTCGGTTATGCTGAACAACAGGGAAAATGAAATCAGAGGAGGCTGCAGTACATCAGGGGCTGCCTGTGTCTGTGGAGTCTGTAGCAGCTTCCAGCTATGGGGAATTCTGCTCATCTGTCAAAGAGAAAAAATAGGGAAATGTGTTTAATACAGCTGTTGATGGGGTTACTGATATTTCTTGATGAACAAGAAGATAGGAGAGCTTTTTCTCCACATGTGGAACCATAGTATGGTTATGCAAAAGCTCCTTGTGTTGTGCTCTTTCCATTGTATAAAAAGTTACTTGGTTTGGTGGGTTTTTTCTTTTTCTAAACCCTGTCAGTACCTATTGTGTCAGGGCTCCTATTCAACTAATCAGAAACTGCAGCTTTGTTGCCAGCTAAAGAACAGATTGGAAGAGGAGATAATTAAAATCACATGGGCTTCCACATCAGCTACCACTGTGTGGTTCTAGTGCTGCAGGCAGCAGGCGATTCGGCAGATGTGGCATGTGGCCCATGCCTTTTTCCGCTCTTCTGCTCTTGTAGAGAATCTCTGTGCAAGACTCAGGGAGAGCAGGAACCATGGAGAAACCCTGAAAAGGCTGATAAGCAAAGATGTGTCACTGCTGATGCAAGGGAGGGATCTCCTCCTCTCCTCAGCCATGTTCTCTGCTTTAGGCAGTAGTTTGATGTTTGGGGTTTCCTTCCAGAATTGAGGTGTTCCCATCCCTCTCTTTTCCTCTCCTGCCACTTTTTGCTAAATCTTTCTTTTCCCAGTGTTTTTTGAACTGGTGGAGCTCTCAGATTTAGGCATTTATGTTGGTGGAAAATACATAAGTACATTGGCTAGGTCTATGGTTTGTCTGTGTAGCTCCATTCCAGTCAGGGCAGCATTGTAGTATCTGACATTAATTTTCAGATTTAAGAAAAAAAACATTTTCTATAAAATCACAAAAAGCTCTATCTGTATACATTTTGTCTGTATCATTAACTTACTGGTTAAAGTTATTTAAATCATAGCATAAATGGGAATAGAAAGCATGTGGTGTTTTCTGAAGCACATAACAATCCAAAACTTGCTCTTGTTAGGTAGAAGCTGAATGTCTGAGATGTTTTAGAGACTGATTTTAAAATAGGCTGTTGAGCTAAAAAAGCTGTATTTGATGCAATTCCTACTTAGCTTGTTTGTAAGGCCATTCCAGTACTGGCTTATGAGGGTCCCTTGTAGTCTTTATTCTCTGTCGAATGCAACTGTTTATACCTGTAACATTACTAGTTATATTTTGAGATGCGGCAGTGAGTAAAAAGCAGAATATGTGAGAGGGATGACATGCTAAGGCCATTAGAAGAAAGGGAAGAAGGAAAGAAGGAAGGAAGGAAGGAAAGAAAGAGAAAGAAAGAAAGAGAGGAAGGGAGGAAGGAAGAGAGGAAGGATGGAAGGAAGGAAGGAAGTAAAAGTAAAGTGTCATGATTTAAGCCCAATTACTCACCACCTGCTGACTGATACCCAGCATGACCCGAGCAGCGATCTGGGCCTTCTGGGTAACTCCCCCCGGTTTATATACTGGGCATGACGTGCTGTGGTATGGAAAACCCCTTTGGCTACTTTGGGTCAGGTGTCCTGTCTCTGCTTCCTCCTGGCTTCCCATGCCCCTCCTCCCTGGCAGAGCATGAGACTGAAAAGTCCTTGATCGGAGTAAACATTACTTAGCAACATCTAAAAACATTGGTGTGTTATCAGCGTTGTTCTCGGCTAAAGTCAAAAACACAGCACTGCACCAGCTACTAAGAAGGAGAAAAATAACTGTGACAGCTGAACCCAGGAAAGTATCCACCCCTTATTCCGTACTATTCACGTCATGCTCAGATCCCACATTTTTGAATATACCATTGCTTTTTCTCATATATATATATACACATGTACACACACATAAAGAGAGAGATATTCCTTAGTCCATAGACCATTCCTATAAAGTTTGCTGAATTCATTCAGTCCATGATGTCAGGCTCCATCTCTTGTAACAGTCTTTCAGGGCAGGAGAGATGGTGCGTAGTGTTCGGTTGTTGCCTGCTGACGACACCGCCAAACTCGTCTGGTCACTGCTGAGCTCGTCTGGTTTCATCAAAGTTCATTAATTGCTGGGGTGATGATCGGAGGGAAGTCAGGGTCAGTTGCTGGTGACCTGAAGATATCTAGCTGGTGGGCTATAAAAGTGTTATAGAGCAGGCAACAGCATACAATTGAGTTCATTGGCTGTTTTCCCACAAAATTAAATCCCCTTGAGGTACACATCGGACTTCCCCATCTTCCCGCATTACCCACCAAGTATATCCAGGTCCCTGAGCAAAAGCAACCCCACGAGTGGGTTTGCCTTTACCTGAAGCAGGAATAACCCAGACTGTCTTCCCCAGCAAATTCTTTATGTGCACCACAGGAACTTTATCCCCCTCTACATTAAGTAAAAGTTGTGATTGGGCTGGGCCAGCCCTGTTGGCAGATCCCCTAGTGTTGACCAACCAGGTGGCTTTTGCTAAATGTGTATCCCAGTGCTTGAAAGTCCCACCACCCATTGCTCTCAGTGTAGTTTTTAACAGCCCATTGTACTGTTCGATTTTCTCAGAGGCTGGTGCATGGTAGGGGATGTGATATACCCACTCAATGCCATGCTCTTTGGCCCAAGTGTCTATAAGGTTGTTCTGGAAATGAGTCCCATTGTCTGACTCCATTCTCTCTGGGGTGCCGTGTTGCCACAAGACTTGCTTCTCAAGGCCCAGGATAGTGTTCCGGGCAGTGGCATAGGGCACTGTGTATGTTTCCAGCCATCCGGTGGTTGCTTCCACTATGGTAAGCACATGGCGCTTGCCTTGGTGGGCCGGTGGGAGTGTGATATAGTCAATCTGCCAGGCCTCCCCATACTTGTACTTCAGCACTTGTTGTTCTTTGACCTTCAGCAACCCCACAACAGAAGGATCCTCTGAGAGACCAGGCAAGGTGGACAGCTGCTTAATTTCCTCCATCTCCAAGGCAGCGATACCAAAAGCCCATCTATACTCTTTCGGGTCTTTGAAGTACCCTCTCCTGAGATAGTCTATGCCAAGGATGCATGGAGCCCCTGGACCAGTCACAATGGGGTGCTTTTGCCACTTCCTCCCAGTCAGGCTGATTTCAGCCTCCAGTACAGTCAACTCTTGGGATCCTCCTGTCACTCCAGAAATATAAATGGGTTTCACCCCTTGATACCTTGATGGCATCAGGGTACACTGTGCACTGGTATCTACTAGAGCCTTATACTTCTGTGGAATTGATATTCCAGGCCATCTGATCCACACAGTCCAGTAAACCCAATTGTCCCTCTCCTCCACCTGGCTGGAGGCAGGGCCCCTCTAATAGTGATCAGAAGATGTCCTCTTATGTCTTGTAGAAAGGGATTAGCATCCCTTATCACAGGAGCTGGAGTAAAATCAGCTCTTCCACTCCATCTGGGAAACTGCTCACCAGAGAATGGAGCAGCAACTTTCCTGGGAGGATCATCCTTGACCATTGTTCTCCTCTTCAGTTCACGCACCCGTTGCTCCAGAGCTGAAGTAGGTTTTCCATCCCACTTTCTCATGTCTTCTCTGTGATCCCACAGATAAAACCATAGGGCAGCCCGTGGCATGTACCTCTTATATTTTCTTTCTCGAGCAGTAGGGCGCCTTCTGTTAATAGTTGAGACACGGGTTGGTACACGTGGGGAGCTGGATAGATTGGATAAATCGTCTCTCAATTGTTTGAACTCCTGGGACAGTTTTTCCACAGCTGAAATGATGGAAGGGGTGAGATTTTCTTCGAACTCTCAGAGGTGACAAGTCACTTCATCCACTGTTGGTGGTGCGACGTCATTCCAGGTCATCGATTCCAATGAGTGGGCATATGATGATGGTGCACTCCGTGTAAGTTTCCGCCACATGGGTCGTGTACATTCGACTTCATCTGGATCTACGGATGCATTCCTGGCATCCGGCCTACGATAGATCATCTCTAGAATGGCTGATTCCCTCAGGGACTGGATGCCTTTCTCTGTTGTGGTCCAGTTGGCTGAGCGACTCCTAACATCGTTCTTGTAGGGAAACCTTTCCTTCACAGCTGCCAAGAGCCACCTCTAAAGGCTGAGGGCTCTCTTCTCTTTTGCAATGGCTTTGTCAATTCCTCCTTCCCTAGCAAGTGATCCCACCTGCTTTGCTCCCTGTCTTCTAGTTCGTGACCATCAGCCCCATTGTCCCAGCATCGGAGCAACCAGGTGACAATGTGCTCCCCTGGAAGACGGGTGAAATCTTTTCGCATATTCTGCAGCTCGGTTGAGGTCTGGGGTCGAGAAGTGACCTCTTCTTCTTCTTCCTCTTCCTCTGATCCACGTAGTAGTAACTCTTGTTCACATGCTGTTCCCTGGGACTTCATCTTTCTTCACTGCAGGGGTTGCTTTTTGTGCCTCTCGTTTGCTTTTGCTTACAGGGGCAACAGATATTGTCACAAATTGGCCATTTGGTTTAGCTGCAGTGTCCATCACTGTGGTTGGAGTGGCTGCAGTGTCTGCTGCCAGGGTTGGTGCAGGTGCTGTGCTTGGGGGTTCATTAACACCAACAGCTGTGTTGTCTCTTGTCACTGGGGTTTGAGTAGCTGCTGTGCTTGTCACTGGAGTTGGTGTAGCTGCTGTACTTGGAGCTGGAGTAGCTGCATTGTCTGTTGCTTTGCCATCAGATCCAGAGACATCTTTTTCCCTTTGAAGGTGCTGGATAGTGTTGAGCAGGGCTCTGTAGGCGTAGGCCAAGCCCCAGCACATTTCAGGGGCTTGTTCCTCTTTGGTATAACCACAATGACAGCACACCTCGTTTAAGTGTTTTACTATTTTTTCCGGGTATTGCACTTGTTCAGTGGTGAAGTTCCAAAGGACTGGGGGCCAACTGGCCTAGATACTTGCCCATACTATCCCACACACCCGGCCACTCATGACTGTCCAGCCCCGGGGAAAATCTCTTGGTGGTCCTCCTGTATCGTCGTCTAACCCTAGACCAGACTCGAACCTGATACTGCTTAACTTTCGAGATCAGACAAAATAGGGTGTTCCCAGGGTGGGATGGCCATGGGTAAAACACACTCCGTATGTGTGCCAACATGCTGATCCCCAGCACAATCAGCAGTCAGGTCTCAAGGGCCGTCCAAAACCTTCAGAACTCTCAAGTGCTGCTGTAAATAGCCTGGTGGGGAGTGGGGGTGTGTGTAAGGGAATGCCTCCTTTGTAGGTTGACCCCCCGAGGAGAAAAAAAAAGATATGTAATTGCTAAAATATTTCATTATATACCTCCCAAAGTATAGAGGTGGTGACTACGCTGGGAACGCAAACCAGACCAGTTTCATGATCAATGAGTCTGTTGTATTACAAGTCATTACCATGAAGTACTGTGAAACAATAAACTTAGCCCAGGCCCCCCAGCCGATAAACACTAAAACAGCAAATAGTGGCTGTAAGTAAGGCACAACATGCTGAAACTCTGAGATCAAGGGCAACAACTCTGAGAGCCAATTAATCAACATTGTGACGAGTAGTAACAATGAATGCTTCTCACAAATATGATTAGACATACTCTGGTCAGATCTGTCATTATCTCAACCCTTTGTGCCCCACGTTGAGTGCCACAAAGAACTGTCATGGTTTAAGCCCAGCCGGTAACTCGGAACCACACAGTCGCTCGCTCACTCCCCCCCTTCTTCCTCCCCCCGCTCCCGGAGGGATGGGGAGGAGAATTACAACAATGTAAGTCCCATGGATTGAGATAAGAGCAGTCCAGTAACTAAGGTATAATACAAAACCACTACTACCACCACTAATAATAACAATGATAAGGGAAATAACAAGGGGAGAGGATACAATTGCTCACCCCCTGCCAACCGATACCCAGCCCGTCGCGAGCAGCAATCTGGGCCTTCCGGGTAACTCCCCCCGGTTTATATACTGGGCATCATGTGCCATGGTATGGAATACCCCTTTGGCTAGTTTGGGTCAGGTATCCTGTCTCTGCTTCCTCCCAGCTTCCCCTCCTCCCTGGCAGAGCATGAGACTGAGAAAGTCCTTGGTCGGAGTAAACATTACTTAGCAACAACTAAAAACATCAGTGTTATCAGTGTTGTTCCAAGGCTGCAAGTCAAAAACACAGCACTGCACCAGCTACTAAGAAGGAGAAAAATGACTGCAATAGCTGAACCCAGGACAGGAAGGCAGGCAGGAAGGGAGTAAGGGAAGAAGGAAGAAAGAGAGGAAGGGAGTAAGGGAGGAAGGAAGAAAGAGAGGAAGGGAGGAAGGAAGGCAGAGAGGAAGAGCGGAAGGGAGGAAGGAAGGCAGGCAGGAAGGAAGGAAGAGAGGAAGGAAAGCAGGCAGGAAGGAAGGCAGGCACGCAGGAAGACAGGAAGGAAGGGAGTAAGGAAGGAAGGAAGAGAGGAAGGGAGGAAGGAAGGAAGAGAGGAAGGGAGGAAGGAAGGAAGAGGAAAGGAGGAAGGAAGGCAGGCAGGAAGGTAGGCAGGAAGGAAGAGAGTAAGGAAGGCAGGCAGGAAGGTAGGCAGGAAGGAAGAGAGTAAGGAAGGCAGGCAGGAAGGAAGGCCAGAAGTAAGGAAGGATGGATGGGTGGATGGTGGACAGGTTGGAAGCCAGAGAAGGGAGGGAGGAAGGAAGTAAGAGAGGCAGGAAGGAAGAGAGGAAGGAATGCAGGCAGGAAGGTAGGAAGGCCTGCAGGAAGGAAGGCAGGAAGGCAGGCAGGCAGGAAGGCCAGAAGGAAGGAAGGAAGGACGGATGGACGGTGGACAGGTTGGACGCCAGAGAAGGGAGGGAGGAAGGAAGGAAGAGAGGAAGAGAGGACGGGAGGAAGGAAGGAAGGCAGGAAGGAAGGAAGAGAGGAAGCGAGGAAGGAAGGCAGGAAGGAAGGATGGAAGAGAGGCAGGAAGGAAGGCAGGCAGGAAGGAAGGACGGACGGACGGACAGTGGACAGGTTGGAAGCCAGAGAAGGAAGGAAGGAAGGAAGGACGGATGGACAGTGGACAGGTTGGACGCCAGAGAAGGGAGGAAGGACGGATGGATGGTGTACAGGTTGGATGCCAGAGAAGGGAGGGAGGAAGAGAGGGAGGGAGGGAGGTTATCCTTACATAAATAAAGTTCTAAAAAACCAAAATTACAGTAAAGAGTAAATTGGTTTAGTTTTTAGCATGCTGGGGTTTGGTCAGTTTATAAGAAATTCTTCCTAATTGTCTAAGTTGCCAAGAGATTGCCCAGGAATTTTATAGCATCTCCATTGCTGGAAGCCTAAAACAAGCAAGCAAAATACTCTGGTTAGACTCGTGTCTTTGATGAATAGTGTGGGTAAAACTAATCGTGATGTGAAGGTTCGGAGGGGAATTCTTTGAGGGTCTTCCAAGGAAGGGTTTTGTGCTTCTGCTTCTTAACTTACACCAAAGTTACGGTGATTTCCATTAGACCATAGCCAACCAAACTGTGCTGGTATGTACATACTGTCTGATCCATATGACATAAAATGTTGTTGTTTATTAAGTTACTTGCTTATATAAATCATTTTCTCAGGCACATTGCACCTGCTTTGTTTGCTGCACACATCTTATTACACATGTGTACTGTATTTTCTCATAATGAGGTTTACATTATCACTCATCACAGTCTGCTTAAGTTGTATTTTGTCACTAAGATTGCTGTCAAAGCTGCAGTAATATTCCTAAAACCATAGGAAAGACCTTGAGTAGATGTAGGCTCTTTATTTAAGGTTTGTGTTTTAAATAGGCTTTGTTCACTTGCTAGCAAATCTAAATCCAGTTACTCTTTTCAGACGTTCATGTGCCTTGAGTATATTTAGTAATTGTATGATGGTTGCCTAGGAACCCACTGCACCACTTGTAGAAAGATCCTTTCTGAAAGGTCATTAAATAATTTCGAGCATTACAGTATGTATGTTCTTCTGTGTAGTAAGCCCAGAGAATATTGTTATTAAACACTAAAAGTGGGTCACATAAGTGCAAAGCACAAGTACAAGCTTATGCCACTAGGATTTTATGGTGAATAGAAAAGGTGGTTGAGAAACCTTTATTAGAAACTCAATTATTTTATAAAATATTAAATGTGACAAAGTCAAAGTATTTTAAAATGCATGTCTATTTAAATTGTCTTTGGTGCTCATTTTCATTTAACACACGTGATCTTACTTGATTTATGCTTTACAAAGCATAGAAATAGTTTGCAGCAAAGACAATTTGTAATGTGTGTTATACAAATCATCATCTGAATTGCTGGCTGAGAGGCAGAGGTTTCCAGGGATGTAGATCTGTAGGCTGCATTCTCTTTCATAGTTCATAGGATATAAATTGCTATAATCCCCAATCCCCAACTACAAACATGTGACTCTTGCATGGATTTCTATTGAAGTATATAGGTCTAGAAAGTCACAGAATCACAGAATGGTTCATGTTGGAAGGGACCTATACCCTTTTGCATAGAAGAACAAAAAAGCTTCATGTTACTTTTTTTTTACCTTAAGGATAGATTTGAAGGTGTGCTTCAGCTGTGTCTAAGGGCTGATGCATTTGTTTATTGCTCTCTATGCCAGGAAATTACACAACCAAATTTTCTTGAGCTTTAGCTCAAACTGAAAATTTCATTTTGAGGATTTAATAAATACAGGAGAAAAGGGAAAATATTATTAGTGGATCATTTCCTTAAGTGTGATTTTTAAGGCCATCACATTTAGTGAGGAAATAATAGAAATGGTTATTGTCTGAAAAGCTTTTTCATGAATGATATAGTAAAGGAAGAAGCTGAGGAATTATTTTGTTCTTTCCTTTATAATCCTATAAGTAAAAGCTTTTTGTTTTGGATGTTGATATTTTCTTGATTTCAAACTATGGGGTTTTTTCAATTGCAGCTCAACCAGCAGGTGTTCCAGAGATCCTAAAGAAAAGTCTGCACAGTTGTTCAGTGAAGGGTGAAGAGGAAGTTTTTCTGATTGGCAAGAACTTTCTAAAGGGAACAAAAGTGATTTTCCAGGAGAACGTTTCTGGTTAGTGTGAAAGCAATAACAGCTTGGGGTACTGAAGAGAGCATGATGCTTGGGTTTACATTGGGTGATAAAGTTTAGTTGTAGAGAGCAAACTGGCAAGCAGAATCAAAGGCACTAAAATAAATGGCTTTATATGGATGCACGATAAATTCTGCTTTTTAACTTTCGTTTAGATGAGAATTCATGGAAGGCAGAAGCTGAAATAGACATGGAATTATTTCATCAGGTACTTCTGTGTTGTTGTTGTTGGTGTTAATACTATATATTTTAATAAGAAAAAAACACACTGTTTCCAAAGAAAAATAAGCCTTTCCCTCTTCCTCTGCATTTCTAGAAATGATATTCCTTTTCTTCAAATAAGTTTTCTTCAAATAAGTTCTGGTAGAATCTGGTGAATCTGGTAGAATATCATTGGTTTGAGTTCACACAAGTATAATTGCTTAATTTCTAATTGAGAATTCAGATACCACAATAGGAGTGTGGTATATGAAGCACGTCTTTGCCCTTATATACAAGGCCTAATACAGTTTTTCCAGTAGCTTTCCTAAGGACACATTAGATTATTACTGAGTGGAATTATATTGTGTACACTATAGTCTTTATACCTGGCTGGATTTCTGTTCCACTCTGAAATGTTTTACAAAATATTTGTTTCTTCTTTTTGCCACAACTAAGTGTCTTTATGGACTATTGGACTGAAATTAGAGAAATCATTAGATGATTTCTCACTTCTAGTGCATAGTTGGGGAATAGACGGATCCCTCATCGCTATTCCTGTTGGTGAATGACTGCAGGCCTATTTTTTGATGTCTGTTCAGTGTTAAATCCGCTTAGGTGTAACATGAAACTGCATCCTCCATCTGTTCACACTGAACAGAGAGACCTGAGTCGGCAGAACATGAAGTGTCCAAGTCCAGCAGAATTTGATGGCAAACTGATTGCAGTTCAGTAAGGCATGTTAGGCATAAGCTTATGCTTAAAGTACTGGACTTTATATGCCTTTCCATTTGAATTGTAGGTTGCCAATGAGCATCATATAGGCAGATTATTCAAATCTCTCTTCTAGCACTAGTTAGCTATCAGTTTACTTCACTGAAAGTGTAACTTGATCACATCTCCCCCAATATCTTTGTTTTTTATGGTGTTTTATCAGTCTGTTTCTCTTTTGATGGATATGATACAATTAAGGTGTTACCATAAAAGTTGGTCAGAGAAACTCTCTAAGACTCAATTTGGAGTTTTAGAAAGCAGCATTCTTTATTGCAGTGCTGGGCACAGACGCGAATTGTTTTGCAAAGGTGAGCGCACCCGATACTTGCCAACAGCAGCTACATATTTAGCATACTCATGCATATTCACAGCTTTTCCAGGAAATTGTTTACATATTCATGAGATTCTCGGGAACTAATTATAATATTTGCATTCTAATTACACATGAGCTTTCTTGCTGAGTGGGGGGTCTCTGGTGGTCACTGACAATCTTCCTCACTGTGTTTACTGAATGACCTCAGTGCCTGTGCATGCTCGCAAGGTCCTAGTGCTGAGTTAGCAGTTGCTATGTCCTTGCTTCTGTTCTGTTCCAGTCTCGCACCATGTTGGGCGCCACTCTGCTATCTTGAAGGCTGGCATCCTTGGTCTTATTTACTGTCTCCTTAGTTGTTATCAGTCCCCTGATGTTCCTTCCCCTGTCAGCCAAACATTCCTTTCTCTCTATGTGTTGGCAAGTTAGAACAGTTTGCTGTATTCTACTATGTTAGTCACACACACTATTGTTAGTTTAAACCTATGATTTAAGCTTACAAAGGTAAATAATAATGAAATAAGGTTTCTAATGTGATTTTTAAATTATTTTTGCATTGCAGAATCACCTTATTGTGAAGGTGCCGCCATATCATGACCAGCAAATAACCTCAGCTGTTTCTGTGGGAATATATGTGGTGACTAATGCTGGAAGATCACATGATGTGCAACCATTTGCGTACACTCCAGACACATGTATGTGAAATAGAAAACTGGAGGAAGGAAGGGGTAGTTTTACCTGCGAAGCATCTTGGTTTTGATTTCATAGTATTTAGTCCATACAACAGAAATGTTAAGTAATGTGGATCTTTTAAAACTTGTCTTGCTGGTGATGTTTGCTCTGTTAAATAATAAAATCTAAAGGCTTGGCTTTTCTCATTTATGTGGCAAGTATCTCAAATTTCAGCTGCATGGAGACAGCTGTTCTTATAAAGTAGCATCCATTTTTAGTCTAAGGTTCAAAATGAAGCTGAGTAGGAAAAAAGGAGACATTACATACAGTGCACCAAATACAAACAAAAAATAGCACCAAGCTTTATCCTGAGGAAAGTTGAAATTTGACCATATCGCTGTATTTTTGTTTATCTATTTATATTACAATACGGTTCTGGGTTCAGCTGTAGCAGTCAGCTCTAAGTGAATGAGCAGCTGCGTGGTTCTGAGTTACCTGCTGGGCTTAAACCATGACAAATACACAGTCCAAAAGTTTGTTTGGGTTTCAAAGAACCTCAGTTTCTTTAAGATATAAGTAACTGGTTTGGTTTGCTTGGGTTTTTTTGCTTGTTTGCTGTTTTAACATAAGGAAGTTCTCAATGTGTTTTGTCTCAACAGCTGGTACTCTGAATGTTAATGTGAAGAAGGAAATCTCCAGCCCAGCCCAACATTGTTCTTTTGAAGAGGCTATAAAAGGTGCTAAATTGATTCTTATCATTGTTGTTAATAGTTTAATAAATTTGGAGAAATGAATCAGATGTCCTGTGAAGATAAGTTTGTGCTGATAAAATCTGGCCATATTCTTACAGTGAAGTTTGTTTTCTGATTCTGAATATTTTACTTTATAACAGTATTCCTTTAAGTATGTTTTAACATGAGCTAGTATAGAATAAAACATTCAAAAAATAGTTGGGGGGGGGTTTGTATTAATTTTTCATGCCTCAGACCCTGCAGTCTAAACTTCATTTAATATGATTGCAAGTGAAGAAGAAAAAAGAAAGAAGCTTAAGATGGAAGTCAATACAAATGATTTAGAAACAGTTTAGTGTGAATTTAAGCAAAAACATACATAAAGGTAGTGATGGGGAAGAACTGAGTACTGAAAACATGAACATACCAACTGGTATATTTTGGAAGCTGTCCAGTGGTTTTATGAGACTGCTTTCAGTGGGTCTAATTAAGAATGCTAATTCTGGCAATTTCAACTTAATTCCCTTAAGTGAGTTGTTGTGGTTTTGTTTGGTTTTCTTTTTTTTTTTTTTCCTTTCCTTTTATTTTTTTTTCCTTCCCCCCTCCCCTTTTTCTGTGTCTTCCCCCCCCCTTTGCTTTCTTTTTTCTGACCCATTCATTCCGTGCAAAGTTTGTTGTTTTGTTCCAAGGGAGCAAGTTTTAGGTTTGCCTGGTTTTTAAGTGTGAATTGAATTGATCCTTCTGATAGTGAAATAAAGTAGAGGAAGGAAATGTTTCTTAATTGACTTTTAAAACTATGGTAGTATACAACACTTAATGGAAATTTCCATAGCCTGCTAAGGTGAAAGCAGATTGAAAGTAAGCAAATTAACAATGTGATCGCAAGTTTGATATGAATCTATAACTTCAGGTTAAAATCATGAAGCTCATGTTTGAAGTTAATAGCTTGGTCTTGGCAGGGGATATATTTACAAGTTGATTTTACAACTTGTTAGGGAGGATAATACAAGATATAACGAGTTTAAACCTGCAGAGAATACTTGGGGGAGAAATGTGAAAAAATATTTAGGGCAATGAAACAAGCTGATAAAAGGACTGGTAAGACTTCTAGTAGCAAGATCAAAAAGATGAAAATTGTAACTTATGTATTGGGGCAAGCCTGACATCTAATTTAGTATGGAGGCTTAACCAAGGGAAGATACCAACTGCTTTGGGAGAATATCTGCTGTTCATAAAACATGCTATTTCTGTTGCTTCATGTCCTCCATTTAATTTATGTGATAAATCTTAATTTACTTTCTTGTGTGGGTTTTCTGCTAGCCAGCTCATTTTGAAGGCTCATTCCTGTACCTATTCTGCTCTAGGTTGATCATGAACCAAACAGTTCATGATCAGTTTTGTCTGCCTTATGTACTTTGTCTCTGCATATGCCCCAGCCTGTCCTTCCTCACTGTTCCAAAATGATAAAGACCAGGTGGGGATCCAGTGGGATGCTTTATATTGAAGATTAATCCTCTAATTTATTTAAAAGCATGTATGGAACTATGGTTTTTACAGGCTTTTCCATTGGTTTGTTTTAAGCTCAATTTCAGCAGTATTTGAAATCAAGAAAGTTAATTTAATTTACAGCGAAGATCTCAGCTTATGTATTTTTTTTTTTACATGGATCAGGAAAAATGAAAATTAAAACTAAAAAGATCTAATTCATTTTGAGAAGCCACCTTTCTAGTTTAAAAAATTGAAAAAAATAGGCACTGCAAAGGCAAAATTACAACTTGCTCTTGTTACAGAGCTGGCATGCAGGTTTATCAAGGTTTTGCTTGATTATTCCTTTAACAGAATAAAAATACAGTCCGAATGCTTTGAGCACTGTTCACATGGTTATCTGAAAACAGACATTTTTCAAAATGAAATAGAGAAGTTGTACATTTAAAAGTGCAGTAAAGTTTAGAATGCGAAAATTTGTGGAAAGATATCTTAAGCTTCTATGTTTGTAGTTCAAGCTCTCCTCAGTCTAGAAAGATATGAAATGGAAGAAAACCAAAACTATGGTAATTCTGTTAGTCTTAAAAATAACCTTTGAAGGTTTTCTAGAATTATTTGAAGTATTAAAGTGTTTGCACTCGTATGAGGATGAGAGCTCTTATGGTAAGGCTGGAAAAGTGAAATGGCAAGCAGGCCACCACTAGAAACCCACCCTCTTTATAGTGGATCTTAACAATCCATTGCTCTTCCTTTATTTTTATGTGTGACTGCAGCAGTGAAGGCCACTGGCTGTAACCTGGAGAAGATCAACATTCTTCCTAGTGCCTTGATAACTCCACTCATGCCAAGCAGTATGATTAAGAATGAAGATGTGGCTCCAATGGAAGTAAATGCAGAAAAAAGATCTCCCCCTGTCTTCAAGGTAAGTTTGATTGTGATCTGAAGACTGTAGCTTTAATAGTTATATCTACCCGTCACTCCAGGTTTTAATAGTGGAGAAGAGTAACACACAGGGAAAATGTCATGTCTGAGATTGGTCTGGGCAAAACATACAATCACAGAGCGTGATTAATTATTTAATAATAATTATCAACAATAATTTCAATAATTTTCTCTGAAAGTAACTTACCTTGTTTCAATCTCAATTCCAAGATTGATTGGTTAGTGATACTATGATCTTTTTTTTTTGTCCTGTGACACAGAACTAGTAAATTACTGTAAGAATATTGTTTTAATTGCTTCCTAGCTTTGCTTTCATTAAATTGTACCTTGACTTCTTCCTTGAAGTAGCATTTCCACTGCTAGTCATTTGCTTATTTGTTTGATTATGTAAGGAGCACTACATACATAGCCATTAAATCTTCCATCTGATATTTCCTGGACATAGTGGATTGGTGGAAATTTTGTAAGCATAACCCAAGTAAGCTTAAAAATTGCTTAATGTCTGGCTTGTTTTAGGCTTCAAGTGTGGTTGGACCAGCTCAACAAACATTGGAAAACAGTATGTCTGGCATATCAAATTCTGCTTCCCATTTACCTTCTGAAAATGAAAACCAGCAACAAATACAGCCAAAGGTGTATAATCCAGAGACACTAACTACTATCCAAACACAGGACATTTCCCAGACTGATAGCTTTTCAGCAGTCTCTACTCCAGGTCAGTTGCAGAGCAGTGATGCATTATTGCAGCAAGCTGCACAGTTCCAAACAAGAGATTCCCAAACCAGGGAAGTCTTGCAATCAGATGGCACAGTGGTCACTTTGTCACAATTAACTGATGCATCACAACAACAACAACAGTCTACACTCTCAGAACCAGCACAGGCATTGCAGCAACAGATTTCATCAAGTATTTTCTCATCAGCAAGCGGTGTGAGTCAGTTACAGAACACTATCCAGCAACTGCAAGCTGGAAATTTTCCAACAAACACTGCCACTGGCAGCAATAGGAATGTTGACTTGGTGCAGCAGGTATTGGAAGCTCAACAACAGTTATCTTCTGTTTTATTTTCTGGTTCAGACAGCAGTGAGGATGTTCAAGATCAACTAAATGCAGGTATCTTTCAGCAAGTTAGTCAGATACAAAATAGTGTAAATCCTGGGATATTTTCCTCATCAGACACAGCTGTTCATTCCAGATCAGAGAACCTTTTGCCTGGACAAGCTGAAAATGTTCACTCACAACCTGAAAATGTGTTGTCCAAACAACAGCAACAACAGCAGCAGGCAATGGAGACTTCTGCTGCAATGGTGATAGGAATCCAACAAAACATTTGCCAGGCTGCAACACAGATGCAGTCTGATTTGTTCTCTTCAACAACATCAGGAAATGGAGCCCTCCAACAGTCACCTGTTTACCAGCAGGCTTCTCACATAATGAGTGGGTTATCAACAAGCGAAGACATGCAAATGCAGTGTGAATTATTCTCTTCATCTCCTGGTGTTTCTGGAAGTGAGACAACTACTGCTCAGCAGCAGGTCTCCAACAATGGATCTACTATGTTTCAGGCCTCAAATTCTGCAGATGGAGAAGAAGCTTCAGAACAGAATAAACAGATGCAAAGTACTGTATTTCAGACCATGGTTCAAATGCAGCATAGTGGAGAAAGTCAATCTCAAGTTAATCTATTTTCATCTACTAAAAACATGATGGCTGTTCAGGCAAGTGGAACTCAACAAGGAGGTGGTCTGTTCCAGCAGGGCAGAGAAATCATGTCTATTCAGTCAGGAAGCTTTATGCAGCAGTCTCCACATTCTCAAACTCAGCTTTTTCACTCTCAGAATCCTATTGGTGATACTCAGAATATATCACAGGAAACACAAGGCTCTATTTTCCACAGTCCAAATTCCATTGTCCACAACCAGACCACTACCAATTCCTCAGACCAACTGCAGCCTCCAATGTTCCACTCACAGAACACCATGGGTGTATTGCAGAGCTCTTCAGTTCCTCAAGACCAACGGTCTGCCAACATGTTCCTTTCCCAGAGTTCAATGAGCAACGCTGCAACTCAAGAAGAACAGATGTCATTCTTTACAAGCCCAAATTCCATTTCTCCTCTTCAGACAGCAACAAACACTGAACAGCAGACTTCTTTCCAGCGGCAGACACAGATATCTCATATCCAGAGTTCTATGCTTCCCCAAGAACAGCCTCAGACTCAGCCTGCTCAGCAAGGTTTGTTTCAGTCTCAAGTGTCACTAGGCTCCATCCAGTCCAGTTCAATTCCTCAGAACCAACAAGGAGCTATCTTCCAGCCTCAGCATTCAATAGTTGCTATTCAGAGTAGTCCTCCATCTCAAGAACAGCAGCAGCAGCAACAGCAAAACATGATGTTCAGTAATCAAAATGCAATGAGTACAATTGCTTCTCAAAAGCAGAACATGATTTTCAATCCAAATCAAAACCCGGTTACCAATCAGGAGCAACAAGGCCAGTCCATTTTTCATCCACAGACTAACATGACATCAATGAACCAGGAGCAGCAGCCCATGCAATTCCAGAGTCAGAGTACCGTGTCTTCTCTTCAGACTCCTGGATCCAGCCAGGCTGAAGCACAGCAGCCAGACATCTTCCATAACTCACCCCAGATTCAGTTGGTCCAAGGGTCATCAAGTTCTCAAGAGCAACAAGTCACCCTCTTCATCTCTTCAGCTTCCATGTCTGCTTTGCAGAATAGTATGAGCCAGCAAGAGCTGCAGCAGTCTCCTATGTACTCTTCTCAAAACAGCATGGCAGGAATGCAAGGAACTGCTTCTCCTCCACAGCAACAATCTTTATTCCACAACACAGCAGGAGGTGCTATCAACCAGCTGCAGAATTCTCCTGCTTCATCTCAGCAAACATCAGGAATATTCCTGTTTGGCATTCAAAACAGTAAGTGATAGATGCCCATTCTGAGTTTACAATTTAGAAGAGCTACTCATTAGAGTCCACAAGACTTAATTCTAAGATAATTTAAAAAAAAAAATAAAAAAATTGTGGAATAAGTAACGTAGCACCTCAGTTGAGAATATACTCATCATAGTGCTCTGAATGTTACTGATTTTGCATGAAAACTCTTAGCTTAAATACCTCTTTTGGTTGTCCTACGCTTAGGATTAACGTGACAAAACCACCTTAGAACTGTGTGTATAGATACTTATATAGAAATAAGTATACAATATATTCTAAAAATGTTATTAATAACACTATACAAATAATATGTAAAATACATGTATGCACATGTTAAAGGGTTATGCCTTCTTAAGACATCTCCGCTAATCTTTCTCTTGCTGCATTTGGGTTCCACAATTTACACAATGGCTTTCTGGAGAAGAGAAAGCTCTGGGGAGACCTTAGAGCAGCTTCCAGTGCCTCAAGGGGCTGACAGGAAAGCTGGAGACAAGGGCCTGTAGGGACAGGACAAGGGGGAATGGCTTTAAACTGACAGGGGAGAGATTTAGATGAGATATTAGGAAGTTCTTCCCTGTGAGGGTGGTGAGGCACTGGCACAGGTTGCCCAGAGAAGCTGTGGCTGCCTCATCCCTGGAAGTGTTCAAGGCCAGGTTGGACAGAGCTTGGAGCAACCTGGTCTAGTGGAAGGTGTCCCTGTCCGTGGCAGGGAATTTAGAACTGGACGAGCTTTAATAAGGTCCCTTTCAGCCCAAACCATGCTATGATTCTATGATTCAACACTTCCCTTATGCTATGCATTTTGTTTTTCTTCTAGCTAAGTGTTGTCCTCTGGTGTGTTAATAGTGTTTGGTTATAATACAGAGTCCGTATATTCCATACGTACACCTTGAACCCCTGCTCATACCCTGAGGGAGTGGTGAGCAAGGGTGGCCATGTGAACAAAAGTGTGCATAACTTTCTACACAGCTCATATGTAAAGAACTTGGCTGATTCACTGCATGTGTTAACCTAATTTAAATGGTCCTTTGTTCTTCACTTACTGTTTAACAGACTGTGGCCAGCTGCTAACTTCTGGACCAGCGTCATTGCCTGATGAGTTGATGGCTATAAGTCAGCCAGGTCAGCCACAGAGCAAGGGACAAGCAGCTGTGCCCACGCTTCTCTCCCAGCAGATATCTGAGACGTCTCCACTACCTTCAGCTATGGCAACCAACCAGAATATTGAGAAAATAGATGATCTGCTTGTGTCATTACAAAACCAGGGGAACAATATAGCTGGCTCCTTTTAATTAGTCAAGTAAGTAATTTGTTTGGGTTTCTGGGCTCTTTGCTGTCGTGCAGGCTTTTGTTCAGTAAGTCTTTACTTTGGAGTGTATCACCATGCCTTAAGTGGTTAGCTAAATACCAGTGGTTAGAATGAAGAGTTATTTTAAAACAGAGGTCAGAATTTGTATGAAATGGTTGGTTGAGATTGGTTCTCGTTCAGTTGCTGTATGTTTTATCATCTGCTGTTAGGGTGTAGTACTTGATGAGGAAGGAGAGTAGGTCACTGACAGCTTGGCAGATAAAAGTGTTATGAAATACAACTGTAGTTAAAAACTTAAAGCTTATTGAGTAAGTAACACCTCAAGTCTGTACTATTCTGAAGTTGCCCCCGGAGTTCCAGTAATGTAATGTAAAAACAAGTTTAGGTAGAATATGGCAGCTATTGAGAGTGTGCAACATGCTGAGTCTTTGTGAAAAAACCATCAGCTGTTACTAGGAAACATTCTGCTTTTAGAAGGTGCCTTTTTCAGTGAGGTGAAAGAGGCTTTGACTACAAATGAGTACCAAGAACCAGGAGGACTCTGGAATCTAGTATTGTCCACAGTGTGTAACTTGGCTCTAGTTAACTCTGTTGCTGTCCTAAATCCCCTGTAAGTTTCACTTAAGTGATACACTTCATTTTGTAATATAAACTGTTTTGTTTTTTTTTTTTTTAATTTTATTTAAGTTATGAACTTAAATAAAAAAAAGTGGAAGGAGAGTAATGCTGCTCTGTGAGAGTGCTGCATTCTGATAGAGTTTCATGTCTGCTGGTGAGCAACACTTTCAAGATGAAGGAACTAAACTTAAGTAAGGGGATGGCTTTTGTTAGTTATGTTTTAACTCTTTTGCTTGCTTGTTTTTTCCTGCAGAAATTCTGTGAAGAAAAAAGTGATGATTTCCCAGATACTCTCAGACCTTCTGACTCTGGATTAGGCTGTGTGGAACTGATTGCTTCTGTCAAAGAGTGGCCCTCTTCTCTAAAGAGCACACACATGGCCAATTGCAGCGTCTAGCACCTAAGGCTATGACCATAGTATTTGGGATTTGTAGTGCCAATAATGCTGAAAAGCTATGCTTTGTTTTACTAGGGCATGGGATTGTACCATTACCAGATTCCTAAACCTCATTAACAGTGGGGTGCTCTTTGAATTTAAAGCATATCTGATCAGCTATTATTGTTGTTAGAAGGTAATACATGTTACCACATTTACTTTTTTTTCCTCCTCTTCCTTCTTCACATCCCCTCTTTTGACTAGAAAAGCTTGTGAAGCAGAAACATCAAATGCCTGTGCCATGAGCCACGACTCATAGCTGTCAGTAAGTGAAGGGATCATGTTTTAGAATTGAGTGGGAGAGCTAATACTGCGATTTGCTAATTGCAGTAGGCAGCGATGACAAATTGATAATTGTAATCAGCAAGCAGAGAATTGTTTGCTTCTGTAGATAGCCAGAGGTGGGTGCTTCCCATCTGCAGATGTGATTAATCATTTTCCGTGTCTCTTACGTGTAACTGTACATGGAGCAAGGGTTTGGTGGCTCTAAAATGAAGACATGAAGGGGAACTTTCAATTAAATTTTGCTCTTAAAATCTTGTCCTCTAAAATACCTTCTAAAGAACATTCTGCCTGGCTGAGGAAAGAACTCCTCTGTGTCTCTCACTCTGACTGGATGGGTTAGAACTCTGTAAAGCTGCATTAGCTGTTCTCAAACCAGTCTTCTCCCTTCCATTCTTTTCATGGTTTTTCTTCTCGCTTCCCCAGTTTCATATTGTGTTTTAAAAAAAGACATAAATATCCTACTGGCTTTAAATACCAGAAGCAGCTTTTAGGAATCCGTGGCATTAAATTCCTTGGTCAGTAGAAGCTTTGACAAATAATCATGGATTAAGGAGAGGGGAAGCAATTTCTCCACCACCTTCTAAATGCAGGAACCCCCCTTAACCAAGCATTTTCCAGCTGTTACTGATGTAAATCTTCAGCTTGACTTTACTCCAAGTTAGGGGGCAAATTACATCATTTTTAAGCATTCTGGAAAATTTCACTTAATCCTGAACTGTTGCATCTTTGTAGCATATTGAGCTCACTGCAGTTTTGAAGTGATTTTTTTCCCCTACCAACAGTTCCCCAAATCTAGTTTCTAGATGGTCATGTTTCAATTTAAAAAGAAAAAGAAAACATTGACTGATGTTACAGAATGTAAAAACAACCCCCTCCAGACCATGCGGTTGTATTGTGAGGTATATGAATTTTTTGGGTGCTCCAACTATCCGGAAAGTTTTGTGAATTCTCACTACAGCCTCATTCAGATCTTTGTTTCTTCTGCATGTAGAAAGCTGTTGATGCCTTGAGAGTCAGACAGCTGTCATGTATGGCAATTATGCCTTGGTAGAGTGTAGTTGGTATCATGTCATTTTACATTTTTGTTATTTTAAATAACAAAGACTAGTATGTAAATGGTTTTCTAAGTTCCTCTAGTCTGTTTACCATGTGTTTTTTCCCTTAACTCGTGTGCTTAGTTGAGCCATGTAGAGTTTTTGTTCATTTAATGGATTTTCCCATTTGTCAGTCTGTCCTACTGTTCACTTTCTCTTTCTGTCTCTCTCTTTCTGTCTCTCATTGAGAGGCATTGAATTACGTTTTCAGTAGTAAGGCTTCTTGCCGATATGAAGGGAACTTTTCAGAAAGAGACCTGCTCTGGGTCATTTAATTTTGAATACAGTTTTCAATCGTTCAGGTTTTGGATGGTTTATATCTAATGTGTGTTTCATTTTTTTGGAAAGCTATATTTTGTATTTAGGAAATGGTATACTATTTTGCTATTTGTACTGAGTGAGTACATTGGCATAAATATAAAAATTTATATATATACATATATATAAAATATTCTTTTTGCCACACATTTTTGTGGTAAACTTGTGAGTTTGTCTGATGTTCTACCACAACGTGGCATCTGATAACTGGGGCAGGGTGGGGTTTGTTATGTCTTTATTGAGTATTTAAGTACTTTTTGCAACATAAATAACTTGTTCATCTTTCGCCATTCCATCAGGCAGTTTATTGTTCCAACTGGCTATGAGAAGCTGTGTGTTTTGATGTGTCCGTCACTCAGCAATATGATCTAACAAGGAAACTCGTAGGCATTTAGGCGTATATAAAGTAACAGGGTTTCATTCAGAATGAGCCATTCAACTTTTTTCCGCTGTCATTGTCTATTTAATATTTTTATTATCAATGCCTCTGTGTTTTAACTCTTAATTTATGATTATGCTAAAATGTTTAAAATTTTAATCATGATTAAAAAAATTCCCTGCTTCCTAATGTCCAGAGCTGCTTTAACCCTGAACCATACTTTTCATTTCTGCGACTTATTTTTTATCTCCTGATAAGACAAGGTATTAACAATCTTGTTATGGTTCATGACATGAAAGCAGCAATCTTGCAGCATTGACTAAATGCTATATGAGGCTATGTAGAAGACTGAGAATTATGGACCGAAGCAACTTCCAGATGCTCATGGAAGTCAATAGCCAGTTATTTGAAAATGAACTAGTGGCTTTTGTAGGATCGCGGTCCCAGGACAAGCTGCTGGATGTCGTCCAGAGCCTTCATACACAGAAGTAAGAGGAATGATAAATTCACTTGTGTGCTGCTTCAGTTTGTTCCGTTGTTCCAAAGGGGTGTATCCTTACGTGGAAGTGCGGTTGGTCAGTGCCAAGTCACCAGGGACCAATTCTCCATTTAACAAGATGGGTGTCCAAAAGAGAACTTCATACCAAGATTGCTACAGTTCCAGGGGAAGGGTATGTCTGAATTGTGTGCGTGTTTTGGGTTGCTCACGAAGAGAAGAGAAAAAAAATGTAAAATAAATTAGAAAAGGGCTTTGCTATCATGTTTTTCACTTCTGGATAACACCTTTTCTTGTGTTAAATTTATTGTGTTCATTTTAGGTCAATGTTTAAATGTACAACACTTGGAACGTGATTTGGTTACAAAAAGTATTTGTCTTCTGAATGAAGAGATTGCTCAGTGGTTGATCAGTGCTTGCAGACAGCTGTTACGAAGGACAAAGAGAGGTTTGATAAGCCAATAAAGAGCTTAAAGGTGGGCTGCAGGATTTCATGGCAGAAAGATCCAAGAACAGTGTGAGCCACATCTGTATTTTATCAGTCCTAAACATTTACTTTTGGAATTTAAGCAGTTGATAATTG
This sequence comes from Strigops habroptila, assembly GCF_004027225.2. NCBI lineage: Eukaryota > Metazoa > Chordata > Aves > Psittaciformes > Psittacidae > Strigops > Strigops habroptila. The sequence continues at coordinate 21,484,289 of NC_044301.2, forward strand.
GAGCTTACTCTGCCTTTTTTCTTTTATTTTAATCCCATCCCTGTATTTACTCCTTTGCATGCTCACTCTGGAGTGCCTGTGATCTGTGAATAGATGGATGGAGCATTGCCTGCAGAAATGAAGTGGCGACATCATGTCTAGTCCATTTTGGGTGAGAAAGAACATACTGAGATATCAGTCTCTCTAAAGTTCCTGATGACATTACTCTAAAGGGGAAGTTACTATCATATCCACAGAGCAGCAATAAGTATAGAAGATACTACTAGGTGAAAATGGAAAACTGTAGACCTGCATTGCTGGGATGGGTTTTAAATGTCTTGTTTTTTTCTGCTGCTTGAGTTCGCTTCTACAAGAACCGTTAAGTCTAAACCTCCACATTCAATGTGGGCAATACCCTTCAGCTGTGTGTGCCTCTAATGCACCCATGGTCCGCTCTCTGCACAGCATCTGTGGGGTGTTGGGGTTCACAGAACACCTATTTCTTGGCACAGGTTAAAATCTGGGGAAAGGTACCTGCTAGCCACCAGTTGTGACTGCTGCATGCGTTCTCTTGGCTGCTTATACACTGGGTGTATGTGTATCAATATGTATATAAAATCATGAGTAGTATATAATACACAGTTATCAGCTAAGCATCTCCTCTGGCAGGAAGTTATTGGTTCTTTGTGCTTAATTAGCAAGTCCATGTTTTGTTATTGCCTCCTCACTATCTTATCTTTCAGCAGTTATTCAAGCCAAATGCTTTGTTATTATTTTAACATAAAAATAGTTCCAGAAATTGTAGGATCATAGAATAGTTAGGGTTGGAAAGGACCTTAAGATCATCTAGTTCCAACCCCCCTGCCATGGGCAGGGACACCTCGCACTAAACCATGTCGCCCAAGGCTCTGTCCAACCTGGCCTTGAACACCGCCAGGGATGGAGCATCCACAACCTCCCTGGGCAATCCATTCCAGTGCCTCACCACCCTCGCTGTAAAGAACTTCTTCCTAATATCTAACCTGAACTTCCCCTGTTTAAGTTTGAACCCATCACCCCTTGTCCAATCACTACAGTCCATGATGAAGAGTCTCTCTCCAGCACCCTTATAAGGCCCCCTTCAGATACTGGAAGGCTGCTATGAGGTCTCCATGCAGCCTTCTCTTCTCCAGGCTGAACAGCCCCAACTTTCTCAGCCTGTTTTCATATAGGAGGTGCTCCAGCCCTCTTATCATCCTCGTGGCCCTCCTCTGGACTTGCTCCAACAGCTCCATGTCCTTTTTATGTTGAGGACACCAGAACTGTACACAATACTCCAAGTGGGGTCTCACGAGAGCAGAGGGGCAGGATCACCTCCTTTGACCTGCTGGTCATTCTTCTTTTGATGCAGCCCAGGATACGGTTGGCTTTCTGGGCTGCAAGCGCACACTGAAGCTGGCTCATGTTAAGCTTCTCATCAACCAACACCCCCAAGTCCTCCTCTGCAGGGCTGCTCTGAATCACTTCTCCACCCAACCTGTAGCTGTGCCTGGGATTACCCTGACCCAGGTGTAGGACCTTACACTTGGCTTGGATGAACTTCATGAGGTTGGCATTCGCCCACCTCTCAAGCATGTCCAGGTCCCTCTGGATGTCATCCCTTCCCTCCAGCGTATCAACTGAACCACACAGCTTGGTGTTGTCAGCAAACTTGCTGAGGGCGCGCTCAATCCCACTGTCCATGTCACTGACAAAGATGTTGAACAGGATCGGTCCCAACACCGACCCGAGGGACACCACTCGTTACTGTTTTCCAACTGGACATCGAGCCGTTGACCAGAACTCTCTGCGTGCGTCCATCCAGCCAATTCTTTATCCGCTGTGAGTGGTCCATCCATCAAATTGATGTCTCTCCAGTTTAGAGACAAGGATGTCGTGTGGGACAGTGTCGAACACTTTGCACAAGTCCTGGTAGATGACATCAACTGCTCTGCCCCTGTCCATCAGTTCCGTGGCCCCATCATAGAAGGCCACCAAATTGGTCAGGCAGGATTTCCCCTTGGTGAAGCCATGTTGGCTGTCACCAACCACCTCGTTGTTTTTCATGTGCCTTAGCATGCTTTCCAGGAGAATCTGCTCCAAGATTTTGCCAGGCACAGAGGTGAGACTGTCTGGTCTGTAGTTCCCCGGGTCTTCCACCTTCCCCTTCTTGAAAATGGGGGTTATATTTCCCTTTTCCCAGTGGTTGGGAACTTCACCTGACTGCCATGATTTTTCAAATACGATGGACAGTCATTTAACAACTTAATTCGCCAGCTCCTTCAGGACCCGCGGATGGATTTCATCAGGTCCCATGGACTTGTGCACGTTCAGGTTCTTAAGATGTTCTCGAACCTGATCCTCTCCTACAGTGGGCCTAAGGTCTTCATTCTCACAGTCCCTGCATCTGCTTTCCAAGACTTGGGTGGCATGGTCAGAGCATTTGCTGGTGAAGACTGAGGCAAAGAAGTCGTTGAGAACCTGAAAATTATTTCAGGATTGCTGTTTCAAAGTGGGTGTTTAATCACCAGTCATTTCATTATGATTACTTTTAATTACTGATAGGGTGGTTACTTCCTATGTAGTTTTAAAATAGAATAAAGCACGAGCAGTTCAGCATTAGTAACTTTGGCAGGTTTTTTTAACTGGAAATACTGAGAGTCTGGGCAACTGTATCAGTGGACATTCTCCTAATTTAGATTAGTTGATTTATTTTTATTTATTTACTTTTTAAGCTTCTATTGTGATTTTGGTTTAGGATATAGTTTCTAAAAAGAAAACTTGTCTGAACAGATTTTTTTTTACCTTTCCAGAGTCTTCAGAAAGACAACTAATCAAGTCAGAAGCTTGCATTTGTTGTAAAACATAGTTTAAATCATTATTTGAGTATCAGGAAAGATGATTTATTAAAAAGCAAAATCCAAAAGTTGTTACTGGACTGAAAAAGCTGCAAGTGGTTTTCCCCAAGGGTATGTTCATTAAGAGTTAGAATAGAGTTTGACTGTCAGTTTTTGACTCTTGTGCCTCTGTACTGGGGCTGCTTTTTCAGGGTAATTCCAGGAGAGGAGTATGAGAGATTACAGACAGCGATAGAGGCAAGAACAAGAATGAATTGCTTTGCATGCTCTCAGCTGCGAGTTGAGGGTGGAAGGTGAGAACTATTGATCACTGGTGACTTTTCATTAGTGCAAAATTTATTTTCAAGGAATAGGTGTTTGTTGTGTTCTGGAGGACTGGTGGCAGCTCTAGTCTTTTAGCAGCTAAAAGGAAACTAGCGCTGAGATGCTTTGTTTGGGGGGGGTGTTTTAATTTGGAGCAGTCTTTTGGGATAGATTGTGAGGGTCGCTGTTGAAATGGGATAAATGCTGTTTAGATACAAGGAAAAACGCAGCAGCAGATAAACTTGTGGAAGTGTACTTGTAAAATTCTCTACTCGAGTTTGGGGCTCTGAGGGGTTACGCAAGAGGGAGCAGCTTTTCCTTTCTTACAGTCTGTATAGGTATGTAAATAGGCAGTGCCTGTATATTCTAGGATTATATATATGTATATAGAGGAATCATATCTATTATATGTAAGTAATTAGTAGACATGTGCATAGAATACTGTTATATTTACATTTTTATAAACCTGAAATAATATTACTTTTCCTTAGTATGAGGTCATTTACCAAGGATTTTGTAGTAACTCATTAATAGTTGTCTAAATGCCTTTCAGTACTGTACGTGCGGTGCTGTTGGTAGTATTGCTCCAGAAGCTTGCTCTGCTTGTGAACGTTACTAATACCTGTGGGTTGAAACCAGCTGTACACTTTTGTACTTTTTTTTTTTTTTTTATTAATTTCAGCTGGGGGGGTCGCAAAGCAGTAGAACTGATGGCCCTGGGCAGAGCTGCCCGCTGGATGGGCTGAGGAGATGCGGCAGCAGTATGAGCTTTCTGCATCCATGTGTTCTCCTGCCAGCTTTCCATGGGTGACTCCTGACTTCGGGACCTTTTCCCATTCTCAGTCTCCCGCAGCTTGTGCAGATAGGGAATGGCAGTGGCCGTGTTGCTCTTGAGGAGCTGGGCTGACACCAGCAGCTTTCTCCTGGTGGGTTATTAGTTGTTGTTGCATAGCAAAGGATCCCAGCTGTGGCTCAGCTGGGTTGTGTTTGGATCTGGAAGGTGAAGCTTTATCTGTCACTCCTCTTTCTTCTCATAAAGGCAGGCATCTTTATTTTTCTTTATTTTAATCTGACATTGTACTGCAACAGTCCATATCTAGAAAACTCCTTGAAAGCTGGTGAGAGCTTTTCTTGGTTTTTAGGCATTAGGGACCCTGCCGTGCACTGATCTTTTACTTAAATTGTGTGAGGAACTAAACTTTCTCAAAGAAATCCACATCGTAAAGTCACTGGTGTGTATTTTGTCCACCATGACTCTTGATGACAAATCGGGTGCAGTTTGACACAAGGTTGTTCGATGGACACAATGTTGTCCTGGTACAGGCTCCATCCAAGCACCTGTGCCAAACCAAAAGCAAATGTACTTATTTCCTCTCTTTGAGCCATCAGTTTGCAGGTCTGATCTCTGCTGTTCCCAGAGAGCTGTAGCTTTTGCTGTTACAGTTCATGAAATTGCCTCATAATATTCAAGTGTATTGGGAGAAGGGTGAGGAATCCCAGGATTTCCCTTCTTGCTATGGGACACTTCACTGATGCTCTCTGTGTGGTTCAGACTCCAAATCTCCACCACCCAGCAGCAGCCCACTGAAATATTCCAGTTGTGTGCGTTTGCTCCAGGACTCAGATGAGCCAAGGGCCCTGTGTTGGTTTCGTGTAGATGTCCTTCACTTCTCTGTGGTCCCTGGAGCTCCCCCTCTGTGAGCCGGGGTTGGTCTGGCCTGAGTATCCCTTGTTCAGGAGCATGGCTGGCTGGAATAATGGTGCTTGGGGGAAGCTCCCTTTTGGAGTGGTGTTGCAGAACTGGGCCCACATTCCAGTATCCTGCTTAGTAGACCACAGTATTCTTGAAGCCTTTTTATTCTGGACACAATTTGAAATACTTACATTTGAGCTCATTATTAAGGAGTAAGCTCCAACAAACCTTGAGAGCAGAGCTTTTTACTTCTGTCATTAGCTGCATCTTTGAGTGGCTTACCCACCTTTCTGCCATGTGTTCCTAGGGCACCAGTCAACTGCTGAGCTGCCTCTTCTGCTGTCCTGGCATATGAAAGTAGCACCAGATATTCCTTTGTGCATTTCTGTGTATATGGCTTTTGTAGTTGGGGGTTTTCCAAGCACTGATACCTGGTGTTTTCAGTTTGTTCTGTAAGAGGATATTTTATTTGCATCTATGGTTTTAGCTATCCTGTGATAATTTGTTAAATATTAAAAAAACAAAAATATTTTGCTTCTATTGGGACATTTGTATACTTGCAACTATATTTCTGTAAACAGCTGCAGTCAAGAATAAAACAATGCAAGTTTTCATTTTGCAGTGTAAAGTCTTGTTGTGTTTTTTTCCAAGGGCATCTCCTCTCTGCTGGGAGAAAATGCTGTTCCTCAGTATGGAATCGACCCACCTGGGAACCATATGGAGCTGGGGTCAGGAAGAACTGGAATGGCAGGAGCCGGTGCTGGCCGAGTGTCCCGTTGGAGCTGCTGTGTGAGTAAAGGCACCATGTCACACCTGTGCTTGTAAAAAAATACTGCAGTGTTTCTTCTTCACTTCATTGAGTCCAAAGTAACCTTCATGGTGCATCACCCCAACCCCAGCCTGCAAATGACAATGTTCTGGGGACTTCCTTTCAGTCAGTCCAAAGCAGAATTCCATCTGTGAGGGCCCTGGGGGCAATGCAGACCGGCTCCTCCAACCAAGGGAGGTGATGCCAGAAATCTTAGGCCCAGGTGATGGGAGTTACTGCCTTGCTTGCAGTCTCCCTTTATCTGCACCTTTGGTGCATTTACGCTAATGTGCTAAAAACACCCCAGGGTTGCTGAGGCTCAGTGTGTGTCCCCCTTCCTGCTGCCCCCCCTGCAGGGACAGTGACCTCCAGCAGGACCATGGGAGCCAGCAGCCAGTATCTGTCATTTTAAAAAAGTGACAACTACAGTTATCCCCCAGAGCTGGGCAGAACACTTTACTGCCAAAGATTTAAGCAGATTTATCCAAAAGGCTTTTCCTAGTCCATACCACTACCCCAGTGCCTCCCCTTTCAGCCCTGTGCCTACTGCCAGGGTCAGACATGACTGTGCCATAGCAGGGCAAATGCAACCCCCCCTGCTGCTAGCATCTGCCCTTCTGGAGCTGTTGACCCTGCTGCAGGCACTTGTTATCCACTGCCCATTAGTGCCACAGGACAAAAGAAAACACCCTGAGAAACCCTGCCTGCCTCCCCAGCCTCCTCTTCCTCTCGAGGCTCAGAGGAAGGCATATGCTGGCCTCTGAGCCCAGCCCAGACAGCCACAGACACAAGACCGAGCCACAGTGCTGTGGGTTTTGGTGTTTATTAGCGACACAGCCATGGCCTGGGGCATCCTGGGGGCCGAGCAAGGAAGCCACTACCTTGCCCGGTTTCTGGCAGGCCATCCTGGGTTGGAGCCTCCCTAACAACTATCATCCCCCTGTCATGGCTGCTCTTTGGGTATCAGAGGAGCATGGAAGGAAAGGCCCAGCCCCTGCCCCTTCCTGGAGCCATCGGGCAGCAACATGCAACACCCAGGCAGATGGTCCTTCCCTTGCAGCAGCAGCTGCAAGGACCCCTCCTGCCCTTCACCTCCTCTTCACAAACTTCTTTGTCACAGCATTTGGGTTCAGGCACCTCCTGCCTGCACCCAGGGCCACATCCTGGATTTGGAGGTTGGCTGTGCACCTATAGATGTCATTCTCTGCAAAGGGTGAGACCCTGGCCGTGTAAATCAGGGTCGAAGACATTGGTCTTCTGCCTGGCCTTGTGGGACAGGCACTGCTATGGGAAGGGCTGGTTTTCCACCAGGTGAGGGTTGTTGGCATGCTTCCTTCCTCGCAAGGCTGGCAGCAGGTACTGCCAAGAGAGAAGCAGTCATTAAACTCGCTTCAGGGGCAACTTGTCACCTTCAGGGACTTAAAGGTGACTACAGGCCTCTAGAGAAGAACTGAGCAAATGAAGCCCAAAAGCCATAGGGTTGGGTGGAACAGCTGGAGGATGATCATGGCTTCACTTTGACTCCTGCTGGCTGATGGTTCCCTCCAACTCCCCTGGCCACAGGCCAGACTCTTGTCCCAGCAGCAGCACCCAGCACAGGATGTACACTCACCCTGAGCCATCAGGGGTTCAGCACCTTGGGGTTGCAGAAGTGCATGTGGAGGCTCCCATCATCACTGATGCTCACTGCAACCTTCTTCAGGGTCTTGTTACCGCAGCAGGGACAGAAAACCTTAGTCATGTCTAAAGTGGTCCTGCAAGACAGGGACAGAAGGGGAGGTTTAGTGCTCCCCAGGCCATGGAATACGGGATCACCTACCCAGCCCCAGCAAGCACCACGCTGAGGGCAGCATCACTCTGCACACTCATGCTCACCTGAAGCAGCCGTGGCAGTGCAGGATGTAGCTCCTGGCCTGGCAGATCAGCATGCCGTTCACTGCCAGCACATGGAGGCCAAGCTGCAGCAGCATGTTCTGCAACAAGGAGGGAGAAACCAGGATCCTGTGAGCTGGGACTGCTGGGAGCTTTCACTGGGGTCTGCCAGCCCAGGCAAGAGAGAGGCCAACAGGAGCTACACCAATGGGCTTTGTACAGGAGCCTCCGCCACAGAAAGAACGGGCTGGGTTTAAGATAAAAGAGGCTGTCGCAAAGCCATGCTCAGCCTGTCCGGGGACTCCTCTGTCTCTGTGTGCTGGTTTAACCAGCCCAGAGGTTCAAATAGTTTGAGAATCCACCAGCCCCCCATATGCCTGAGGCTGAAGCCATCCCATGCAAGAGAGTGACTGGCACCTACCTGCATGATGAAGTCCATGGTGACGCAGCTGACCTGGATGCCGTCAGGAGCAGTGTCACAGTGCCTCATGTCCTGATGGACCTGCTTGGGGTTGCTGGGTGTTATCCACCTCTCATCATCACTCTCCTCCTTGTCCTCCTAATCAGCCCTGGCCTCATGCTCAGAGCTCTGATGCTCCTCAGTAGTCTCTGGGCTAACAGAGATGGCTTGAGCTTTCTGGGGTGGAGGAGACAATCATCAGTGATGGCACATGCAGTGGAAGTCAGAAACACCAGCCAGACACCAGGGGTGGCACAGCCAGCAAGGAGAGGAGGCACTGGGTCTCATCATCAGCTCCTGCAGCTCCTCCTCGATGCTGGACAGGGGGGCTCACCAGTACAGGAAGGAGCTGAACTCATTGCTCTCAAGGGCTGGGCTGATGCTGGCCCTTCCCTGGGTGCTTGTGCTGTGGGGGGACACAGGACAGGGGCCCTTTGCCCACTGCTGCCCAGGGACTCTGCAGGGCTGCATCCCCATCCCCAGTGCCTTACCTTGGAGCACCGCAGCCCTGTCCCTTACCTTGGAGGGCAGGTAGAAGCCAGTGAGGTGTAGGGGGGCCTTGGGGTGCCACAGGGCAGAGCTAAGCCACACCTGGGGAGGGACCAGGGGGTTGGAGGAGCACTCTGGGGATGGGGCCCCATCCCTGGGGAAGATACACAGACCCACCTTGTCCTGGGGCTCCCAGCATCCCAGCAGAGGCAGCCGGGGCCATTGGTCTCAGCCTGCAGCTGGCAGGTGAGGGCAAGAACCTGCAAGTTGGTGGCTGAGAGGCTGGGGTAGTCCCCAGTATTCTTGGAGAAGTCAGTCACTGGAAGGGAAGGGGGAGGGGGGGGAAGGGGAGAGGAAGGCGAAGAAGGAAAGGGAGCAGTTGGTCTGGGTAGTGGAGAGCCGGGCCCTCCTGTAGGCTTAAGTTGCAGGTTTAATCTAACATATCAAATACAATAATGTGTATGAGTTTAAACTAATGTAGTAAAATAAAGCAAGTTGTTCTAATTTGCTGACATGTAGGGAGTAAGGAATGTCTGGCTGATGGGGGAAGGAACATCATGGGACTGATAACAAATAAGGAGACAGTAAGTAAGACCAAGGATGCCAGCCTTCAAGATAGCAGAGTGGTGCCCAATGTGGAGCAAGACTGGAACAGAATGGAAGCAAGGACATACCAACTGCTAACTCAGCACTAGGACCTTGCGAGCATGCGCAGGCACTGTGAGGAAGACTGTCAGTGACCACCAGAGACCCCCACTCAGCAAGAAAGCACGTGTAATTAGAATGCAAATATTATAATTAGTTCCTGGGAAAGCTGTAAATATGCATGAGTATGCTAAATATATATTCGCTATCGGCAAGTAACGGGTGCGCTCACCTTTGTGAAACTATTCGTGTGTGCGCCCAGCACTGCAATAAAGAATGCTGCTTTCTAAAACTCCAAATTGAGTCTTAGAGAATTTCTCCGACCATCTTTTACGGTAACACCCCGAGGCGCAGTGCCTGGGCCGTGCCGCAGAGCTCCGCAGGACCGCCCCGGTACTTAATAAGGAGCAGGAGGTCGGGCCGCGGGCGTCGGAGGCGCAGCTCGTAGGGCAGTGCGGCCAAGCGGTGGCACGTCGGCCGGTCCCGGATCTCGGCCAGCACCTCGAGCACGATGTACAAATTCTGGGCGATGTCTTGTGGGCAGCACCGTCAGCATAGGCTGGGTCTCCCGGTGCTCCCCAGTACCTGCAGCGGGGCAGCGCTCAGGAACGCGCTAGTGTCAACCACAATGTGCGCTCCGCGCGCCCCGTAACCCCACCATGTGGCACGTCGGGAGCTGTAGTCCCGCGCAGTGTATGCCGGGAGCGGCAACATCCACCATCTACATGATCGCTTCCGGGCGGTGCGGTCAGGTGACCGATTTATGTCACATGACGGCGGATGCTGGAACCGGAAGTGGAGTGGTTGTCGGTAACTTGGCCGGCGGACGGGACGGGACGGGACGTTCTTGTCCGGTGGTTAGGGCCTGGTGGGGCGTCCTTAGGAGCCGTTGGGCTGTGGGCTCTGGGCTCTGTTCCGGTACTGGCCTGGTGAGGTGAGGCTCAACCCGGGGCGGTGGGTTCCGCGGATTTGGCTTCCCTGGTTGCCGCCTCTCCTTCGCGGTGCTCCTGGGCGGTGGGCGCGGCCTGGCCGTGGCCGGTGCGCGCTGTCCCCTCATGCCTTCCCCAGTGGCCGTCGCTGCTTGCCCCGGTTGTGTGTGGGGCAAACCTGTTCTGGAGCAGGACCCAGCCGGGCCCCGGGACTGTTGTCCCCGCTTTGCGGCTCTGCGGACAGCCCTTGTGCTCGCAGGGAGGTTGCATGGCTGCCTGCTGTTCCGGGTGGCAAGGCTGGGCTGCCGGTAGTGGGAACCTCATGCAGGGGAAGCTAGGGAGGGGCGGCCTTGTCCTTCGAAAGAGAGAAACCTGGGGCCATAAGGGAGCACCCTGGGCTCAGGCTGGCTCGGGAAGGGTGGAAAGCTGTGCCCTGAGCATGGAGGGGTCCTCTGGAGGTTGAGAGGTATTTAACGTGATCAGGGACATCAAAGTAAGCGTCAGATAAATGAGGCAAAGAGAAAATGGGAAGAAGAGTCAAGATTTGAAAGAAAAAAGGATAGACACAGCCCAAGTGGGACGGGTCTCTGTTGGCTTCTTATGTAGGAGGGTGTGGTGAGGAAAGCAGTGGCTGGCTCTTGGGGGCATTGCATGTCACAAGATGCTCAGGCAGGTCTGCAGGTGTGTCACAGCTCTGGTCTGTGCCAGATCAGAGTCCTCACTGTGGGCCCTTGCCCCTTAGCACAATACCTGAGGTGAGGTTGTTAATGGTGGCATGAGAAAGGCTCCAAAGGACAAGTTTTGCTGTTGGGCTGGTCACAGGCTGGTGCGGAAGGTGCAGCTTAGGAGGGGCACGTGCGCCTGGCTGTGTTCTGTGGGCCTTCTTAATGGCACTAATGAAGTAAGTGGTGATGTGGAGCTGGGGAGTCATAACAAACACAAGGAGTAACAATAACTTGAGGGAAGGTCAGGGTGATCTGTGGGCTGGGATAATGGCAGTAGGAGTAACTGTAGTAATAGCAAGTGCAATTAGTCTTGTGTAAGATCTCCCTCTGTAAGTCAGCTCTCCCCCACTGGTGAGTGGGTAGAGATCAGCATGTGTTAGTGAGCCTCCTGCCACTGATAGAGCTGAGACAGCGGCCAGTGTGGTACTAGGTGAGGTTTTCCAGACAGAGGTGGTGATTGTACCAGGCCCAGGCCGGCTCCGGGCAGAGCGTGGGGTGCTGGGCAGGTTTGTCATGTTGGGGGGGTGAGGTCAGGTCGTGTGGGGCTGGCATGGAGAAGGGGATGGAGGGCAGAGACACTGGTTCATGAGAGGGGGTTAAAAAAGGATCCTGGCTTTGGGATGGAGCTTGGTAAAGTCTAATTATGGTGTGGGGAGAGGGTAGGGATGAGAGAGAGACTCCTGTGCAAAGAGAGAGGTGGTAGAGGCTGGAATGTTGGAGATGCTCTTCTTCCCTTTTTGTCCTTCCCTCCCCCAATCAAGTTGGCAGGTGGCCAGGGCCAGGCAGGAGGGGCGCCCTTGGCTTTTGTGGCTTGGGGGGAGAGGATCAGATTTGATCCCATCTTGAGCCCTTGTCACTGCCCCAGACAACAGGATTGAGGGTCCTTTTTGCTCCTGCCCAGGGATGGGCAGCAAATGCCCTCATCTGCCCTGCTGTGTCAGGGGCTTGTGCAGGCAGGGACCCTCTGGTCCGTGACCTTGATACCTACCATAGGCGCAGCCTCTCCAGCTCTTCTGCCTGGGAAGTGCAGAGAGGAGTGCTGCACACAGGCTCAGGAGGACAGGGAGAGTTGATAGCTGATTCTGTGGTCCCAGACTGAGCACCTTGTGCTTCTGCATGATATGTGACCTCATCCTTCTACTCCGTGGTCAGTCGTTTTGGCCAAGCCACATGTTCTGCTGGGTGTTGCAGCCTGCATCCTTCCTGCCTGCTCCCCGTCCCTGGCGAATGATTCCAGGGGAAGCTGCAGCAGAAGGGGCAGGGGGAAGCTCTGTGCCTGCGGTGACAGTGACATGGTGCTGGAGAGTGAGGAAGTGGTGAGTGCTTGGGGAAGTGGAGGTCTGGGCTTGTAGCCTGCTCTGCAGTCTGATCCTTCTCTGTGTTTGGAGCAGCTGTGGGTCCCTGCCCTCTCCACAGTGTGTTAGAGTAGATGGGACCATTTTCCTGTGGGATTTTGCTGCTAGAAAGAGACCCAGACTATCCTTGAGGGATGTGGCTGCTTCCCCGTACTGTGACCGTACCTTCCGCTATTCTGCTGGTGTCACTGCCTCATCCTTTCCATGGGATCCCCTGCATGGTGGCCATGCAGGCTGCTCGTGAGCTGGTGCTGCTGCTCCGCAGCACAGAGCAGGGTGTGAGACAATGTAGTGTGTCTTTAGAGACTGCTTGCTCCTCGTGCTGGCTGTGATCAGCAGCGACCTTTGGGTCAGGGTGAGCTGCAGCCACCAAAATGAGGTGTCCAGAGGGCAGAGCACTGCCCAGCTTGGCTCAGATTTCCTCAGGCTATGGCAGTGCTGTTGAAGAGGGGTTTGTCTCCCTAGGGTGCAGCATTGCCATTGCCTCTGGTGCAGAGCTGATTTATCAGGAGCGAGAGGGAACCTGTGTTCACCAGGCGTGTGCCTGTCCATTGCCAAGTCTACCTGCCATGTGGGTCACTTGCAGTCATGGCTGGGCTACATTCGAGCTCAGAAGGGCTGACCTGGGACCCCAGTGCAGCCCAGGCTTCCTCCACATGGTGGGAGTGGTGCTGAGGGGTGTCTTCTCTCTCTGCTTCCAGACAGGGGTGATGCCATGGCCGCTGTGAGCTCCAGCAGGGCCAGGGCCAGGCCACCCTACGAGAAGTCCCAGCTCTCCGTGAAACGTGGGTTCTGCTGCCTCGCCGGAGGTGGGGTCAGGAGCCCCATGGTGGGGAACCTGGATTTTGGGTGCTTCTGGTCTGGGTGTGTGTTCTGCCTGCACCCCAGGGTGGGAGACCTTCTCGGGGGGAGCAGGGGCTGGGGATGGCGGCACTGCCCTGCGTCCTATGGGCACCCAGGTAAGTGGGGCAGCTATCGGCTGGGCTCTGCTGCTTCCTCTCCTCGGCTGCCGTTGGGACGTGGCTCCATGGTCCTGCCAGGGCCGCGTTGGTGCTCCCGTGGCCGCGAGATGGCTCCCGACACCTGGAGCTGCGGCCCCGGCTCTGCCCCACAGCCTCTCTGTGGGCACCGCTGGCCTTGGGGGCAGCTGAATCCCAGCTGGTGGGCACCTCTACCCAGCGGCTCCGCAGAGCCCCCTTATCCCCACCTTGCCCCTAAGCCCTGGGGTAGGGCAATGTGGGGACCGTGACACTCCTGCAGCCTTCAGGTGTGGGGCTGAGCTGTGGGTGTAGCTGGGACAGGCAGTGATCAGGGGCTAATGATGGGAGCACCCAGATCCAGCCATTGCTGCCATCAGGAGAATTCAGGAGAATTGCTTCTCACTCCCCCTCTCTCAAAAGCAGTTTGACTGCAGTGAGTCGTGGCACCCTGAGCTGGCAGGGACAGGGTCTCCCCTGCAGCTGCCTGACCCTCTGCCTGTCCCCCCTGCCCAGTGGTGTCCGTGAAGCCCAAGGCGCGCAGCCGCCCATCGCAGATGAGCTGCTATGTGGAGGTGGCAGGTGACGGGCTGCCCAGTGAAACTAAGACGACTGGGAAGCAGATTGGGAGCTCTGAGGTGCTGTGGAATGAGATCCTCATCCTGTAAGTCTACATGAGCCCCTGGTGTGCCGGGGCTGACCCCACGTTCCCTGGTGTAACCCCCTGTGCTATCAGCTGGGGCCACTTAGATGTCAGAGATCTTTGCCTCCAGACAAGGATGCTGCTGGGGCAGCCAGGCTGGGAGGGCAGTGTGTGTGGTCTCCTATTGCCCTGTGGCCTTGCCTGTCTCCCTCTGCAAACTGGATTTGGCAGGCCTGGCACTGCCCCCTCCCCAGCATGGAGCAGGGTCGAGGCCACAGTGATGGACCCCTTCTGTGGTCTCTGCAGGAATGTCACAGCTCAGAGCCACTTGGACCTGAAGGTGTGGAGCTGCCATACCCTGAGGAACGAGCTCCTGGGCACTGCCTCTGTCAACCTCAGCAACCTGCTGAAGAGCGGTGGGAAATGTACGTATGAGTCGGACCCCGTGGGGGTCCCCAGCCTCTGCCTAGGGGTCCTGTGTTCCGCAGGGTCCTGCCCCTTGCCTGCTTGGAGGTGTGTGGTGGGGAGGAAAGGTTAGTGGCTGCAGCAGCTCCTGTGCAGTCCCTGCCCTGGGGGGGAACAAGGCACCATTGTGTGTCCTGGGCCGCCTGTCAGGGCCAGGGAGCCAGCATGTGACAGAAACTATACCTCCTCCGTTAGCCAGAGTGCTGCAGCCTGCATGGAAACATAAACCCCGCAGCTATTTGCTGCCATTTGTGGTCTTCAGAGTGTGGCTTGTGACAGCAACTACAGCATAAAGGCAGCCATTCAGGGCTTGGGCTGTGCAAGCAGTTGCACAGGACTGGAAAAGGTTTACTCTGTCTTTCCAAGCACAGCTCTGCTGCTTGTGACATACAGACCTGGTATTGAGCAGGGAGAGGGGCCTCCTGTGCCCCAGAGGGATATAGGGCTGGTTCAGACTCTCCCCAGTGTCAGGGGCTGGGGTGAGCTGCTTTCTCTGGCACTGTCAGCTGCAAGCTATGGAACTGTGAGGGTGTCTCCTGTGTGGACAGGCTGCTGTGCCCCTGGGTGGCACCTTGTCTTGCTGGGGCAGTGAGGGCCTCATGGGGAGCTCTGCTGCTGCTGCCACCACCATAATCTTGCAAAGCCAATGAGGTCCTGAATGTCTGCCCCAGGTATTTGCAGGGCTAGGCTGCCTGTTGCTTGGGCTGTTGCTGTCAGACAGCCTGCAGTGGGGGTCTCTGCCCCAGGGCACCCTCCCCTGCAGCTTTTTCTTCCCGAGGTGCGCAAATGCCATGCTGGGCTCCTGGAGCCACTGTTGCTCCCACCCTACCTGCTCCTCTACAGGGGCACAATCGGCTCTTTCATTAGCAGGCCTCCCAGGGGCTATGTGGAAAATGAGTGGAAAAGGCAACTGGCTGTTCTAGCTTGTCTGTTAACATCCACCAGAAAAAACATGTCAGATTTTTCCTTGACGCCGTTGGCTGGGAGAGAGGGCTCTTAAAGCTGCAGAGCCACATGCTCTTGTCTGTCCATCTTGTCTAGCCTGGAGCCTGCTCCCTCCTCTCCTCTGCAGACTTGCTGCTTGGCCTTTGCTGCAGCTCTCAATGGGCCAGAGACTGCTGCTGATCCCCCAGAGGTCCCATGGGAGCCTGCGTTCCTGGGAGACCCCTTCCTAGAGTGGGCTTCTCACCTGCTGAGAGGAGGGGAGCCTGTTCCCTCTGCCTGCCAGCCTGGGGAAGTGGCAGGTCATACAAGGGTGTGCAAAGGGCACTTGGGATTTCAAGCCATCCCAAGTCAGACACTCAATGTTCTTATGCAGCCCACGACCCTCTGTCTGGGGAAGGTGGAGAAATGCATGTGCCCTCTGCTGCTGGTGGGGGCCTGGCCATTGTCTCCTCATCCTGGAAAGCACTCAGCAGGAGCATGCTGGTCCTGCTGGGCAGCAGACCCACTTTATAGCTTAGTTGAGTTTGTTATGGCTTTGGTGAGGTTTTCTGTAAGTTACTGATATGCAAGCGTAGCTGTGGCCTTCAGTTTATGTCCTTGTAGTTGTTCTACTTGGTGCAGAAGAATTGTTCTGGTTGCTCTGCTTTTGGGCAGGGGTGGTGTTCTTTCTGATGGTGATGTCTGTTGCAGTGCATGCAGGGCTCCTGCCTGCCAGGAAGATGTTGGAGCTCCCCCTGTTCTTCCTGTTGGCTCTTGCCAAGCAGGCCTCACTTTGGGTGGAAGAGTCTCAGCTAAGAGGCCTGGAACCTGGAAAAAAAGCTCAGTGATGAGCCTGGTCAGGCCTGAGCTCCCAGGAAGATTGGGAGAGCCTGCCGGAGCTACCAGCCTGAGCTGTCAGACAGGAGCTCCTGCTACGGGCGGGTCCAGCCTTGCTTTCTGGCTTGCAGTGCTTCCCACCGCCTTGGCAGTTGCCTCGGGGGTCTCTCCTCTAGCAGGCAGCACCCTCCCACTTTCAGAGGGGATTGCCGGGGAGATGGAGAGGTGAGCAAGAATGGGCTCAATCACAGAAAACGAGCTGGAGCCTTCCACAGAGCTGAGCTGCTCCCAGGCTCCTGTAGAACAGCTAATTCATAATGGCACAGCCCCCTGCCCTGGCCCCCGAGCTGCTGCCTGCTGCAGAGGCACCTCTTTGTTCCCAGGCTCCAGGAGCTCCTCGCCTGCTCCTCCTGTGAGGCCCAAAGAATGACCCTGTCTGGCCTCGCACCACAGTCTGTGTGGAAGCCGATACTGGGCCTTGCTGGTTTTTGCTGGTCCCACTGTGTGCTGAGCAGTGGATGTCTGTGCGGGCTCTGGAGTGAGCCAGGCTGCAGCTCACAAATGAAAGCGCTCGCTTTTATTGCTCGCTGCTGGGGTTGCAAGTTCCATCAAGAGGCTCCTGTTTGTGGAGGAAACCACATGCCAGGGTTTTACAGATCCTGCACAGCCTTTTCTTTCCCTGCTGCTGTGCCCCAGGCAGAGCTGCTGGAGCTGGGCCTTGTGGGACA
The DNA here is from genome assembly GCF_004027225.2 of Strigops habroptila. Classification (NCBI taxonomy): domain Eukaryota; kingdom Metazoa; phylum Chordata; class Aves; order Psittaciformes; family Psittacidae; genus Strigops; species Strigops habroptila. Next base: position 21,500,997 of record NC_044301.2, read on the forward strand.
CTCCAGGAAGTCAGAAGCAACACCCACCCATCCCCTTACCCTCCACCCCCCCCCCCCCCCAACCTCTGGAAAGCTGCAGCTTCTTCCACTGTCATGGATGTAATGTCAAGGGAGCTCTGCTGCATGCCCCAGCAGCAAAGGCTTTTAGCAAGGAGTTGTGAAGGCAGAGACTCAAACCAGCTGATGCAACTGGTCAGCGAGCTGCCTATGTAGTGGCTAGGCCATGGTCTCATCAAACTGGTCATCCAAGCCAGTAAGCCACAGTGAGGGTTGGACTGTGCCTACCCTGTGTCACCTTTTGGGTGTCACTTCCCAAGTGTCCTGCAGAACTGATGGGACCATGACTACCAGCATTCTCCCCATGCCCTGGCTACTTCCAGGCTTTCTTTGGATGGGAGGCTGCTCTCTGTGCCCAAGCCAGTGGGTCGGCAAGGGTCTGCTGGCTCTGGTCCTGCTGTACCCTGTCAGGGCTGTTTTGCAGACAACCAGCTGCGCCTGGTCAGAGGTAGTGGGCTTTTTGGCCTTTTCCTCCCATCTTGTCTTCCCTCCCAGGCCTGTGATGGTTTAGAGGAACAAAGCAGAAGTCTGAGGTCCTCCTGGTTATACCTGGCAGATAAATGGAGTGGGACACAGTTGTCTCTAAGCTGCTGGTGGCTGAGACTGAGCTGGAGCCAGGAGCATGAGCAAAGCTTCCTACTGCCTGGGGAGACTTAAATTTTACCCAGGACAGTAAAGATTATCCCTTCCTCTAAACTCTGTGTTCCTCCTTGGTTTAGGGATGGGTGTGGAAGTCCAACTTTCCCCTTGCTTCTTCCCAGGGGGGGCCTGTAGCCACAGCATGGAGTCATTCCTTTGGCTGCAGGTATGCACAGCAGTTAAGCTAGTCCTCATCTGAGCACCAGGGAGGTGGGTGCTACCCACCCACCAGCCCTGAGCTCTAGGGCAAGCCGGTGTGGCTCGGTGCTCCCACTGATGTTATTTGCTGCCCTGCCTTTTCTGTCTGGTGCCAGGGTGCTTTCAGGGCAGGGTTCTGGCTCTGGGATTTGATTCATTTGTGGATTGATGGGGGTGGGGGGTAAGTAGGTTGCTGGTTTTCAGGGTAGCCCAGAGGATCTACTTGTCTTCTGGTTGTGTAAGCAGCAGTCCTGGCTGCTCTGGAGTAGATTTGGTTGTGTAGAGCTGTTTGAGTGGAAACTGGCCTTTGCATCCAGTGGAACTGCAAAGAGGGTTTGGGGAGCCGAGAGGGTGGGAAGCACTGTCTGTCTGGAAATCTTCCTGGCTGTGTGCGTGGAGATGTAGCCACCCTGCTCAGGGAAGTGGCAGCTCTCTGGTGCTTGTGCCCATGGGTGTCAGATGTATGTGGTTCCTGGAGGTCCCGAAGGGCTCAGCCTGGGGCTGTTATTGCGCTATCTGCTACCAGCCTTGTTTCGTGGAACCGTAAATCTGCTTAATGGGCTGGGTGGGAATTCCAGCTCACCTCTGCTAAATGGGAGTTCTGATGCTGCATGCGGGGCACTGGAAGTAGCTGAACTGAGACCTTATTCAGGCCCAAATCACCCCCATACCCCCTCCCAAAATAATAATAATCTTTCTGACATTCTGGCTGCTGGTGGGACACAGGCAGCCCTTTGTGCTCAGCCGCTCAGGGGACCCTCTGGTGGTGCAACAGCAATGTCCCTTTGTGCATCCTGCATGCTGGATGGGGACAGTGAATGGAAGGTTCTGCTAGTGTTTATTTTCTTTAAAAAAGCTGAAGGGGGTGGAGAGAGGAGAAGGAAGCTGGCTGGGAGGTTCATGTTCACATCCTCCACTTGGAGACACCTTGTCTTACTTAGCTCCTGCACTGCCGCCCCTCAGCTGGGCACTGGCACAATGAGGGCTTGTGCAGCTTGGCTGCCAGGCGCTTGCACAGGGGGGTGGAGGGGACCCCTGGAGTATGCGGGCATAACTTCCGCATGGCTCAGAGAAAGTGCAAATTCCTATGGCTTGGAGCAGCCAGGGAGAAACAGGGTATGGATTTGTTCTGTTTCTTTGGTTGTGCTTAGTAGCATCTTTTATCTCAGGCTCTTAAAACTGCCATTGAGATCAGTTCCCCTTGGAAGCAAACTGGGAGCAACTCGTTTAGGCAGATGGGTAAGACCAGGCTTAGCAGAACCTCTTGATGGTTGTTACTGACGGGTAATGAGCAACAGAGTTGGGCTCCAACCTCCATACTGTGCCCCCGTGAGTGTGGGCTCCTGCCGTGCCTGGGCACTGGGGGCACCTGCCTCCTTTGCACTAAAAACCTGAGACTCTGTCGCAAGATCCACATGTCCTGCAGCCCTGTCTTCACTGCAGGCCCCTGGGGCCCTGCCAGTGTCTCACCCCGGAGCTAGAGATGGCATGTTCCCATCTTCCTTCTCCCACTGGCAGGTACTGCACCCTGTCCCTGTGACAGACCAGGACAAAGCAGGGTGCTGAAAAATGGTGCCATTGTGTTGTGAGCAGTCTGTGTATAATAAGAATATTATTTGAGCATACGAGTCAGGAAGCATCTGGGCTGGTGTCCCAGGCTGGTGCAGCCAAACTTTTCTAGCCTTCTGTGGCAGAGCTGGGTGTCTTGGTCCTGCTAGCTCCAGCAGGCATTGCTGTGATAGTGCGAGTGCCTGGCCTGCTTGTGGGCATTGAAGGTTGTGGTGTTCTCCTGTTGCCCATGGGCACCGAGGATCATGTTCTCCTGTGGGGATGCAGCCCTGCAGTAGATGTGCATGGGTGGAGGAGGCTGTGGGAAGCCTGCAGGCAGCCCCTCTGCACTGTGCCTTGCTTCAGACATGCCGTGTGCTGGTGGCTTCCCGGCAGCGCTAGGGACAACCCCCGCTGTTGTCTGTAGGGAGCTGTCAGGAAGCCTTGGAGGAGCTGGAAGGGTGGCGGGTGTCCAGGGCGCAGGGCTGTGGCTACCAATATGTGTCAGTGAAACAGGGCAGGCACTGGTTCGCAAAGCACCACTGGGTGCCGCAGCATGTGGCACCATGTGGGTCATTAACTCCTCTTCCCTGTCGTTCCAGCCCCTTGCTGTGTGCCTGAGTGGTGTTCCCAGAACTGTTACCCCTGGGCAAAGCTGCAGCGCCCAGCTGCATGGGGAGCTGTGGCTGTGTCCTGGGTTGAGCTACAGCAGTCATTTTTCTCCTTCTTAGTAGCTGGTGCAGTGCTGTGTTTTTGACTTGCAGCCTGGGAACAACACTGATAACACTGATGTTTTTAGTTGTTGCTAAGTAATGTTTACTCTGACCAAGGATTTTCCCAGTCTCATGCTCTGCCAGGGAGGAGGGGAAGCTGGGAGGAAGCAGAGACAGGACACCTGACCCAAACTAGCCAAAGGGGTATTCCATGCCACAGCACGTCATGCCCAGTATGTAAACTGAGAGGAGTTACCCAGAAGGCCCAGATCACTGCTCAGGTCGGGCTGGGTATCGGTCGGCAGGTGGTGAGCAATTGTATCCTCTCCCCTTGTTATTTCACTAATCATTATTATTATTGGTGGTAGCAGTAGCAGTTTCGTATTATACCTTAGTTACTGGACTGCTCTTATCTCAACGCATGGGAGTTAAATTCTTCTGATTCTCCTCCCCATCTGTCCGGGACTGGGGGGAAGAGGAAGGGGGAGGAGTGAGTGAGCGGCTGCGTGGTTACAAGTTACCGGCTGGGCTCAAACCATGACAGTTCTTTGTGGTGCCCAACGTGGGGCACAAAGGGTTGAGATAACGACAGATCTGACCAGAGTGTGTCTAATCATATTTGTGATAAGCATTCATTGTTACTACTCATCACAATGTTGATTAATTGGCTCTCAGAGTCATTGCGCTTGATCTCAGAGTTTCAGCATGTTGTACCTTACTTAGAGCCAGTATTTGCTGTTTTAGTGTTTATCGGCTGGGGGGCCTGGGCTAAGGTTCTTGTTTCACTGTACTTCATGGTAATGACTTGTAATGCAATAGACTCATTGATCATGAAACTGATCTGGTTTGCGTTCCCAGCATGGTCATCACCTCTATACTTTGGGAGGTATATAATGGAATTTTTTAGCAATTGCATATCTTTTTTTTCTCCTCGGGGGGTCAACCTATGAAGGAGGCATTCCCTTACACCCCCTGTTCCCCCACCAGACTATTTGCAACAGCATTTGAGAGTTCTGAAAGTTTTGGATGGCCTTTGAATACCCTTGAGACCTGCCTGCTGATTGTGCTGGGGATCAGCATGTTGGCAAACATACGGAGTGTGTTTTACCCATGGCCATCCCACCCTGGGATCACCCTATTTTGTCTCATCTCAAAAGTTAAGCAGTACTGGGTTCAAATCTGGTCTAGGGTTAGATGACGATACAGGAGGACCACCAAGAGATTTTCCCTGAGGCTGGACAGTTATGAGTGGCAGGGTGTGTGGGATAGTATGGGCAAGTATCTAGGCCAGTGGGCCCCTCCAGTGCTTTCGAACTTCACCCCTGAACAAGTGCAACATCCGGAAAAACTAGTAAAACACTTAAACGAGGTGTGCTGTCGTCCTGGTTATACCAGAGAGGGACAAATCATGGCAACATGCTGGGGCTTGGCCTACGCCTACAGAGCCCTGCTCAGCACTATCCAGCACCTTCAAAGGGAAAAAGATGTCTCTGGATCTGATGGCAAAGCAACAGACAGTGCAGCTACTCCAGCTCCAAGTACAGCAGCTACACCAACTCCAGTGACAAGCACAGCAGCTACTCAAACCCCTACATCAAGAGACAACACAGCTGTTCGTGTTAATGAACCCCCAAGCACAGCACCTGCACCAACCCTGGCAGCAGACACTGCAGCCACTCCAACCACAGTGATGGACACTGCAGCTAAACCAAATGGCCAATTTGTGACAATGTCTGTTGCCCCTGTAAGCAAAAGCAAATGAGGGGCACAAAGAGCAACCCCTGCAGTGAAGAAAGATGAAGTCCCAATGCACTTACTACAGGGGACAGCATCTGAACAAGAGTTACTACTACATCGATCAGAGGAAGAAGAAGAAGAGGTGACTTCTCGACCCCGGACCTCGACCGAGCTGCGGAATATGCGAAAAGATTTCACCCGTCTGCCCGGGGAGCGCACTGTCACCTGGTTGCTCCGATGCTGGGACAATGGGGCCGACGAAGTAGAAGGTAGGGAAGCCAAGCATCTGGGATCACTTGCTAGGGAAGGAGGAATTGACAAAGCAATGGCAAAAGAAAATGAGCCTTCAGCCTCCGGAGGAGGCTCTTGGCAGGTGTAAAGGAAAGGTTTCCCTACAAGGAAGATGTTATGAGTCGCTCAGCCAAGTGGACGACGAAAGAGAGAGACATCCAGTCCCTGAGGGAACCAGCCATTTTAGGGAAGATTTGTCATAGGCCGGATGCTGGGAATGCATCCGTAGATCTCGATAAAGTTGAATGTACGGGACCCATGTGGCAGAAACTTATAAAGAGTGCACGATCATCATATGCCCACTCATTGGCATCAATGAGCTAGAATGACCTAGCACCACCAACAGTGGATCAAGTGACTCGTCAACTCCAAGAGTTCAAAGACAATCTCGCCCCTTCCATCATTTCAGCTGTGGAAAAACTGTCCCAGGAGTTCAAACAAGTGAGAGACGATTTATCTGATCTGTTCAGCTCCCCACGTGTACCAACCCATGTCTCAACTGTAAACAGAAGGCACCCTACTGCTCGAGAAAGAAAATATAGGCGGTACACGCCACGGGCCACCCTATAGTTTTACCTGCGGGATCACGGAGAAGACATGAGAAAGTGGAATGGAAAACCTACCTCAGCTCTGGAGCAACGGGTGCGTGAACTGAAGAGGAGAACAATGGTCAAGGATGATCCTCCCACGAAAGTTGCTGCTCCAGTCTCTGGTGAGCAGTTTCCCAGATGCAGTGGAAGAGCTGATTTTACTCCAGCTCCTGTGATGAGGAATACTAATCCCTTTCTACAAGACCTAAGTGGACAATCTTAGGATTACTATTAGAGGGGCCTTGCCTCCAGCCAGGTAGAGGAGAGGGATAATCGGGTTTACTGGACTGTGTGGATCAGATGGCCTGGCACATCAGTCCCACAGAAGTATAAGGCTCTAGTAGATACCGGTGCACAGTGTACCCTGATGCCATCAAGGTATCAAGGGGTGGAACCCATTTATATTTCTGGAGTGACAGGAGGATCCCAAGAGTTGACTGTACTGGAAGCTGAAATCAGCCTGACTGGGAGGAAGTGGCAAAAGCACCCCATTGTAACTGGTCCAGGGGCTCCATGCATCCTTGGCATAGACTATCTCAGGAGAGGGTACTTCAAAGACCCGAAAGAGTATAGATGGGCTGTTGGTATCGCTGCCTTGGAAACAGAGGAAATGAAGCAGCTGTCCACCTTGCCTGGTCTCTCAGAGGATCCTTCTGTTGTGGGGTTGCTGAAGGTCGAAGAACAACAAGTGCCAATTGAGACCACAACAGTGCACCGGTGGCAACATCGCACCAACCGAGACTCCCTGATTCCCATCCATAAGCTGATCTGCAGACTGGAGAGCCAAGGAGTGATCAGCAGGACCCGCTCACCCTTTAATAGCCCCATATGGCCAGTGCAAAAGTCTAATGGAGAGTGGAGACTAACAGTAGACTATCGTGGCCTGAATGAAGTCACACCACCATTGAGTGCTGCCGTACCGGACATGCTAGAACTTCAGTATGAACTGGAGTCAAAGGCAGCCAAGGGGGATGCCACAATTGATATTGCCAATGCATTTTTCTCAGTCCCTTTGGCAGCAGAATGCAGGCCACAGTTTGCTTTCACTTGGAGGGGCGTCCAGTACACTTGGAACCGACTGCCCCAGGGGTGGAAACACAGCCCTACCATCTGCCATGGATTGATCCAGACTGCACTGGAACAGGGGCAAGCTCCAGAACACCTGCAATACATTGATGACATCATTGTGTGGGGTGATACAGCGGAAGAAGTTTTTGGGAAAGGAAGGAAGATAATATAAATCCTGCTGAAGGCTGGTTTTGCCATAAAACGGAGTAAGGTCAAGGGACCTGCACAGGAGATTCAATTTTGGGGAATAAAATGGCAAGATGGACATCGCCAGATCCCCACAGATGTGATCAACAAGATAACAGCAATGTCTCCACCAACTAACAAGAAAGAAACACAAGCTTTCTTAGGTGTTGTGGGGTTCTGGAGAATGCACATCCCAAATTACAGTCTGATTGTAAGCCCTCTCTATCACGTGACCCGGAAGAAGAATGATTTCAAATGGGGCCCTGAGCAACAACAAGCCTTTGAACAAATTAAACGAGAAATAGTTCATGCAGTAGCCCTTGGACCTGTCTGGACAGGGCCAGATGTGAAAAATGTGCTTTACACCGCAGCCAGGGAGAATGGTCCTACCTGGAGCCGCTGGCAGAAAGCTCCAGGGGAGACTCGAGGTCGACCCCTTGGCTTTTGGAGTCGGGGATATAAAGGATCCGAGGCCAGCTATACTCCCACTGAAAAAGAGATACTGGCAGCCTATGAAGGGGTTCGATCTGCTTCGGAAGTGATTGGCACTGAAGCACAGCTCCTCCTGGCACCCCGGTTGCCTGTGCTGGGCTGGATGTTCAAAGGCAGGTTCTCCTCTACACATCATGCAACTGATGCTACATGAAGTAAGTGGGCTGCACTTATTACACAACGAGCTCGAATAGGAAATCCCAGTCGTCCATGAATTCTAGAAGTCATTATAGACTGGCCAGAGGGCAAAGATTTTGGAATGTCACCAGAGGAGAAGGTGATGCACCCCAGAAAGAATTGAGTCAGACAAAGGGACTCATTTCTGGAACAACCTTGTAGACACTTGGGCCAAAGAGCACGGCATTGAGTGGGTATATCACATCCCCTGTCATGCACCAGCCTCTGGAAAAATCGAATGGTACAGTGGGTTGTTGAAAACTACACTGAGAGCAATGGGTGGCGGGACTTTCAAACACTGGGATGCACATTTACCAAAAGCCACCTGGTTGGTCAACACTAGGGGATCTGCCAGCAGGGCTGAGTCAGCCCAATCAGAACTTTTACTTACTGTAGAGGGGGATAAAGTTCCTGTGGTGCACATAAAGAATTTGTTGGGGAAGACAGTCTGGGTTATTCCTGCTTCAGGTAAAGGCAAACCCCCTTGTGGGGTTGCTTTTGCTCAGGGACCTGGATATACTTGGTGGGTAATGCGGGAAGATGGGGAAGTCCCATGTGTACTTCAAGGGTATTTAATTTGGGGGGGAAAACAGCCAATGAACTCAACTGTATGCTGCTCCCTGCTCTATAACACTTTAATAGCCCACCATCTAGATATCTTCAGGTCACCAGCAACTGACCCTGACTTCCCTCTGATCATCACCCCAACAAAGAATGAATTTTGCTGAAACTAGACGAGCTCAGCAGTGACCAGACGAGTTTGGCGGTGTCATCAGTAGGCAACAACCCAACACTACGTACCGTCCCTCCTGCCCTGAAAGACTATTACAAGAGATGGAGCCTGACATCATGGACTGGATGAATTCAGCACCTTTATAGCGATTGGTGCATGGACTAAGGAATGATATATCTTTCTGTGTGGGTGTGTATTTATATATATATATGAGACAAAAGCAATGGTATATTGAAAAATGTGGGATCCGAGCATGACGTGAATAGTATGGAATAAGGGGTGGATACTGTCCTGGGTTCAGCTATAGCAGTCATTTTTCTCCTTCTTAGTAGCTGGTGCAGTGCTGTGTTTTTGACTTTCAGCCTGGGAGCAACGCTGATAACACTGATGTTTTTAGTTGTTGCTAAGTAATGTTTATTCCAACCAAGGACTTTCTCAGTCTCATGCTCTGCCAGGGAGGAGGGGAAGCCGGGAGGAAGCAGAGACAGGACACTTGACCCAGTCTAGCCAAAGGGGTATTCCATACCACAGCACGTCATGCTCAGTATATAAACCGGGCGCAGTTACCCGGTAGGCCCAGATCCCTGCTCGGGTTGGGCTGGGCATCGGTCGGCGGGTGGTGAGCAGTTGTATCCTCTCCCCTTGTTATTTCCCTAATCATTATCATTATTAGTGCTAGTAGTAGTGGTTTTGTATTATACCTTAGTTACTGGACTGCTCTTATCTCACCCCATGGGAGTTAGATTCTTCCGATTATCCTCCCCATCCCTCCGGGAGCAGGGGGAGGAGGAAGGGGGGGAGTGAGTGAGCGGCTGCATGTTTCTGAGTTACTGGCTGGGCTTAAACCTTGACAGGCTGGCAAAGTCTTGCCAAAGTGCTGAGGGAGGAGAGTGGAGCTGGCAGCTGCCTCCCGCAGTCTCCCAGCCCATGTCACCTGCTCCAGAAGCTCCTGTGTAGGGGGTCTTATGCCACAGTGGAGCGTTTCTGTTTGGGAGGAGCCCTTTGTGCTGGTTTCGTTCACTCTGACTCATAGACGGGGGTGTGAATGGAGGGATGTGCTTGGGGTTTTCCTTGCTGTTTACCTGGGTTTCTTAGGTGGCATGAGGATACTCCTGATACTGAAATATGCTGCTTATTCTTCTGCAGCAGGCCAGGGCTTCAGGTGTCATTTAGCCTGTAGCCATCAGCCTGCTTCATATCTCAGGCATCTGCTGATGGTTGCCCTCATGCAGAACCCTTCTTGCCCCATGTATTGTGCCAAAACATCCGAATCCTTCGGCTTTCCTGCCGCGATCTCCCCTACAGCCCCAGCTTCTGGATTTGTGAGTGATGGTGGTCTCAGCTGCCTCAGCCAGGGCCCCTGGGGCAGCCGGTAACTCAGAACCATGCATCCTTTTGCTCACTTAACCCACCCCCCCCACACCCCCCTTTGTCCCCCTGCTACTGGAGGGATGGGGAGGAGAATCAAAAGAATATAAACCCCACGGTTTGAGATAAGAACAGTCCTGTAACTAAGGTACAATACAAAACCACTACTACTACGACCAATAATAATAATAAGGGAAATAATGAAGGGAGAGAATATGAAACTAAAAGGGGAAAGGGAAAACAACAATAAACGCAAGTGACGTACAATACAATTGCTCACTACCCACCAACTGATACCCACCTTGATGTGAGCAGTGATCTCGGCCTTCCAGATGAGTTCCCCCCCCCCAGTTTATATACTGGGCATGACATGCTGTGGTATGGAATACACCTTTGGCTAGTTTGGGTCAGGTGTCCTGTCTCTGCTTCTTCCCGGCTTCCCGTGCCCCTCCTCACTGGCAGAGCATGAGAGACTGAAAAGTGCTTGATCGGAGTAAGCATTACTTAGCAACAACTAAAACATCGGTGTATTATCAGCACTGTTCTCAGACTAAAGCTGAAACACAGCACTGCACCAGCTACTAGTGCAGTAGTACCCACTCCCTTCTAGTGGTTCATGTGGGTGCTAGAGATATGGATAGCAGTAGCCTGGAGAACATTAAGAAGGACTACAGAGCCCTGGGAGAGGTGGTTAGGGGCTTTGGAGCTCAGATAGTTTTTTCATCAATTCTCCAGGACAAAGGGGAAGACCTTATAAAAGCTAGGCGCATTTGGCAGGTTAATAAATGGTTAGAAGAGTGGTGCCGTAGACAGGGGTTTGGCTATTTAGAACATGGGACTTGATTTGGGAGGCCAGGTCTACTGGAGGCTGGTGGAGTTGGTCTGACAAAGAAGGGGAAGAGCTGTTTTGGTAGGAGGCTTGCCAGGCTGGTCAAGAAAGCTTTAAACTAGATGTGTTGGGGGAGGGGAGCATCAATCCATCCCAACACTCCCAGTCAGTTGCCAGCACCTATAATAAGTGCTTGGAGCGATGTAGAGATGTTCCAGCTGCCCCAGCCATTGAGTCGGCTTCATTTGGAGCTTGGCTAAGGTGCCTCTATACAAATGCCCGTAGTATGGGGAACAAACAAGAGGAATTAGAGATGTGTGCAAGGCTACGGGGATATGATGTCATTGGTATCACAGAAACATGGTGGGATGGCTCCTATGACTGGAGTGTCGGAATGGAAGGTTACAGGCTGTTTAGAAAAGACAGGCCAGGCAGATGGGAAGGGGGCGTTGCTGTTTATGTTAGTGATAGGCTGGAGAGCATGGAACTCTGTCTGGGGACGGGTGATGAGTCAACAGAGAGTTTGTGGGTCAGGGTCAAAGGGAGAACAGCGATGGGAGACATTACGGTGGGGATCTGTTACAGGCCGCCTGATCAAGAGGACTCTGTGGACGAAGCGCTCTACAGACAGATAGGAGCAGCCTCACGCTCGCAGGCCCTTGTCCTCATGGGGGACTTCAACCATCCTGACATCTGTTGGAGGGACGGTACGGCCCGGCACAAGCAATCCAGGAGGTTCCTTGACTGTATGGAAGACAACTTCCTCTTTCAAGTAATAGAGGAGCCAACAAGGAGAGGTGACATGCTTGACCTCGTGCTCACCAACAGGGAGGGACTGGTTGGAAATGTGACGCTCCAGGGCAGCCTTGGCTGTAGCGATCACAAGATGGTCGAGTTTGAGATCCTCAGGACAGTGAGAAGAGCATGCAGCAAGCTCACTGCCCTGGACTTCAAGAGAGCAGACTTTGGCCTCTTCAGGAACCTGCTTAGTAAGGTTCCATGGGATACAGTCCTAGAGGGCAGGGGGGCCCAAGACTGCTGGTTGATATTCAAGGATCACCTGCTACAAGCTCAGGAGTGTTGCATCCCGACTAGAAGGAAGTGCAGCAGGAGGGCCAGGAGACCTCCATGGATGGACAAGGAGCTGCTGAGGAAACTTAGAGGGGAAAAAAGCAGCTTATAGAAGGTGGAAGTGAGAACAGGCGGCCTGGGAAGAATACAGGAACGTTGTCCGGGAAGCTAGGGACCAGGTTAGGAAAGCTAAGGCCCAGTTAGAATTAAATCTGGCCAGGGATGTGAAAGATAACAGGAAAGGATTCTATAGATATGTAGCAAATAAAAGACAGACTAGGGACAACATGGGCCCTCTCTGGAAGCTATCGTGAGAACTGGCTACCCTGGATTTGGAGAAGGCTGCGGTTCTTAATGACTTTTTTGCCTCAGTCTTCACTAGCAAATGCTCTGACCGCACCACCCAAGTCTTGGAAGGCAGGTGCATGGACTGTGAGAATGAAGACCTTAGGCCCACTGTAGGAGAGCATCAGGTTCGAGACCATCTTAAGAACCTGAATGTGCACAAATCCATGGGACCTGATGAAATCCATCCACGGGTCCTGAAGGAGTTGGCAAATCAAGTTGCTAAGCCACTGTCCATCGTATTTGAAAAATCATGGCAGTCAGGTGAAGTTCCTGATGACTGGAAGAAGGGTAATATAACCCCCATTTTCAAGAAGGGGAAGGTGGAAGACCCAGGGAACTACAGACCAGTCAGTCCCACCTCTGTGCCTGGCAAAATCTTGGAGCAGATTCTCCTGGAAAGCATGCTAAGGCACATGAAAAACAACAAGGTAGTTGGTGACAGCCAACATGGCTTCACTACAGGGAAATCCTGCCTGACCAATTTGGTGGCCTTCTGTGATGGGGCCAAGGAACTGATGGACAGGGGCAGAGCAGGTGATGTCATCTACCTGGACTTGTGGAAAGCATTGGACACTGTCCCGCACGACGTCCTTGTCTCTAAATTGGAGAGACATCAATTTGATGTATGGACCACTCGGTGGATGAAGAACTGGCTCGATGGCCGCACGCAAAGAGTTGTGGTAAACGGCTCGATGTCCAGTTGGAAAACAGTAATGAGTTTTGTTCCTCAGGGATCGGTGTTGGGACCTGTCCTGTTCAACATCTTTGTCGGCGCCATGGACAGTGGGATTGAGCGTGCCCTCAGCAAGTTTGCCGATGACACCAAGCTGCGTGGTTCAGTTGATACGCTGGAGGTGAAGGGATGCCATCCAGAGGGACCTTGACATGCTTGTGAGGAGGGCTGATGCCAACCTTATGAAGTTTAACCAAGCCAAGTGTTATGTCCTACACCTGGGTTGGGGCAATCCCAGGCACAGCTACAGGTTGGGCAGAGAAGTGATTCAGAGCAGCCCTGCAGAGAAGGACTTGGGGGTGTTGGTTGATGAGAAGCTTAACATGAGCCAGCAGTGTGCGCTTGCAGCCCAGAAAGCCAACCATATCCTCGGCTGCATCAAAAAAACAATGACCAGCAGGTCAAAGGAGGTGATCCTGCCCCCTACTCTGTTCTCCTGAGACCTCACTTGGAGTATTGTTTACAGTTCTGGTGTCCTCAACATAAAAAGGACATGGAGCTGTTGGAGGAAGTCCAGAGGAAGGCTACAAGGATGATCAGGGGGCTGGAGCACCTCCCATATGAAGACAGGCTGAGAAAGTTGGGGCTGTTCAGCCTGCAGAAGAGAAGGCTGTGTGGAGACCTCATAGCAGCCTTCCAGTATCTGAAGGGGGCCTACAGGGATGGTGGGGAGGGACTCTTCCTTAGGGACTGCAGTGGTAGGACAAGGGGTAATGGCTTCAAACTTAAGCAGAGGAAGTTTAGATTAGATATAAGGATGAAGTTCTTTACTGTTATGGTAGTGAAGCACTGGAATGGGTTGCCCAGGGAAGTTGGGAATGCTCCATCCCTCGCATTGTTCAAGGCCAGGTTGGACAGAGTCTTGGGTGACATGGTTTAGTGCGAGGTGTCCCTGCCCATGGCAGGGGGGTTGGAACTAGATGATCTTAATGTCCTTTCCAACCCTAACTATACTGTGATCCTACTAGGAAGGAGAAAAATAACTGTTACAGCTGAACCCAGGACAGTATCCACCCCTTACTCCATACCATTCATGTCATGCTCAGATACCATGTTTTTAATATACCATTGCTTTTTCTCTCTTGAGATGTATATACACACACACACACACACAAATATCCATTCATTAGTCCATGGACCATCCATATAAAGATTGCTTGGTTAATCTAGTCCGTGATGTCAGGCTCCATCTCTTTTAACAGTCTTTCAGGGCAGGAGAGATGGTGTGTAGTGTTGGATTGTTGTCTCTTGCTGACACTGCCGAACTCGTCTGGTCATTGCTGAGCTCACCTGGTTTTATCAAAGTTCATTTTTTGTTGGGGTGATGATCAGAAGGAAGTCAGGGTCAGTCGATGGTGACCTGAGGACAGTTCTGCTGCTGCTGGCTTTTCCCATGACTTTATTCTCTGCTGATGATCATGACAGCACATATCTTCTTTTCAAAGCCTAGAGTGGCAGAGACGGGCATTTAGCTGATGGGCTATATAAGTTTTATATAGCAGGCAACAGCATGTAGTTGAGTGCATTGGCTGTTTTCACCCGAAATTACATCCCCTTGAGGGATACATCGGACTTCCCCATCTTCCTGCATTACCCACCAAGGATATCCAGGTCCCTGAGCAAAAGCAACCCCACGAGTGGGTTTGCCTTTACCTGAAGCAGGAATAACCCAGACTGTCTTCCCCAGCAAATTCTTTATGTGCACCACAGGAACTTTATCCCCCTCTGCAGTAAGTAAAAGTTGTGATTGGGCTGGGCCAGCCCTGTTGGCAGATCCCCTAGTGTTGACCAACCAGGTGGCTTTTGGTAAATGTGTATCCCAGTGTTTGAAAGTCCCACCACCCATTGCTCTCAGTGTAGTTTTTAAGAGCCTATTGTACCACTCGATTTTCCCAGAGGCTGGTGCATGGTAGGAGATATGATATACCCACTCAATGCCGTGCTCTTTGGCCCAAGTGTCTACAAGGTTGTTCCAGAAATGAGTCCCTTTGTCTGACTCAATTCTTTCTGGGGTGCATCACCTTCTCCTCTGGTGACATTCCAAAATCTTTGCCCTCTGGCCAGTCTATGATGACTTCTAGAATTCCTGGACGACTGGGATTTCCTATTCGAGCTCGTTGTGTAATTAGTGCGGCCCACTTCATGTAGCATCAGTTGCATGATGTGTAGAGGAGATCCTGCCTTTGAACATCCAGCCCAGCACAGGCAACCGGGGTGCCAGGAGGAGCTGTGCTTCAGTGCCAATCACTTCCGAAGCAGATCGAACCCCTTCATAGGCTGCCAGTATCTCTTTTTCAGTGAGAGTGTAGCTGGCCTCGGATCCTTTATATCCCCGACTCCAAAAGCCAAGGGGTCGACCTCGAGTCTCCCCTGGAGCTTTCTGCCAGCGGCTCCAGGTAGGACCATTCTCCCTGGCTGCGGTGTAAAGCACATTTTTCACATCTGGCCCTGTCCAGACAGGTCCAAGGGCTACTGCATGAACTATTTCTCGTTTAATTTGTTCAAAGGCTTGTTGTTGCTCAGGGCCCCATTTGAAATCATTCTTCTTCCGGGTCACGTGATAGAGAGGGCTTACAATCAGACTGTAATTTGGGATGTGCATTCTCCAGAACCCCACAACACCTAAGAAAGCTTGTGTTTCTTTCTTGTTAGTTGGTGGAGACATTGCTGTTATCTTGTTGATCACATCTGTGGGGATCTGGCGATGTCCATCTTGCCATTTTATTCCCCAAAATTGAATCTCCTGTGCAGGTCCCTTGACCTTACTCTGTTCTATGGCAAAACAGGCCTTCAGCAGGATTTGGAGTATTTTTTGCCCTTTCTCAAAAACATCTTCTTCCGTATCGCCTCACAGGATAATGTCATCAATGTATTGCAGGTGTTCTGGAGCTTGCCTCTGTTCCAGTGCAGTCTGGATCAATCCATGGCAGATGGTAGGGCTGTGTTTCCACCCCTGGGGCAGTCGGTTCCAAGTGTACTGGATGCCCCTCCAAGTAAAAGCCAACTGTGGCCTGTATTCTGCTGCCAAAGGAATTAAGAAAAATGCATTGGCAATATCAGTTGTGGCATCCCCCTTGACTGCCTTTGACTCCAGTTCATACTGAAGTTCTAGTACGTCCAGTACGGCAGCACTTCTTGGTGGTGTGACTTCGTTCTCCCCTCCTCTTTCCATTAGGCTTTCGTACTGGCCTTATGGGGCTATTCAAGTGTGAGTGGATTGTTCCTTTGATTCAGCTGCAGTGCCTGCTACTTGGTTTGGAGTGTGCAGCGTCTGCTGTTGGAGTTGGAGTAGCTGCTGTGCTTGTTGCTTGGGATGGAGCAGCTGCGTTGTGTTTTGCCTTGCCATCAGATCCAGAGACATCTTTTTCCTACTCCTCACAGAGCAGGGCTCTGTAGGCATAGGCCAAGCCCCAGCACATTGCAGTGATTTTTCCGTCTCTGGTATTGCCAGGACAACAGCACACCTTGTTTAAGTGTTCTGCTAATTTTTCTGGTTTTTGCATTTGTTCATTCATTTCGCATTTCATTAGAGTGAAATTCCAAAGCACTGGAGGGGCCAACTGGACTAGGAGCTTGCCCATATGATCCCGCTCACCCTGCCACTCATGACTTTCCAGCCTCGGGGAAGATCTCTTGGTGATATTCTTAAATAGTAGTTTAACCTTCGACAAGACCCGAGCGCGACCCTGATTGGCTTCCAAGATCAGACAAGATCGGGCTTTCTCAGCGTGGTATGGCCATGGGTAAAACACAAGTGGCATATTCAGCAACATGCTGGTTCCCAGGAAAAGAAGCAGGCTGGTTTCAAGGGCATCTAAAGGATATTCAGAATCTTTGAAATTCCCCACATCTACTGTAAATAGCCTGGTGGGGGAGCAGAGGGTGTGAGAGGATGTCGCCTTCCTAGGTTGGCCCTCCAAGGGGGGGGAAAATAGGTGTAATTGTTAAAAATTCCTATTACATGCCTCCCAAAGCATAGAGGTGATGGCCATGCTGAGAACACATATCAGAGCAGTTTCATGATCAGTAATTCTATTGTATCACAAGACATTGTCATAAAGTACAATGAAACAATAACCTTAGCCCAGGCCCCCCAGTCGATAAACACTAAAACAGCAAATACTGGCTGCAAGTAAGGTATGATATGCTGAAACTCTGAGACCAAGTGCAACAACTCCAAGAGCAAATAAATCAACATTGTGACGAGTGACTATTAATCCTAAACAATGAATGTTTATCACAAATACGATTAGACACACTCTGGTCAGATCTGTCGTTATCTCAACCCTTCGTGCCCCATGTTGGGCACCAAAAGGGACTGTTGTGGTTTAAGCCCAGCCAGTAACTCAGCACCACGCAGCCACTCTCTCCCTCCCCCTTCTTCCTCCCCCTGCTCCTAGAGGGATGGGGAGGAGAATCGAAAGAATGTAAATCCCATGGGTTGAGATAAGAACAGTCCAATAACTAAAGAATAATACAAAACTACTACTGCTAATGATGATAAGGGAAATAACAAGGGGAGAGAAAATAAAACTAAAAAGGGAAAGAAAAAAACCCCGACCAAAAATAAACACAAGTGATGCACAGTACAATTGCTCACCACCTGCCGACCAATACCCAGCCCAACCTGAGCAGTGTTCTGGGCCTTCTGGATGACTCCCCTCCCAGTTTATATACTGGGCGTGATGTGCTGTGCTATGGAATACCCCTTTGGCTACTTTGGGTCAGGTGTCCTGTCTCTGTTTCCTCCCAGCTTCCCATGCCCCTCCTCCCTGGCAGAGCACAAGAGACTGAAAAGTCCTTGATCGGAGTAAGCATTACTTAGCAACAACTAAAACATTGGTGTGTTATCAGCATTGTTCTCAGGCTAAAGTCAAAAACACAGCACTGCACCAGCTACTAGGAAGGAGAAAAATAACTGTTACAGCTGAACCCAGCACACTGGGGAAGGAGGGTCTGGGGAGCTGGTGGTGGGGCTTGCTGGGTGTTCTCTGGCAGTGCTGGTAGGTATGTGTAGGTGTGGGGTCATTACTGGTGGTGCTTGCTGGGACAGCTGGCCCTGAGGGAGTGGGCGCATTGTCCTTTGGGGGCATGGGGGTGCCTGGAGGGGACCAGGAGGCTGACATCCCATCCCATGGGGGAGCTGGGGTGGTGGAACCATTCTCTATCGTGGCTGGTATCCCGAGTGGTGACTGCTTGGTCTCCATCTCCTCTCATCTCCCATGGTGGAGAACTGGTAGCTGACTCTGGACCTGCAGATGGAGAACAAAGGCAGCGTTGTCTCTGGCAGAGAGCTGATGATTTTCCTGGACGGGCCTGCTGTTGATCTTGGAAGCCCGCCTAATGGCAGTGCTGTGACAGAGGGTGAATGCCGCCCGTCTCCATATGCATGTGGCAGCTCTGCACACGAGGTGGTGAGCAGCAGCAGGGAGAGGAGTGGGGCTGAGAGCACCCCCGGCACCCCTGAGCAAGAGTCCCAGTGCCAGCAGCCACCTCCTCTCCCAGGTGAGGCTTTGGCCCCTGCCCGCCCCACCTTGCACATGGGCTCCTGTGGGAGCAAGCGTGTGGTGGGGCAGGAGTGGGAGCATCAATAGGCTCACACCCTGCCTCCATGATGGCGTGAGAGGAGAGGTGCTGCTCCAGGTGCTCCACCAGCTGCACCTGTGGCTTAGCCCCTTCCTTCACTGTCCTGTGTGGACTGGGGAAACGGCTTCTGTACTTAACGAATCCAGAAAAGGGCTCCTTGTGGCAGAGTGTGTGTGGAGACATCAACTGATGTCTGCTAGGGGAGTGAGCAGAGCTTGTGCTGGACACGGGCTGGTGCATCGCTTTCCCTTGGCTCCTTCTCTTCCTCACTGGGAGACGAAGCTGATGAAATCTGGGAATCTTTAATGTGGCTGCTCTCTGGTGTTGCCAGTTCTGCAAAGTCCTACATTTACCTTCCCTGGTGCTGCACTTGGAGTTGCGGGGTGCTGTAGGGATGGGCTATGCCATGGCATGGCAGTGGGCAAGGAGAGCACCTCAGTGCAAAAGCAGGGGGTTCTTGTGTGCTGCTGGGTCCCTTGTGGAAGGAGGAATGGAAGGAAGGAGGGTAGAACCAGTAGGTGTCTCAGTCATTTTCTTCACCCATTCAGGGTCCCAGCTGTCTGGACGGGACCCCAGCAGCATGGCTGCAGCCATGGAGGGCAGACACCAGCCTCCCAGTACAAACTGCTTTGGAAGCAGACCAAGGTAAGGGTCCTGTGCTGGCAGCACCTCTCAGTCCATTAATCAATGGTTGCTGCAGTCTTGAGGCAGCTGAGAAGTGTCTAGATTGTCCTTGTGCAGCAGATGCCACTCGATCTCCCAGTGAACCCCAGCAAAGCAGCCCAGAGAAGGTTTGGAGCAGGCCAACCTCCTTGATGACAGCAGAGCTGGGAGGTGCTGGGGGTGGTCATACAGCCAAGGTGCAGCTGACCTGAGCCTCTCTTGAAGTATTTGTTTCTCAAGGAATATCAGGTCTGTGATGGCCCAGACAGTTTCCACCGGTTGCTCTACTGGCAGCCAAAGGAATGGTCCATTGGGGAGATGTGGGGCAGGCTGTGACCAAGTACAGCAGTTGGTCTGCAGGGGTCCCTTCACATGGGGGTTACAGGCACCCTAGATCTTGCCTCAAGCAAGGCACTGGGTCAGGCTGGGAAGCCCAGTGCCCCTCCGGGTGATGGTCACAGGGGGACACTTCGGAAGGTCCGGGGAGAGTAGGAGAAGCAGACCAAGCAAAGCTGCAGGGAAATAACAGCTGCTTCCAAAGGAAATGAGCTGCTTGGGCACCAGGCCATCCTGTGCCTGGCACAGTGCCCTTCCTTGCCTTCTCGCTGGGCTGGAGTGGCTCAGTGCTGCTCCTTTTGGAGCTGTGGTTATTGAGAGACACGTCACACTGTCAACATGGCATTGAATTTAACACCTATTTATATTTCCAGAGCATGGCAGTGGCCTAGTAGCCTATACAGATGTTCTGGTTAGAAGTGTGCCTGTAGAGAGGGCTCCTGCAGCCTGCCTGATGAGAGGTTCCGCATGGCCCCAGGCTTAGGAGCACTCTCAGCAACAAGCTCCACACCTCTTCTGCACCTCCTTCTGCCAGGCACATACAAGAGATGAGTGAAGGGGAGAAATGTTTTTGACTCTAAAAAGAGACCCTGTCCTTCCATATTGTGTGTTTGTCTCACACACAAGGAGGGAGTGGGATGGGAAATTGGGAGCAGGTTGCTGAACAGTTTGTGCCCTTTTGTTGTGGTTGCTCCTCTTGATTCCTGCTGTTCAGGTGTTAAAGCCTTCTACTAAGGGGTGAGAGAGTGCTCAGTGTCCTGACAGGAGCTGGACTTTGCAGCCACTTAGCATCTATCAGTAGGTGCTAGAAAGCATGTAAGGAAGTTGTAGTCTGGGAGGCTCAGCCTGATAATTGCTTGCTTCTGATTCCCAACTGCTTTCCCATGGTCTGTAAGTAGTTTTTGCTTTTGTTGTCCTCTTGACCTGTGAGTGTGCAAGATAAGTGTGGTGAGGTTTGGCCAGTACTTCTGCAGGGGACCTTCAGAGACCTTCCAGGTGTGCTCGCAATCATTAAAAATCCCATGGCTGCTCTGGCATGGGAAACTGCCTTGCTAGTTTCCAATTCATCCTGCACTCACCTGAATTTAGGGTTGTTCTGGACATAACTCCACAGTTTGCTGTAGTACTGCTACACAGGGAAGAGCACTGCTGCTGTATGTACCTACCGTGGAGGCAGCTGCCTTCTCCGGAGTAGAGTATGGGTCCTTTGCGCTTGGGAATGCTGTTTGATGTTTGCTCTGTTTATACACAGAGCCATGTTTATTTTCATGGGCTTGGTGATGGATGCTGGCAAATTTGCTCATAGGCAGGATGGAAAGAAAAGGGTCATTCTTTGCTCCTCAGCTATTTCTACGCTGTCCCCTCAAGGGAAACTGCTTGGTCAGGACTTCTCTTTCTTCTCCTGAACAAATGTCATCTTGGGATTTGCTGCTAATCTTGGTGATGGGGTGTGAAATTCCACAGTCCTCTGTGCAGAGAGAAAACAGAGCCCAGAGGTCCCCAGCTGAGAGCTGGTGCTGTGGGTGCCAAGAGAGTTGCCACAATCCCCAGTTTGTCTTGTGGTGGCTCTTCTGACAGCAGGGAATGAAGTAGCCTGATTTGCTGCTCACCCTAAGGAGAGGCTCCAGCTGCTGAGCCATGTTGGTGTTACGATCTAGGCATGGCTGTGAGAAACTGCTGTCACCTGTCATGAGCTCATGCAAGCTCCAGTGATTTCTTCAGTGCAGCATCCTTTGCTTTCTGTGCTTGTGTGATGTCCACAAGTTACCTCTCAGTTGGCAATGGGCATGAGCATCCCTGAGGGTCGGCAGGAGACACTCCTCTGAGTCCCTCAGATGAAGCATTTCCCTTCGTGAGACCCCTTGCTCTGCAAAGCCCCACGTGTGGGTGCAGGATGTCCCCAGGCATGTGGCTTCTGGTGTGACACAGCAACGACAAAAGGCTGTGATCACCAGTTGCAGCCCCGGCACAGGCAGAGGGGAAGCAGGCAGTGCCACATGGCAGGTGTGCTGCCTGCTGCTGTGGGGGGGCTGCTCAGGGCCTTGGGGAACAAGCTGGGAGATGGGTCTTGGGTCAGCTGGAAGGGGGTGGGTAACAGGAATAAACTGGGTTCAGGGTTTTGGAGCCAGGCACCTCTTTGGCTGCACGTCCTGCTGCCATGGGGCGAGGGGCTGTTCTACCCCAGCTCCAGGGTGATGCTACATCGGTGCCACCTCTGTTCCAGGCACTGCAGGCATGAGGGCTGGGTTCTGGGGACATGGCTGCCTACTCCCCCCTTTGCAGGCATAGGGGGAATTTCTCAACTCCATGTTTCAGGAGCTGAGCCCCTCCTGCCCACGTGGGGCCAGGGTTCTCCTGGTTGTGTTTCCCGGTGGTTGTGCCCCGATTCCCCGCAGCCAGCACTGGCTCCTGGCTGCGTGTGCTGCCCTCCCTCTGGCTGCAGTTTGGGATCTGGCGTGCCGCGGGAGACCGAGACTGGTGCTGCCACCTCTGCTGGCATCTCATGTCAAGACCTTCTGGCCACTGCAGTGGGAGGAGGTGGCCGTTCCTGGGTTTCATGTCCAGGCCCCACATCAGTGTTGTGGTGTGGGGGCTCTGCCTTGGCAGAAGGTGGGGAGCCAAAAGGTTGATGTCTCCCTGGCTGACACCAGTTTCCTCTTTGGCATCATCTGCTCCCTCTGCCTCCAGCCCAGGAGGGGAGATGGGGCAGAGCATGCGATGGGGCAGCCATCCCAGGTCCCCAGGTGATGGGGCACAGCAGGGGTCTTGTCAGCTGCCTGGGTAATGGGCTGCCCTCTGCACGCCCCATTTTGTCCTACCAGCATGGCTGCAAGAGGCTGTTCCCATCTGTGCTCTGCCTTGTTTTCTCCCCACTCCTATTTTAGGAGCATGTTCCCAGACCCACTGCTCTCACGTGGCCTTGCTGGGTTTGTTTCCACATGTCTATTAAAAGACAATTCCCAGATGGGAGCACTCATAGGAGGGCTGGGCTGGGTGGCGGGCTGCCTAATTCAGGCCTGGTAACCCTGTGTGGCCAGCTGGCAGCCTGGAAACATCTTGTTTTGGTTTCTAAAAGCTCTCCGGACAGCTCTGAGCAAATCTGTGCTGAGAAGGGCAGGGACCAGATCCATCCTGTTCCTTGGGCGCTACTCCCAGTGGGACCAGCTCCTGCAGTGGTACCACCTGCCCCGCTCCCCTCTGGCCGGGGCTCTGGGGGCCGTGCTGCCTCCCAGCCTTGCCATGGGGTGAATGTGGGGAGGTGGGTCCTGGCCAGCTTTTGGGAGGTGTGTGGTGACACTGTGCCCTGCTGAGCCCCATGGATGGGCAATGAAGGGCAACCTTCACATCCTGACTGGGGGAAGAGGAGCCTGTTCTGCACCTGCAGCTGCTCCAACTCCCCAGGTGCTGGTGGACGAAGCAAACCCCCAGCACATAGTGATGCCCTGGGGGTAGCCAGGGTTTCTGGGGTGAGTTCACTCTCTGAGGAACCCCTTTGCAGGGCTGCCCTCCTGAGAAGGTCTGGAGCAGGTCAAAGCGACCTCGGCAGCTCCTGCTCATGGGCTGCTCTGCCCATGGCTCTGATCTATTTTTGACAACCATCTCCTGCTTTCCCATGTCTCCATGTCTCCTTCCTGTTCCAGCCCTTCCTCTGCCCACTGTTGTGAGCTGCTTCCCAAAGAGAGCCGCTTTGGAGCCAGTGGGAGGAACCAAGGGCTTGCTGGAGCTGGTGAGGGTGGCATGACTGATATTGCACCCTGTCACTGCCAAGCTTCTGTCCCCTCCCAGCTCCAGCCCCGAGATGTGGGGACAGTTTGCAAGTTTTGCCCTTTTAAGGGGAGGACTGGGGCAAACAGACTTCCTCATCCCTGCGGTCCTCATCTTCTGTGGTCACTGCCCTGGGCTACGATCCTGGGTAGAGGTGGCCAGGCTCCGCCTCTGCTCCCCTGGCCCCGGATGCAGCATTGCAGCATTCCCTCCCCCCCCCCCGCCCCGGCCCTCTCCCCGCTTGCAGTAACAACCAGGCTCTTCATGAACGTGAAAACCCAGCCTTTTGGGTTGGAAGGGACCTTAAAGATCATCTAGTTCCAACCCCCTGCCACGGGCAGGGACACCTTCTGCTAGAGCAGGTTGGTCTTGCAGTGCCTGGGAATTTCCTCCCTGGGAATTAATTGATTTGTATTGATTTTACTTTTGATAAGCTGGGCAGCTCCACAGAGTGCACTGGTAGGATCTGTTCTGCCTGTCGTGAATAATTTCTATGGCTCCTCTCTGGAGTCTCCCTGACAAAAAAGGCTGCATCCAGCTCCAGGTTTTTAAAAGGGTGGACTTTTTTCGGGGTTGGGAGCATTCAGCAGAATTTGCCCATCAGTCTTTAGTGAAAATGTTTTGGGCTCTTTGCCCCCTGAAGTGGGGAGAGCAGCTGTCTTGAGCACCAGAGAAGGCACAAACCCACCCCTTGAAAGGGGGCTGATTCTTGCACCAGAGGGTATTTTTTGAAAGGTATTTATGTCTTTTCTTGGGTTTGTCCACAAAGCCATAAATCCTTTGTGGAGCAGGGACTGGGACCTGCCGAGTGCCTGACTGTGAAGCCACAGGCAGATTATCTGTTTTCCTTCTCTGGCTCTTGTGGAGCTGGCCAAGCAGTGCAGCATCTCCTGCTCCTCTGCACTGCTGCTGCAGGCAGCACTGTCCTTTCTTTTCCTTTTGTCAGAGACCTGGAAGGAGAAGCAGAGCGCTTCATTTTGGATAGAAAGAAAAGTTTTGTTCAACCCAAAAGGAAGATTTTATTTATTTATTTTCATTTCACTGGAAAAACCTGGACCAATATAATTTCACTTTTGCCAAACCCCATTTTGGGAGGGGCGGAGCAGAAGGCTGATGTGAAATGCTGCCTTTCAGCTCTAGCTCCTGGTCCTGCTTCCTTCCCTGGGGCTGTGACTGGTCTCTGGTTTGGTGCAGTGCTGTACCAGGTGTGAATGTGTTGTTCTGTCCCCTGTGCCCACCCAGCCCTTCCTGGTGCCCTTGCTGTGTGGGGGACACTCCCTCAGGCTGTGGACAGAGGTTTTTGTTCCCGAGTACAACTTGGCTCCTTGGCTTTGGTTTTAAAACATGTTTTATTGTCCCAGCCCCAGCCTCCCCAGTGGCTTTATGACTGTGCTGTCTTCATCACTGTTTACCACTCACCCAACCTCTGTGTCTCCCGCAAGTCCTGTTGGTGATGATTTTACACCGGAGGATGGGAAGATTTCGGGTGGCTGGGATTAATGCTGACACCCTTACTTGTGCTCTGTTGGAATGCCTCTAGAAACCAACCTCTTCCTCCTCAGTTTGGTACATTTTGGTGACATTATCATGTTTTTTGAGCAGACTGTTGTAAGAATGTTCTCCATTATGTTTGTCACAGCTGTAATTTCATCGGACAATAAAAGGAGATTATTTCAAGGCATGTTTTCTCCATAGCCACACTGTTTAGCCCTAGCTGTGTTCCCCTGGAGCCCTTCCTTATCAGGTGAACTTTGGATCAGCTTTTCCCCTGCTTTGTCCAGGACTGAGATCAAACTGATCACAGTGTAGTTACCTGGGTCATTCTGCAGGTTCCCTTTGAAGACTGGCACAATGTGATTGAAGCTTCTAAAATTGCCCTTTTCCAAGGCTTGCTAGAAATGAGTAGCAGTCAGAGACCTCCTCAGCTCAGTCTTGCAGGACTCTGGTGGAAGTTGGTTGCTGTGAGCCTGCTGACCTGGAAGTCTTCATTGCCTGTAGGTGCTGTCTGAGGGGCTTCTTTATTTGCTGATGCTGTGTACCAAGATTTCTCTGGTGCTGCAGGATGATGTCCTGCTACCCTCCAGCTGAAAAGCAGAAGTGTCCTGAGCAGTTTGCCTCTTCTACAGAGTGTTTGTAGTTCTTCAGTCCCCTGTCTGTGGGGGTTTATACTGTTTTGAGGCTTTTTCCTACAATACTTCTAAATACTTGGGCTTGTAGACACAGATACTTCGCTTAGTTTTCTGTGTTTCTCAGGTCTAACTTGTGGAGCTCCGTCTGCATCCCTTACTACTTTGTTACTTGTTGCTGGTTTGTTTTTAATGCTTTTGCATTGCCACTGAAGCCAGGATGTCTTGTGGCAAAAGTTATCCTCTGCTGGACTGCCAAGTCTCAGGGTTTTTGGTTATCTAATAAATGTTCATCAAACAAATTCCCTTTCAGTTTTCTGGTCCACATTTTCTATCTTATCAGTTTGCTTTGTAATTTCCCTTTGCTTTGTCTCTTCCCCTTCCCTTTTCCAAAAGCTCAGTGGAATCCAGCAACATTTAGCTCTTACCAGTGCAGCTGACTTGCTGGGCCTGGGCTTCCCTCTGCCTGGGAGGATGCTGCACCAGCAGTTTCTGAGCTCCTGCTTGTACCTGAATTCCCAACAGGCACACAGTGTGTTTGCAAGTTGCAGAAGAGATACTGAGCTTTTTTCTTGGGACAAAGGCATTGGCAGTGGTTCCCAGAGGGATCTGACTGCTGGGTGAAGGAGGTGCTGCCATTGCTGCAGGCTGGGAGCGTTACAAGTCCTGTGTTTGGGTGGTAGTGGCTGCCACCCACCACGGGCTCTGCTTCCAGTGCTGCATGGGTGCAGTAGATCAGCCAGGACCCCATTACCCTTTCTGGGTGCTGACATCTCTGCTCTCTGCCTTTCCAGTGAATGGAGATGCAGTGGGTGCTGCAGACATCGAAGAGGAAAGGCCAGCAGCGGGAGCAAGCGTAGCTGATGGCTCTGTCACTCCTGCCCTTCCTGCCTTGACCAGCTCTGTAAAGGCAGAGGAGACAGCCTCCAGCTCCAGTGCCCTGCCAGCCCGGGCAGTGGTGCTGGCCCTTGGATGCTCTGCCCCCTGGGTAAGTTCTGCCTTCTGCTTGAGACTTTTGTTCCCTTGAAGGGGCCAGTTGGGGGGGGACATGAGCAAACTGGGGCACTGCTGTGTGCTGGAAGAATCATAGAATTATAGAATAGTTAGGGTTGGAAAGGACCTTAAGATCATCTAGTTCCAACCCCCCTGCCATGGGCAGGGACACCACACACTAAACCATGTCACCCAAGACTCCATCCAACCTGGCCTTGAACACTGCCAGGGATGGAGCATTCACAACTTCCTTGGGCAACCTGTTCCAGTGCCTCACCACCCTCACAGGCAGGGGCTGTGCTGCACTAGGAGTTGGTGGAAACAATGGTCCTGAGGGTGCCTGTTGGGGATCCCTGCATCCCTGCTCACCTGGCACAGCCTGTCCTCCCTCATCTGAGCCCTCTGCCTGGGGCTTCACTGTTGTGGATCCCTCCACTGGGCTGGTGTCTGATCTGTGTCTGTTGTGGGTCTCAGGTAATATACAGTGACTTGTGTCTCTGCATCAAGCAGCCTCTGGGCATCCATGCCCAGGGGAGCAGCAGAGTCCTCTGCTCTCCTGGGGCTGCTGAAGGGATCAGTCAGAGGAAAATGCATGAGAGAGCATGGATTTCCAGGGAGCTCCCTCTGAGCAGAAGGGCAGGAGCATGCACTCCACAGACACTGTGGAGACAATGGCCACTGCTGGGGGGAGGTGGGCAGGATCCTCACATAGCTATGCCTGTTCTTCTCCCTGGTGTGGATGCTGTGCATCCTCCTCCTCTGTGGGATGTGGGGAAGGGGCTGGGAGGAGAGCTGGGGCTAGCTGAGCAGTGTTGGAGGGCATGCTGGCTCTTAGTGGGGCTGCAGTTGGGCTCTAGGCTCAGCTCCTCTCTGTGCTGCAGCTGGGTCGTTCTCCCCTTGTATTTCAGACACCTTTAATTCTGGACTGAAAATGCAAAGCGGGGGAGGGGGGCTGAAAATGGTTTGTGTTTTGTATGAAGGGAGCTGTTTATTTTCCTTTGGCTGAGGTGATGCCTGGAAGGTCAGGGCCTTGTTCGTGTGTCAGTCACAGGTAATTAGGGTTAACAGCTCAGTGTGTCTTCGTTGCAGGGTGTGTAAATGTTTCTGTTCTCTGGCCCGGGCACTTCCTGTTTCCAGGCAGCTGGAAAAGTCCAATACTCTGAAAAAGGTCTTTATTCCAGCCAGAGCTTGTGCCCCTTTCTGCTCCTACCAGGTAGACTGAAGGTCTCCTTTTCCTCATCTCTGCACAGCCTGAGGTGGAAACAGGCTGTTGTTTCTTTCCGGGGGGGAGAGGAGCCCGTAGGTATCTCAGGATTGGGGTTTCAGAGGCTCAGGAAGGTTGCAAGCACGGCTTTCTGAGAGACACCAGACATGCATTTACCTGGCCCAGCCAGGTGGAAGGGTGGCCCATGTCCTCCCTGTGCCTGTCTCCCTGCAGTGCTCACATGCCAGAAAATTGGGCATGTCAGAGTGGGGAGGAGGATAAAGCTGTTGTGCTTTGGGAGACGGCTGGAGAAGAGCAGTGAAAGGGTAGTGAGCCATCCTCCAGGCTGAGCTTGTGGAATTTGTATCTCTGGAGACACCTTAGATTAGCGCCCTGTGTATCAGTCCCTCCCTGTCCTCACTCGTAGGATCTGCAGGAGGGGAAAGCAAGCAAAAACTCTCTTGCATGTGCTATCTAAATCCTATGCTCATGCTGGGCTGGCTTGGGTAGCAGCTGACCTTGGTCAGGTGGAGACCACATACCAAGGTCTTCCCAGATGGAGAGCAGAGAATCGAGTCTGTTGAGCTCTCCATGGTGTGAGATCTGCCCTGAGAGCTGCCAGACCAGGTTCTGGGCTAACAGGGATTTGCTAAACACAGATTGCACAAACACACTGTGGCCCTGGGGTGGTGTAAATGAGCTTCTGGGATCTCTTGAGACTTGATCTAGGGCAGCTGATTTTTGGCTGGCTCACCACACCAGGGTGTTACTTTGACTAGTGGTTTGGGGCCCAGCTTGGGAGATGGGGATGTGGCTGCCTGGGCTGGTAGAGGCAGCAATGTCTCAGACAGAAGGGATGCAGACAAACCCAGGCCACTTCAGCTCTGGCAGCAGTGTACTCTGCAGAAAGCCATGCAGGATAGCCCCTTGCTGGCCTGGCTCCCAGGGGATGGCTGTGCAGAGAGCACTGCAAAGCCTGTGAGTGATCGTTCTTGCTCTTCTGCTCACGGGAGCAACATCCCCTGCAGAGCTGCCAGTTGTTCCAGCGCTGAAGAGCTGGAAAAAGCTGTCATGTCCCTCCTGCTTTCTGCATGAGCCCTGCCTCATTCTCCCAGTGTGTCCTTTAATCCGTGGGAGCAAGGACAGCACTTCAGCCTCTTGGAGGGGTGGCAGCTTTTCCCACTGCATGCTGGTGGGTGCGCTGAGCCCCAGCCTCTCTGCTCGTGCCGGGCTGAGTGCAGATGGAGTCGAGAGTGGCTGGGTTCATGTGGGGATTCAGAGCTATTTATTCTGCTCAGATAGCTGTCTCTGAATATCTGTACCAGATGTGGCAGGCACAAAGGCATCTCACACATCTGGGACTCTGGAGGGTGCTGGAAGGTGTTGTGAATAATTCCAGCCCCAACAGAGCCCAGAACCTCCTTCACATCCTCCTGGCTTGGGCAGAGCATGCTTCCTTGCGGAGCCAGGGAGTATGTGTGGCACAGGAGAACCTGGTTGCAGCGCTCGGGGCCTTTGGTGCAGGATCCTGGTTCTCACATAGGGGCTTCTGAGCAGACTGATAGCAAAAGGGGGGAGGGCAGGAGAGGCGCTGGCTCCTCATCTGGTTCCTATCAGTGATGATCCTGCGTGGGGACAGCTGGCCATTAGCACAGTGTGTATACACAGCGCTGTTTCACTCATACAAAGAGGTACATTGTGCTGCCTGGCAGAAGGCATGGGGCTCTGGTTTCTTACATAAAGAGGGCATTTTGTTTGGACTGCAGGGTTGCCTCAGCACTGCCACTTCACACCGTCCATTGCTCCTGATATCCACTGCTGGAGCCCTGCAGGCAGCTGGAGGGGAGGGACTGGGGGCTGACATGTCACACAATCCATGCTTGCAGCAGTGGTGCACATGGGTGAGAGCTCCCACCATCTAGTGCTTGCTCAAGCACTGATCTTCCTTGCTGGTGGCCATGTAGCAGCAGGCACAGGGCAGGAATGCCAGCTGGACTTAGTGCCCCCAGAGGAAAAGCCTGTGGTTGTGTGTCTCCCTGAACTGCCCCTTGTGGGATGCAGGGAAGCTCGAAAAGGCTGAAGCCAGCTAAGACTGGGCAAGGTGATCTGAGCAAGGCTGGGTGTCCCCCAGTGCCCCTGTCTCTCAGGCCATTTCTGTGTGTTAGCAATGACAACAGCTCATCCCAGCTTGCTGTTTAACAGTGGTAATTTGCTGTTTGTAGGGCAAAGCAGCCCTCAGCAAACTTACTTTCCAGATCACCAGGGAGCTGCTGACCTGAGGAGCATGTGAGCTTGTCAACTGTTTGTATAGGGTGTGAGATGGGAACAGAGGACATCAATCAGTAGCTGCCACCACCAGCAGCTTTCCCTAGTCCTGTGTGGCTCTTTGCAGTCATGAAGGCACCCAGAGGAGTATCTGAGAGGGATCCAGAAACTCTCTGCCCTAGAGGAGTCCTCATTGTGGGATTTCTGGTCTCTAGAACCACAGAAATGGTACCTGGGGGCTTTGAGAGCCTCTTGTCATAAAGGACTTCCAAGTCTTCAGAGCCATATTGATCACAGAACCTGTTGTTAATGAGTCTGGAGGACCTGTCCCCTCCAGTAACAACTGCTGGTACCACCAGTTCTGTGTGCGCAAGTCTGAGGTCCTGTTCATCTCTGAAGCACCGTATGTCAGCGTGGATAGAACAGGCAGGATGTCAGGCTGGGGTTGTCCTCACTGTAGGCAGGTGGTGCTGCAGCTTTTAGATCCATCTAAAGGAGGCTGTTACATACAACTGACCTTGGAAAGATAATGCTTGAAGGGTTTTCATGGGATACTGACTTCTGCAAAGTCTCACGAGTGGAGTTGTGCCTTGGAGTTTTGGTTGTGAATAGCATTCCTCCACCTGAGCCTTGTGCCGGGTCCGTATCTGGTTGCTGGTGCCAATCCGAAGCACCTGCAGTGCAAGTCTGGGAAGGGGCTTCCCAAAGCTCTGCCTGAAGTGGGCAGCATTCCAGCCAGCGCACTTCCTCAGCCCTGTCTTCTCCCTGAAGATGCCCGGGGACCTTCTGCCATCCATCTCATGGAGTGGACATGCTTGTGTCTTCAAGAAATCCCAGCTATGCTGATTTTCTTTTTAGAGATTTTAATCTTTCTTTTTGCTGTCCCAGTGCTTTTATGCTTGTGAAGCACTGAGTTCATCCTTAGTGATCAGGAAACTTCAGCCATTTCCCCTCTGACAATGCCCAACGCTGCCCAGGGGTAACCCAGGAAAAGGGGTGGAGAGACAAAGACTTCCTGATGCCAGAACAGCACTGGGTAGTGCTGGCTCTGCTCTCATGTGCTCACCTCTTTGGGCAGTGTTATGCTTGGCAGTGCCTCACTATCAAAGGTGTACAGGCACAGCAGGTCCTGCCGTGGACTCTTTCCATCAGAGAGCACCACTGGTGTCCCTAGACCTGTTGTACAGATGAGAAAGACCCAGTGTTGCTGACTGGTAGCAACATCTGCAGATGTTACCTGGTCTCTGCAGATGCATTAAGTTGACAGTGCTTTTGAGAAGCCTATAGGAGCGTAGCCAGCAGCTTGGATTTGGGTTAGACAATCTCTTGGCTAAATCCTGAGCCTGGCATTCATTTTCCCTTCCTGCTTTTGGGGAACTGACTCTTATCTTGGAGTGCAAGAGTGCCTTCTGCCCAGGGCAGGGGTTTCCAGGCTGCCTGCATGGCTGCTGGACCGCTGGGGTCCCCAGCTGATGGCACCCTGCCCGGGCTTGGGAACATGGCAGAAATTCTCTCAGTTTCTGCCTTCCCACCACTTTCGAGAGCGGTGACGAGGCTGCGATGTGCACGACCTGTGGTTGTGGCTGAGGTCACTGTTTGGTGGCTTCAAAAACTCCCTGGGGAGTTTTGAGGGTGAGCAGGGTTGGTGCAAGCCCGGGTGATGAGACATTAGTGCTTACAGCATCTCCTTCACAAGGGCTGCTTTCTGCAAACCCACATTTGTTGCTGTCACAACAGAAGCCGATATATTAATTTTCTAGGACTTTTTGTGATGATTGAGACTGAAGATTGAATTGGGAGGGAGACCTGGGGGAGCAGAAGTGTGGCAGGAGAACACTGGATCCGTCAGCAGCTGCCAGCTCACCTCTCTGTTGCAGAATAAAAGCTGACAGGAAAGCTCAGTGCTCCATGTAGCTTTTACTTTTGCCAGGGCATACACTTTCATGAATGAATTAAGGCAAAGCATGGTTTCAGTGTAGCCTTGTAAAGCCAGGCTTCCCTATCATACCAGCTCCCCTTAGGGGCCACCTCCCAACCAAGTGCCTTGTGGCCATGTGATGTCTTTAAACAATATCTGTCAGCAGTGAGCGGGAGGGTTGCCAAGGAGAAAATTCATCCCCAGCCCAAACTCAAAGGCTTTCCTTTAAAGATGTATTAAGAGAAGCCAAATAAAAATTACATCAAAACCTCACAGGGCATAAAACTGACCCTGTGTGAAATCTTATGCCGACCCTCCTACCTTCTGGAGGAAATGAGGAATTTATGCTCCAAATGATGCCTGTTTCCAGAAAGTAGGCTGCTGCAGCACCTCTCTGATCATCTTGATCTAGCAAGCCAAACAACTGCCATGTAGACCTGCTCTCATTCTTTAAAGAAAGGTTAGAATGCTGTAGCTAAGCAATGTGAGGAGGTGAGCTTGCAAATCCACTAGCCGCAGCTCTCTGGACATTCTGGGTAATAAGGTGATTATTAATTACTCACAGTCACTGATCTGGGGGGGAGGCTGGGCTGCACAGCTGCGGTCCGAGCAGATGGGCACATGTGCAAACAGCTTTGCTAGGGAGGCTGTTGGGGCAGGATTTAAGGTAGATGAAGGTGCCTGTGATATCTCTTGGTCCTACATGCAGCAAGGCTCTGGTTCTGGCTGCCTTGCAGATGCAGGGGCTGCAGCTGCTGGATCCATGTTGCTTGTTCCAGCTGAACCCTTCACTTCTCTCTGTTTGGACAGGTGCCATCTCATCTGCCTTGGGTTTGCTTCACATCCTCTCCCAAGGGGTGCTGCTCTCCCCAGCTGGCCCTGGAGCAGGGGACAGGTGCCTGGGATGCAGTGGGATGCAGTTGCTCTGGCTGGCATTGCAGAGGGCAGTTTGTTTTGGGAGCTCCCCCTCAGCCAGAGTTTGGGCTCTGGGCTAACAAATATCAGCTGTCTCATTATTACTTTTTTTTTTTCTTGCAGGTGGGAACAGCGAGAGCTGCCTAATGGTAGACCATAACAACAAGACCACCATGTGGGAGAGACCTCTTCCTCCAGGGTAAGGGGCTCTGGGGGCAGCTGGCATCTCAGATACTCAACTAACTTCTTGTAGCAGACACACAGGAGTCTGTGCAAAAGGGGGGTAGGTGGCAGGAAAGTCTTTTCATTCCTAAAAAGAAATGGGGTGAGATGACCAAGTGTTTACTGGCCTGAAAACACATGCTGTATCCTCAGAAAGGTCTTTTCAGCATTTGTAGAAAGGAAAAGGCCTTCCAATCTGTTGGATTTTGACCTCTGTTAGAGGATTATTTTAACAGTCCACAGAAATCGCTGAACACTTGAGCAGCAGAACAACCACCTGTGGGCAGAGCAGAGGGGTGGGCCTTTAGGATGGGATGCCAGCAAAGTCCCCCTGAGGACCAGAAGGGAGAGGGTGGGCCTCATGTCACCTGGAAAAACATGCTTCTAGATGAAGGCTGAGCTCCTGGTGAGCAGAAACAGGCATGCTTAGTGTGTCCCAACCTGGAGCTGGACCCTGGCCTCTCTCAGAGGGGCCTCTTATGTTCTCAGCCACACTCGGGTCTGCTTGTGCTCGAGAAGACAATGCTGCTCAGCTCCATGAGACCTGCAGGAAGCACTCTGCAAAACTCATGTCCAGGAGGGCCATGCTTTCATTTGCAGGAGTAAACAGTCTTCAGGTCATAAAGGCTGTACACAGCCCTGGGATCCATGTACTTTTCAGAAGCTTGTTGAATTCTCACCTCTTTGTGCTCCTAAAAGCAGAGAACTCAATACAGCCAAACTGTTGTTCTCTAGACTGAGTTTGTTCAGGGCTGGAATGACTGAAGTGTGCTTTAACCACCAATGTGTGAAAGTGAAATACAAACCTGTCCTGTTCTTTTCCACGGGAGCCTCCAGGTTCCTGTGGGCACACACTACTTTTAGTTAAGCTGTGATCTCTGCAGCTGCTTTCTGATCCTACAACAGCTTTAAATGTCTGGTGTTAAAAGAGGGAGGCTGTTACCTGGAAAGGTAGGTTTAAGAGTACCCCAGATATACTCCTTCCCTTCTGCACAGGTCTCCAAGCCGGTGCCTTGCCTCTGTCAGAGGTCAGCTGTCTTGGAGGAATGCTTATAGCATCCTGGTGTGAACTTGGCTAGTGTGTAGGCATCCCATCTAGGCTTCATGTGCCCTTGCACAAGACTTACTTGTATTTTGTATTTCCTTCTGGTGGATCTTTGCCCAAAAGAGCCCCTTCAGCTGTGAAACTGGTGGTTATGCTGGAGCTGGGAATGGAGCCCTCGTTAAAGGGTATCTTAGTCTTGTGAGAGGAGCCAGAGAGCAAGTGTCTGAAATCAGCCTGTAGTGTCAGAGCGCAATGAAAAGTCATGGTCTCCATAGCTGGACTCCTGGGCCCAGGCAGCTCTTGGGTCTTCCTCTCTTGGAGGACTATGAGCTGCTTTTCTCACCTGTATTTCCAAGGGGCAGAACTCAACCACAAATCCTCTGCTGAGCCCCTGCATGGGGAACATGAGGGGAGTGTGGCAGCTGGGGAAGTGGCTTGTAACCCCATGCTTCTCTCAGTCATGCTTTCAGCATGTTCTGGGGCAGCAGCTGGATGTTCTCAAGCTGCTGTTGGGCATCTGGGGCCCTAGGGGCAGCCCTCAGACAAGGGTAATGGGGGGGTTCCTCTGTGTGCCACCGTGGTCTGTGCCTTCTGCTGTGCCTCCCGGCCTCTTTGGGGTTTCTTTCTGCTGCCTTCACACCAGCATTTGTACTGAGTTGCCATACGGCAGCTGGAAGCACCTGCTAGCAAGACCCACCGAGCTGTCTGAGGACAGACAGTGACATCTTCCTCTGGTGCTTCCAGGTGGGAGAAACGTGTGGATCCTTGGGGCAGGTATTACTACATAGACCACAACACCCGGACCACCACATGGCAGCACCCTACAGCTGAATATGTCAGGAACTATGAGCAGTGGCAGTCCCAGCGAAACCAGCTCCAAGGAGCCATGCAGCAGTTCAGCCAAAGATTCCTGTATTAGGTGAGAGCTAGGGTGGTGGTGGCGGCAGGGGTCTCACCCGATTCTCCTACCAGTCTCACCCGGGCTGGCCTGGGAGACATGGAGTGTGGGGAGGTGCTTGCTTGCTGGGCTGTGTTAGAGCCCACAAGTTCCTCTGTATGTGGAGAACTGTCTGGGAGTAACTTTATTTTTATAAAGCAGCTTGCATGGCCCTGAAGGGTGGTGGGAGGTGTCCTCAGCAGCCTGTCCCCAGTGTCCTTGCAGTGCCAGTGTGGCTAGGCACACACTTTCTCTCATGGCTCCCATCAGGCAAGCCTTGCTGCTGACCTGCAAGGCTTACAGAACTTGCTGCATGCTGTTGGAGCTGGGCATGTGCTGAGGAAGCTATGGAAGCCTGGTCTGTAGCAGGGGGGAGGCTCTTGGGGATGAGCTTATTCTGCCCCAAGTCTCCATTGGGCTGAGGACAGCGTGGTTGGGTCCTGGGTGGCAGCAAGAGTCAGCAGCAGTAGCTGCAGACCCAGTGTACAAGTGCTGACATGGTGAGGGCTTCAAGAGCCAAGGGACCAGAGAGCGCAGGGAACAAGCGCTGCTGGGCTTGGCGAGCTTCCTCCTGCTTTCTCTGCTTCCCCTGCTTCCTGGTGTGGGCTGAGTAGCTGTGCTTCCTTGCTTGGGGAATGGACTTTCAACAGCCCTGCAGAGCAGTAGCTTCTGGGCAGAGACCACTCTTGTCCTGGCCTTGCCTTTGCTGCTGGAGCTGGGACCTGGCTTCCAGTGGTGGTGAGCACCCTCTGATAACTGGGACAGTGCTGATGGCCGTTGTCCTGCAGTGTGAGCAATGCTTGGGAAAGAGCCAGGCTGGAGCGTTTCCACCTCCCAGAGCAGTGATGTCCCAGTGCTGTCTATTGTCAGCTGGGTGAAAAACATGGCTCTTGCCAGGAGGCAGGAGGTCTGCAGGGCAAGTGTGGGGCGAAGGTGGGCAGAGCAATGACCAGCTTTTCCTCGATTCTTAGCTCATCTTGGAGAAAGACAGGAGGCTGGCATGTCCCAGCAGTGCTGGTGTGAGCTCTGTGCTCCAGTGAGGAGCTCGGATGCTCTTTGGGAGGGGTGCAGCCAGAGCAGTTGTGCAAAGTCCATTCTGCTTGAGACAACCAGGGGTGCAGGAAGCTGCTCTGCCCCTCTCTTCCCCCTGCCTGTCTCTCCTGGACAACTCACCAGCCCTTCCAAGCCTTGCGGCAGGAGCTGGATTGCCACAGCTCTGCTGCCCACTGCCAGCCTGTGCTCCTCAGCATAGGAGGGGGCTTCCACTGGAGGCTGAACAGGGCTCCAGGCCTGTCACTCACTCCCATCTCCAGCAACACTAGCCTTGGAGCTGCTCCAGTGCTGTGCAACTCACCCTGGCCAGGCTTTGTGGAGAGCAGAGGGAGGGACTTGCGCTCCAAATTTAGCCTGATAGAACGATTGTACTTTTTGTATCAAACTCTGCTGCCAGCAGTGATGTCTCCTTCTTTGCCTCCTTCCCCAAGGGGCTTTCTGCTTTGCTTTGCCCTCCCGTCTCCAGCATCCACCTGCCCTCCTTGCTGGGAGAGGAAGGTGGGGAGGTGATGGATGAGCAGTGCTGCAGCCCTGGGCGATTCAGAGTTCTCTCCATGCAGCCCCTGGGGGAAGCCACAGCTTATGGGGGGCCAGGGTGCAGCCAGGGACCAGTCTGCCACCTCAGTGCTGCAGGGCTCCCTGGGCTGTGCCTGCATGCAGCATCCCTTGCACCAAGTGGTCTTGTTGGCACGAGGGGCCAAGTTGTTCCCAGGGGATGTGGAGAGCTGCAGGAGGGATGGCTCCCCAGACCTCTGCCCCAGGCTCTTGTGTCCCTGCCCTGTTAACTTTAATTAGCTGGTTTTAGGTCACAGTGAGGTGATACCGTTGGACGTGGCTCAGCTGTGGCTCTGGCTGGCCTGTCTGGGTAGGGAGAGAGTGGAGACTGCCCCATGCCATGCTGGGGCAGTGCCTCCTGCGCTCAGTCCTGGCATGTGGGGTAGGGTACCAGAGACAACGCTCAGAGAGGCATGGACTGTGCCAGCCCCATCCCTGTTGTCCCCCAGGACATCCCTGGGGTGTTGGGCTGCCATGGGTGTCTTGAGTGCTGGTTGCTTGTCTCAGAGTGGGGGGCCCTGGCATTTCCTGAGCCCAGGCTACCTCCGATCCCCAGCCCAGTGCTGAGGGCTGGGAGGCGGCCCCTCTCTGGCAGTTGGGTTTCAGGAGGTACAATGAAAATGCCTTTTTGGTAACAATGCGTTTCTTATTTAACCGTTAAAAGCACTTGCAGGCCTCCTCCTCCCTGGACCCCCAACTGTCGAGGCTGTGCCTCCATCCCCAGGGACCTCCATTGGAGCTGGAGATGGGGGTTCAGGCACGGGGCAGCACTCCAGCCTGCTCCCCTTGTCCCGGGGCATCCTCCGGTTCAGGCTGGGTGATGGCCACCGGTTCTGCCTGCCCTGGGGAAGAAGAAAGGTGCTTTGTGCAGCGGCCCCCAACCTGCCGGGGGGGTGGCAGGGCGCAGAGCCGCCCGTCTGCGCGGGATGAATGTGGCCTAAGTGCAAGGGCATCCCGCACCCTGCCCAGGAGGAGGGGGCCGCCAGCCTGCCAGGAAGTGCTGGGCGTGGACTGGGCTTGTGGGAATGATTTCATTGGAAAGGCCTGCGATATTTTTTCCCCTCTTGTGTGTGGTTCTTGGAAGAGGCTGGAGGTGTATCTGGTGGGGACAGGCGGCGGGAGCCATGCACATCTGGACCCTGCCACGCTGTCCCACTTCCCTCTGTGCGGCACAGCCCCTGCCACCCCCTTGGCTGCCACAGCCTCTGTTTAGTTTGTGCTTTTTTTTTTGTTGGTTTTTTTTAGTTCTCTGGGAGCTGCAGGCCAAGGGGAGGCAAGTGGGAGCCGGGCTGCTCAGCTCACCGCTGCGTTCCACTCTTCCCAGGTGTCCTGCCCTGGTTTAATTGTGTGGTTTTGCCCTCTCTGTTGTCTCTAGTCATCCAGTGCTCCGTCTGACAATGATCCTCTCGGTCCCCTTCCTCCTCGCTGGGGTAAGTACTGAGCCACCTCACCTGCCTGCCACCACACTCACTGCACAGCCCCGATGGGGATGCTCTTCTGTCACCCAGAGCAGGACCCTGGGAGCGCAGGATGGTGCTGTCAGCAGCTCCTGCACTCCCATCCCTGGTGTTAATGGGAATGGTGGCTGGGGAGTCAGTGTTCCCTGTGCTCTGCTGCATGTGGGGCTGAGCCTGCCTGTGATTAGCATGATCTCTGATTTGAAATCCAGCTGTTTTTCCTTTTTTCCCCTTTTCCTGGAGGAGTTCCCAGCTTATTTCAGCTATTGAATGCAGAAGTGCTTGTGGTTGTTCTTTGGATGGGGGGAGAGGTTGGGGATCCAACTCCTCGCTCATCCCCAGACCCCTCCTATGTTGAGCAGGGATCCATCCCACTGCTCTGCGTGCCTCCTGGGATGCTCTGCCTCAATCCACAGTGGGGCTGGGAGATGGCAGGAGCGGGGCTGGCTGTCCTGCCCCCATGGTCCAAGCACTGTGTGCTGGAAGGTTTTGAAAGATCCCTGTGCCATCCCCAGGGAAGAGAGGCCCCCTCCATGGCGAGAGCATCCCTGAAGAGGGCAGGCTGGGATGCTTGTGGGTGCAGATGGGCTGTCCTGTGCCAGGCAGGGAGGGCAGGAGAGGGGTTAAAACTGTGGCAAGCTTGGAGCGGGACAGAGAAGGCTCAAGGCTGCTAAGGGGGTCTCCAAGGGCAGGGTCTCTATGGGAACAGTGCTGGAGCCTTTGCTGCCATGCTGGGTGGTCCACGTCCTGCATCAGAGATGAAAGGGGTCCTGTCCCCAGTTTCAGCTGGGCAGACTGGGGGGAAGCACAGCTCTGCATGGGGCTGAGCACCTTGGAGTGGGATCCTTGGGATGGATTGAGGTCCCGGGATGGATGCAGTCCCAGTCATCATACATGGGGTCTGCCAGAACCATGGTGTGTGAGCTGCTTCCCACAGTCCGGGGGTGAGACGGAGTGAGGGGGGGCTGCGGTGGCTGGGAGGTGACAGGGCAGTGTGTGTGCAGGGCATCCCGGCCAGCATGGAGCAGGGCCCTGTGTGCTGGGAGTGACACAGGCACGTGGAGGGAGGAGGTGTGTTGTGTGGGGCACACATGTTGTGGGGAGGCAGCAGGCGGGCACGGGGTGGCTGGTGAGAGGCAGAGCGGGGTTGTTGGTGGGCATGCAGGCAGGGTGAGAGGGGCTGTGCAGTGTGGGTGCAGGCACCCAGGGGCTGGTGGGGTGGGGAGCAGGTACAGGATCATCAGCAGGTCAGGGCATGTGGTACCCAGCCATGGCTGGGAGGCTCTTGCTCTTCAGAATGTGAAAATGGTGTTGGAAGTGTGTGTTGGGAAGGAGGTGAGGCTGCAGACATGGAGGGGGTTTGAGCAGTGGTGCTGGGGTGAGTGGCAGGGTTGTTTTATGCTTGTGTGCAGCAGAGGAGGGGGGTTGGTGCACCGGCAGTACAGCCATGCAGGGAGCTCAGATGTGTTTGAGGAAGCACCTGCAGATCCACAGGGAGGGCTGCTGGGCTTGTGGAGTGCTGCGTGTCTGAAGGAGGGTGCGTGTGCCACCTGCCCGGCGAGGTGCATGGCCAAGCATGCCTCTTGTGCCAACCTGGCAGCATGTTGGCAGGGCTGGCCTCTGCCATGGCACCTCCCACTCGCTGGCCTTCCCTGGAGGTGTGGCAGCTTCTGCACTAGAAGAAATGTAGGGCTTTTATCCTGCCTTTTCCAAATGAGCAGGGGTAGTGCTGGTGGGAGGTGGGACAGAGGAGCCGACAAACTTCTCATGAGCTGGGAAGGGGAGGGCTGTTCTCTAGACTGTGGGTCAGCACTGGCCAGGGTGCTCCAGCTAACACTTCCTCTCCTTTTTCTCTTAGAGAAGAGACAGGACAGTGGGCGAGTGTATTACATGAACCACAACACATGGACCACCCAGTGGGAAGACCCTCACACGCAGGGGTAGGCAGCCTGTGGGGAGAGCAGGGAGGATGCTTGTGGTTTTGGAAGGTCCATGAGATGGGCTACTGGGTGCCAAAAGCTGTTCATGCGGGGGACTGAGTGGGCTGCAGTGCTGGGGAGTCAAGAGCACCAAGAACTGCAGGCAGCGAGCAGGCTTTGCTGGAGTTCCTGAGGGTGGGATGCTGCAATCCTTGGCATTGTGGAACAGCTCTCCAGCTTGCAGGAGCTGAGGGTGGAGCTGAGGAAGTCATAGGGAAGACTGCAGGGTTTTTTGGGCAGAAAGAAGTGCTTTCTCCTTGCCCTGTCGCCTTCCCTCAGGGCTCTTCTTGGGCTCCTGAGAGCTTTGGGGTTGTGGTTCTCCAGAGACCTGCCCCAGCTGAGGACCTGGCCCAGGCCTCCACTGAGGCCACCTCTCCCGCAGACAGAGTGTGAAGCTGTAGCTTGCAGGTAGGTGCTCACTAATCCCATACTGTGAATCCTTCCTTTGTCTGGCATGGAGCTGAACTGCAAATTGAAGGTTGTCCCCAAGGGCAATAATTTGGAGGGCTGCAGTTGAGGGTGAGATGCCTGAGGTGCCTGCCTGGTGACCCCTTCCTTGTCGGCAGGATGATCAGGAGCCGCCACTGCCACCCGGCTGAGAGATGAAGTACACGAACGAGGGCGTGCGCTACTTTGTGGACCACAACACTCGCACCACAACCTTCAAGGACCCACGCCCTGGATTTGAGTCTGGGTAAGTGCTTCTGGGCTGAGCCCCTTGCCCTGCAGCCGGACTGCACACTGGGAGCTGGGGCTCGGGCTGCCTGCTTGCAGCTTGTGTCTTCCTGTGGTCATGACACAGAGTGGGGGAAGTGGGTCAGTTTTGTTGCAAAGACACTGAACAGTGGGTTTAGGGGCTCACATCTGGCTCTGACAGAAGAGAGCTGCACCCCAGAGATCTTCCTTCCGCCCAGCAGGCGATGAGGCTGCTGGGGCCAGGCAGCTTGTGCCAAGCAGCTCGGGATGCTGAGCCAAGGCCCATGCTGCTTTTGCAGGAGCAAGCAGGGTGGCTCCCCAGTGGCATATGACCAGAGCTTTTGCTGGAAGTACCACCAGTTCCACTTCCTCTGCCATGTGAGTAGAGTGGCCAGAGGGCCCTGGCAGCTCAGGGCTGCTGTGCTGGATGGGTGCATGGATGACCTGACCCCATGGGCAGGTGTGGGTCAG
Organism: Strigops habroptila; assembly: GCF_004027225.2. Taxonomy (NCBI): domain Eukaryota; kingdom Metazoa; phylum Chordata; class Aves; order Psittaciformes; family Psittacidae; genus Strigops; species Strigops habroptila. The sequence goes on from NC_044301.2 coordinate 21,541,961, forward strand.
AGGAGCCACTGTGCCAGCCTGCACAAAGCCTTGTGTTTCTGTCTTGCTTGCAGTCGAATGCATTGCCTAGCCATGTGAAGATCAGCATGTCCCGACAGATGCTCTTTGAGGACTCCTTCCAGCAGGTGAGGAAGTGCTGGGGCTGCAGTGCCTGGAGAGGTGTGGAGCTGGCCCTTGCATCAGCCTGTGGTGACGCTTCCCCTTGCTTCTCCCCAGATCATGAACATGAAGCCGTACAACCTGCAGCACCGCCTGTACATCATCATGCGGGGAGAGGAAGGCCCGGACTACGGTGGCATTGCCAGGTGAGTGCCGTGTGCTGGACCATGTACCTGCTGCTGGATGGGGCTGTGCCTGCGGTGTGGAGTCCTAAAGGGCAATGCAGGCACAGGAGTCTGTCCGGCAGCTGTCCCGGGTCCCCAGCCTTTCTGCAGTGCCTGTTTGGGCAGAGGAGCCCAAGGGCGTTCAAATGGGAAACAGTGAGTTTTAGGAATGGTGGGACACCCTGAAAGCATTGCATTGGCCTGTCCCTGGCACAGAGAGGGCTGGGGGACCCAGTGTGAGCTCTTCTGCTGCCCTTGGGATATGGGGTGATGGGTGAAGTGACCTCTTCTCCCCGCAGCCAACAGGCCCCGTGTTTCCAGGGACAATCCGTGTGTGCCAGGTGTGATTCCTGCCCTGAGGATGGTGTTACTACAGGGCATGGGCTGCATCTTGGCTGGAGGAGGGTCCTGTGCCCCCATGAGGTCCCGCTGGCTCACTCAGGGTGTTTGCCTTGGTGCTGGGCTATCACTTCCCCCACCTGCTGCCATTCCAGCACCCGTGCTGCCATGCTCTTGCCCGCTCCTCCTTTGTGGTGCTGCTGCCTCTGGCTCTGGTGCAGGGGCTCCTGCTCTCCACCTCTCTCTGTGTCCTGCCAGTGGTTTTACCCTATGGTAGGTTACGTCATGCTGTTCTACCACAGGGTAGAACCACGGACGGGATGCCGGGGCTGCGTCTGAGGACTCCTGTCTCCCTGCACAGCTGGGGGAGCAGAGCCAGGATGGTTCCCATCCTGCGCTGCTTTGAGCTCAGGGTGGAGCTCCCAGGGGAGCCTGTGTGGAGAGACTTGGGGCGGGTGTGCACAGTAGTGTGTGTGTGTATGTGTATGGCAGCCTGGGTGGGACTGAGCCACATGGTGCCTGCCGGGACCCCCAGTTCTCCAAGTGGGGCCTCTGGCAAACCGGGACATCTGTTGCTGATGTCTCCAGAAGTGCTTCACAAACCACACACGGCACCCCTGGTGCAGAGGACACCCTCACAAAGTCACACCAGCATCCAACACCTGCAGTGGCACTCTGTGGAGATGGGGACCTAGTTTGTGCGGAGTGTGCTGTGGAGGCACAGGGCTGTCCTCTCTGCTGGGGCACAGCCCCTGGGTGCCCAGGCTCCTCCAGCTGCTTGTCACCGCACTTCCCCTTCCTCTTGCCCCAGGGAGTGGTTCTTCCTCCTGTCCCATGAGGTGCTCAACCCCATGTACTACCTCTTCGAGTATGCTGGCAAGAACAACTACTGCCTGCAGATCAACCCTGCCTCCTCCATCAACCCTGACCACCTCACCTATTTCCACTTCATCAGCCGCTTCATCGCCATGGTAAGAGCTCAGGGTGATGGGCGAGAGGGGTTAAGGAGGCACTGGGGGGCAAGATGCTTCATTCATGTGCCCCCATGGAGCAGGGGCCTTGCAGGGGATGGGAGGGTCAGTGGGGCAGCTCTGCCTGCCATGGCTGTGCTCAGCTTGGCGGTGTCGCCCTCCTTAAGCCCCTTCTTGCTCAGGTGTGGGTCTATGAGAGATGGGCCATTGAGGGGGTGTGGTGGGGAAGGCTGTGGGGTGATGTATTTTAAATCCAAGGAATGGCTGTGGAGCCAGAGGGGACCTGGTTTCCCAGGGGCGGTGTGGCAGGGGTGGCTCCAGGTCTTTGGCTACTACCCCAGGCACTGTTTGATCTGCAGCTCCAGGGACTAGTTTTAGCCCCAGCAGTGTGAGATTTTCCAGCTGCCCAAGCCCCAGAGTGGCTCTTCCCGTTCATCTCGCATTCCCCAAGGCCGATGTGCTGTGGGTTGCCCGGCCCAGGGCTGGCAGGGGTTTCCTGAGATTGGGGAGGGGTCCCTGGCCCACAGCCCTGCAAGGTGTGCACGGGAGGCAGCTGTGAGCTGCTCCGGACCTCGCTCTGCCCTGCCCTGCGCCTTGCAGGATACCAATAAAACCCCAGACTATTACCGCTGGGCTGTTCTAGACAAGTGTCTGCATTATTTTTGGCTGCCTTTGCCTTGGGGCTCCTGGAAGCCAGGGATTCAGGGAAACTGCAGCACAGCTCTGTTTAAACAAGTGCTCTTAATAGAGCTGTGAGGGGAGAAGGAGACGTGGTGGAATTCGCGGTGGGGAGGGGAGAGGGGCTGTGAGCACACCTGCACCGGGCAAGCTGCCCCTGGGCAATACTGCCGGGGGGAGCCCAGTTTGCCAGCTGGGAGTGAGTGCTGCAGCTCTGGGACCCCATGAGTGATTCCCTTTTGCTCCGTGGCTGCCCCAGTGGTGGAGCATCATCTCGCCTCACGGGTCTGTCCTGGCATCCCCTGTGACCTGGTGTCGCTTTCCCACTGCAGGCTCTGTATCATGGGAAGTTCATCAATACTGGCTTCACGCTGCCCTTCTACAAGCGGATGCTGAACAAGTGGCCCACACTGAAGGACCTGGAATCCATCGACCCCAAGTTTTACAACTCCATTGTCTGGACCAAGTGAGTGTCTCACGCTCCCTCCTGGCCCTGACCTGTTCTGCTGTGGGGAGGCAGTGCTCCTCCCTATGGCCCCTCGCTGCTGCCAGGTGCCTCTGTCAGAAATCACATCCCGGTGTTCCCCTACAGGGAGAACAGCCTGGAGGAGTGTGGCCTGGAGCTGTACTTCATCCAGGACATGGAGATCCTGGGCAAGGTGACCACCCATGAGCTAAAGGAGGGTGGTGAGAGCATCTGGGTGACAGAACAAGGAGGAGTACATCATGTGAGTGGCCATCTTGAGGCCCTCGACAGGCCATACCCTCACTGGATGCAGGGCAGTTCTGGGGTTGGGAATACAGGTCTTGGGATGTGGCTGCCTCCCTGGTCTACATGGGCTGTGACAAGTATGGGCTGGTGCAGTTGGCTGGGCTCTGCTGCGATCTGGCTTACTGCTGGCTGGGCAGTTGCCAGTACTTTCAGGAAAGAGGACTGGGGAGAGAGGGTGAGACTTCTCTCCCTGTCCTGTGGCTGCTCACCCTGCCTGTCTGCTACTGGGCTGGCTGGGGGCTGCCAGGGCCATCTCCTCCTGATGACAGTAGGCTCCAGCCAGGGGACATGGTTTGCACCCCTCAATCTCCCGAAGGCTGCTGGTCTGTGCTCAGGGTTGTCTGCTGCTCATGGGTTCAGAGGCAGAGAGACAAACCCACTAGTGGGGAGCCCTGCTGATTTGCAGGAGCCCCTCTCCCCCTCCCCACGCATCCCTGCAGGTCCCAGGGCCCTCCTTGCTGGCGGGAGGGATGATGATGGTTCCCCACGCTGCTGGCTGCCTGCCGACCACCATCTGCCTCCCCAGGCTGCTGACGGAATGGAGGTTCACACGGGGCGTGGAGGAGCAGACCAAGGTTTTCCTCGATGGCTTCAATGAGGTGGTGCTGCTGGAGTGGCTGCGGTACTTCGACGAGAAGGAGCTGGAGGTGAGCTGGTGCCTGTGCTGGAATGGGGGACATGGAGGTTCCAGTGCTTCCCAGCTGCAGGCTGCCTGGGAATTGCACGTGGTGATGTGCTCCATTCACAGCCTCTGCCACTTGGCTCTGCTGATGGGGAGGTGGTTGGGTCTGTGGGGTGGCTTGTTGGGTTCATTAGCAAGAAAACATCTCATAAGAGGCAAGGAATTCCTCCAGACAGCTCTGTTGCCCAGTGCTGGAGCCTGTGCCTTGTGAAGTCTGGCACTGGAGGAGTTGGTGCTCTGAGGGGTGGGTGCAAGGCCTTGGTTCTATCCCCTGCTGACTGTCCCTTGTCCCCAGCTGATGCTATGCGGCATGCAGGAGATTGACATGAACGACTGGCAGAAGAATACCATCTACCAGCATTACACCAAGAACAGCAAACAGATCCAGTGGTTCTGGCAGGTCAGTCCCAGTGCCAGCAGCATCTCCAACCCACTCCACAGCCCTGGGATCATCCTTGGCCCATGGCCTGGGGCAGGCAGCCTCACAGGCTGTCAGGAAGAACAAAATGCAACCATGAGCACGTGTTCAGCAAGTAGCATTTGGCTGTGGCTGGCAGAGGCCCTGGTGCCACTGCTGAGGACAGCAGGCAGCACTTAGTGGTCAGCATGCTTCTAGTAATAGCTGCTGCTCTTGGGCAGGATGACAGAAGGGGGTGATATGTAATAAAACTGCGCTGGCTCGGGCAGTGCTGCTCTGTGCTGGCCAGGAAAGAAGGGGGTTAGAAATGGCTCTGAAGGAGGGCAAGACTGGGCAGAGCTGCTCCCTTCAGACCCTTTGGGATGCACTCTTACCTGAGGATGCAGGAATGGAGGTGAGGGCTGGACCACCCTGGGCTGTGTCCCAGGGTGTGGGGTAAGTCATGGGCAGGAGCCGTGCTGCAGGACAGTGCCTCTGGCCTGGCTGAGCTGCAGGCTTGGGGGTGACAGGGATCCCACTCTCCTTGTCATAGGTGATTAAAGAAATGGATAATGAGAAGAGGATCTGGCTGTTGCAGTTCATGATGGGGATGTGCCACCTGCCCGTTGAGGGGTTTGCAGAGCTCATCGGTGCGTGTGCCCGGGGGGCGCTGGGGAGCTGAGCAGGGGCAGTGGCCAGGCATGGAGCTGGTGGTGGGACCTAGCTGTCCATGTGTCCATCACAGAGTGCAAGGCAGCCCGCAGCAGTGAAGCAGCTGTGACATCTGAGCATGGTGATTTCATCTGGTGGCATGCTGTACCCAGACACATTCCTTAGCCATGAACCATGCCACCAGAGTTAACTTTGTCAGTCCAGTTTGTAATCCCATTTTGAATGAATTTGATTTTTTATTTCATTTTGATTTCTGTGCGATGAAACCCCCTTTACAGAAAACCACAGTGTGGCATTATTCTGCTTTCATCCTTTAATTTGCTGCTTTTTGGGGCCTGTATCAGCCTTTCCCTTACTTTCCTGGAATCGCTGTTGAGCTAACTTAACCCACTTGTTTATTCTCACTGGCAAATAAGGTTTTTCCAGCCCCTTGGAACCTCTCCAGCATTCACTATCAGTTAAAAAGTGACCTCAGTGACTCAGGCTTCCTGAGCAAGGTCCTTTAAAACTCTCAGATGGACCCACTCAGTCTTGCGGGTCCATGGATAAATATGTTTTAGCATTTGCTGTTTAACTGTCTTGCTTGGAAGCCATGCTGTTCCCTCTCTGTGCTGTCAATATGCTTGTCAGCTTTTTCCTTTCTCGTTTTTTGTACATTCTCTCTGAAGGGGTCAGAACAGGCAGAGAGTCCTGCTATGAATTTATGCCCTGATGTGTCATAAGGATCATAAGGGTGTGTGATGGTGCAATCAGCTAATAGTGTGTCAAAGGGTTTTCTTTTCAGCTTCTGGACATGTAATGAGATTTGCTGTGCTCATAATTAACAGGCAGCAACGGGCCCCAGAAATTCTGCATCGATAAAATTGGTGGAGAGACATGGCTGCCTCAGAGCCATACGTGGTAAGTCATTTCTCCTCAGCCCTGTTAGGAGCATGTGGGGACAACCGCGAGCAGCCTCTGTGGGGCTGCACAGGGCCCTGGGCACTCTGTCCCATCCACCCACATTCCCAGGGGACATAGCTGCCGTTCCTGGCTGTGCATCTTATGGCAGCTGCTGTGTGCAGCTGAAGCTGGAGAGGATCCTGCAGTGGGGAGGAGGATTGGGATCGTGGTGCTGTTCACAGCCTCTGCTGTCTCTCCAGCTTTAACCGTCTGGATCTCCCTCCCTACAAGAGCTACAAACAGCTGAAGGAGAAGCTGCTTTATGCAATTGAGGAGACAGAAGGATTTGGACAGGAGTGATGGGGTTTTGGTGCTTTCCCAGGGCAGGGAGGGCCCTGAAGTGCTGCTGGGCACGAGGTCCTGCCCACAGAGCCCAGTGTTGAGCCCTCTCCGCAGGATGGTGCACAGGCAGCTGGGATGCTGTTGCTCTTGTTCCTGGGCAAGATCTGCATTTAATGCAGTCCTGGGGGAAATGGGTCCATGTTTCCCTCCCTAAAGAAATTCAAGGTGTGACAAGAGGTGTTTGCACCTCTCACCCTTCACTGGCTCTGCTCAGCTCACGAGTTGCAGGCTGGTGCAGAGGGGATGGGGAGAAGCCCTTGGCAGGCAGCGCAAGGTGCACTGAGGCTCTCTGGTCCCCCCCCCCTTGCAAACAGTTAAATGAGATCTGGTTTTGGCACAGGCTATTTTTCCCCTAGTGTTTTCTGCCTTTTCATGACACTTTAATAGATGCAGGTGAGGAGGGGAAATGGCTCTCGAACTGACTCTCGGGTCACTTTTGGGTCCTATCCAGCACCCTGCAAAGGGAACGGGGAACCACAGTTGATGTTGCACTGTGTGAGGGCCAGGATGGCCCCTCCCCATGCCAGATCCACATGGCCTGGAGTCAGGGCCTGGCTGACCATGCCTGTTGTGTATTTGATTTGTAAGCATGATGTGGCCCCTTTGCAGTTGTATGTCATCATTAAGTGGTTTGTTGCTCAGAGATGGTGTTCCACAGCTCTGGTCACGTTGGGGCATATCTGGCCTTTGCTTGGTTCATGGGTTCAGCCCAACTCCCTGTTTTCTCTGTCACTGGCTGGGCTGGTGGCAGGAGCTCCCAGAGCTGCAGGTAAAGGCAGGATCAGGCCTCTGTCCCTTGTCTGGGTGCCACCTCTGCTGCCCCCCTGTTCCCAGTGCATACAAGTGTTGGTGTACATAGCTGTACATAAAGGAAGTCTATGGATACAAGACACTGCAATAGCTTTTGACTGGTAACCGGCTAGTTTTGTACTGCACCATTCTGCCTCAGCCATGCTGACTTCTTGTGCAATAAATGATAAAGCATCTGCTAAGGTGCGTGTCCCTGGTCCCTGCATTGCACGGGGGACAGCCTGGTGCAACCCCCAGGGTGCCTGGGCCATGATGGGTGCCCAGAGCTCCTTAGTGGTGTTAAAAGTAACACGTATTTTTTCCATGCACACGCTGTGCAGGAGGATCAGGCTTCATCCAACCTCTAATCACACTCAGCTAAAAATGGTTGCAGGGTCCTTTGCCAGAGCTGGAGCTGCCTCCCTGTGCCACTGTGTGAAACTGAGCAGCACCTGTGGAACAGAATTAGGTGCATGAGGCCAGTGGCCACAGGCTGGTGACATTCAGTAAAAAATCCAACACAAGCAGAACTAACCAAACCCACTGTTCCTATCACTGGGGACAGCCTGCATCCAGTAATTCTGCCATGACTTTGCTTTTCAGCAGCTGCCTTGGCTCATTAGTTCTTTGTGTGTTTGGAGGGGTTGGGGGGGGGGAGACTGTTTTTTGTTTGTTTGGGGTTTTTTTTTCCCAGTAGTCTGTGGGTGATCCTTGCCTTTGCCAGCCCACTCCCAGCAGGAATGCTTCCATTGCTGTTGGCACTTCCCACTCTCCTGGCACCAGTGTGCCGACACAGCACTTGCAATCACCTGGAGCCCTGGGTGCTCCCACCCTGGCCAGGGCAGTGGCAGGATCCCACCTTCTCTCCCCTCCATGTCTCCCTGCAGAGCATCACACCAACCAGGAGTACTAACTGTCAGGTAACAAAAGAGCCAACCCCAATCTTGTCACTGGCCAGATAGAAAGGACAGCAAAAAAATAAATAAGATTTTACTAGCCCAGCACAAAGTAAAGCTGAAAAAAACAGCATCAGCCCCTTCACTAGTCACTGCATGGTGCTTCTGGAACTCAGCCCCTCCTGCTCAGCTCAAAAATGAATTTATGTGAACAAACCAGTTCTTAGGAGCAAAAACTTGGTGTTGGGTAAGACCAGACCTCATGTGAAGGCTACCGAAGCACCTGGTAGAAATTCTCAGCTGTTGGCCTCAAGGGGAAAGGAGGAGTGCTGCACTAAAAAAACATAACTAACATTTAACATTTCCCCCTGGCGCTCAGCCCTCCCTGGCCAGGTGCTGAGGCCTCCCCATGGCTGCCCCCTTGAGAAGACCTCTCCGGCCACGTCAGGGTGAACACAAAAAGTGGATACCAAAGCAGAGGAAATCAGAGCGCTGACCCTCCAACAAGAGACAGAAACCCAGCACCAAAGTGATTTAGTTTACAAGATTTTTAATTTACAAATAAAAAACCTACACATTTTACTTTTTTTCCTTTTTCTCCTCTTTCTTGACATCGCTCTTCTCCTTGTCTTTCTCCTTCTCATCTTTTCTCTCCTTTTTACTCTCTTCTTTTTCCTGTCCTTCTTTCTTCTCTGCATCCCTGTTGGCAATCTTGTTGTTAATGAGGTTGTGCAGGGCAACCACAGAACGGATGAGAGAAGCCAGGTAAACCACCACCATCTGGTCGTTGGTCTTCAGATAAAAGGCCTTGACAAACTCTTGCAGGTTGACATCTGGTAGCAGGTTGAAGACATCCTGGAGGTGGTAGATGATCTGGTGATTGATGGGGAGTTTGCTCATGGCTACTTTCTCTAGGTAGCTCCTGATGTCCAGAAGCTTGGAGTTCAGTCCCTTCAAGCCATGGACCTGATTTGTGATCCGCTGGGACAGTGTGCCCACTGTGGTATCCTTGATATCCCTGAAACACCCACCACAGAAAGAATAAGCATTAGAAGATTACTTTGCATTCTCATTAGCAGGTAGGTACATTAAGAGCTCTTTCCAGCTTAAGAAGAAAAGCAGTATGAAGCACAAGTGAAATGAATGCACCCAGTCAAAGAATGAGCACGAGCAGATGTATGTTACAAAGCAATCTACAATAGATCACTGATGTATCCTGTGGTGTGTGTATGTTCTCTTTGGAATAATATTTGTAACACCAGTTAGAGGAAGAGAGAAATGAAACAAACAACAGGATTTCAGAGGGTGACTGCTCTTCCCTCCCCAGAGAGCTACAGAGCCATCAGCAACACTCCTGTTCAGCCCTTGCAAATGATATTCTGCAGCTTTGATCGTATGAATATGTAGTTTCATCATCTCATCAGTGGGCAGTCACACTTTTCACTAGCAATGAGCAAATATGCCAAACAAGACTACTAAGTGAATACTCTCTAACATTTAAGTAGCATGTTGAACAAGAAGCTGTCACTGGGAGATGCCAGACAGATGGGATCATGGTCACTGCTATGTAAGTCTCCCAAGAATGCTTTCATGTTAAAGGTGCTTACCGTAGTAAGTGTTCAACACCAACTTCCTCTGCCTCCTCTGCTCCGATCTCGCTAGTCACATGCTCAAACGTCTTGGAGGTCGGAGTGCCATCCTTCAGGGCACAAGGATAGAGGAGATACGGTCAGACCAAGCCACAGGTACAAAGGTGCGTGCCTACCAGCCAGCACAGGCATCCCCCATGCAGCGGGGTGGGGCAGCTCTCACAATGCCACTGTGTCAGATAGATTGATGCCTGTTTACAGGATCAGGAAGAGGCAGTAGGGCAAATTATGGCAAAACAGCACCTCAGGGGACTGAAGTACACAGCTCAAGGGAGAAGGCTGTAAGTGAATCACAATGCCTTTTAAAAACATGGAATTTTAGACAGAGTGAGAAATCATATTAATGAAACCAGCACAGTGGTTATATACAGTCCACAAGAAATCAGAGGAAAGGCTCTAGTTGGATTTTTCTCGATTTAATTAGGGTTACCCAACTGTTACGAGCCCAGAGCTGCAAGCAGTTTCTTCTTTCCTGTGCTCTGTGTAAGTTTCAATTAATGTATTTTGCTGGTCTATGTACTGGTGGGTAGAATGGAAAGTATCACAATTATTTCTTACTTTTTTGATACAACCTTATTACATTTTTGGATACTTTTGTCATCCTGGTATTTGCTCTCAGCCAGTTAGAAACACATATGCAGTTCCAGAAAGAAAAATACCAATATGGAGCAATCTCATTAAAAGTATAACATACATTGGATATTAAGGAAGATATTTAAAAGATTCACAGGCTGAATACCTGAGAATGCCTCAGAAAGGCAAAAGGATCAAACTTGTTTATATACATCCAGAATGTAATTTAAATCAAAAACCTGCAAATGAAAAGCTAAAGCTGACTTACTACTGTATGTTGTTTGTCTGTATGGTGCTGCAAGTGATTAGTAAGTGTTGCTCATGCCTAACCTACCTGCCCAGCACTGCCACGTGCACAAATGAGTAAACACACAATTACTCCAAACACTTCTGCAAGCAGGCTGATGTGTCAGTGACATCTTAAAAGTGCTCCAATCTGTGACTTTCTTCATGGCCACAAACATGACAGAAACAGGTAAGAAGCATCTAAATTACATGGACTGCTGGAGCTGTGGAATTCCTCAGGTCAAACAGTAACACAGAGCTTTTCTTCCAAGCACACCGGTGGATGAAAGCTTTAGTTACAAATGCGTGTATTATGACTGGAGTTTAACCTCTAGTGTCAGCAGATTTTGGCTGCAAGTCACAGGCCCTCACTAGTGAGTGCAACATCCTGTATGCCAAAGGCAACTATGTGCCATGGGATGCACATCCTTCAGAAAATAAGGCAATCATCTTAAAGGCCATCTTTTAATGGAAACCCTGTTCCTAGGAAAAGGCAGAGAAATGTGTTGAATACTCACATCGTGAACTTCTTCAACCGAAATATAAGCTTCTGTGGGCAGCCCCAGGTCCTTTGGCTTCACATCAATAATCACCAACACCTTATGGAAAAAGCAAACATTTCAGAAAACTGGGTTTCATTCAAAGATCATTAAAAAAAAAAAAAAAAAATCCCCAAGTCAGCTCTTCATAGCAATGGTACACTGGCTGCTCAGAGGCGTTAACTCCAGGCTCTGAGAAAAGACATCTATAACCGTTTCAAAAGACTCTGATCCGAGTTTCTCAATCCCTTTGCAGCTACCAGGTCTTTAACACACTGTATCACCAGTAACAAAGGTGGGGGCCAAGGGTTCCTAGATCCCCATTTAGGGAGAGAGAGGACCACCCTCCCCCAACCAAAGAAGTGCCACACTTACAGAGTTAGGACAGTATATTTTCATCAGTTCGTTGATGGCAATGTCGTTCTTGTGCAACTTAGGGCCCGTGTGGTACCAGCCAACTATTCTTTCTCTAGCTGAGCAAAACCAGAAAGGATTCTAAATCAGAACTGCATGGTAAGACAATAGCAGAAAGATTTAGGCAGAGATCGAATTAACAAATCAAGGGTGAAAATCTGATTTGTGTGTGGGAAATAAATTACAGTAGGCAAGGCAATGACATGGGTAGTGACAAAGAGTTTACTAATCGTACCTATCATAACTTACTAACTACATATATAACTTCATTCCTAGGTTCTTAACTAAACTGGACTATTTCATATGATTTATTAATTTTGCAGATATCAGGATGCAACAGCTTGAAACTGACACCTAGAGATGCAAAAATTCTAGAAATGCAAATTGTATAAGAATGACAATTGGTCCCAGGGCTAAGAAAATTTACAGGAACTGAAGTTATGACTGAACATTCAGCTCCAACTGAGTAGTAAAGACACTTTTTAACTTCAGGGCACATCTGTATAGAATGGATTATAGAGAGAAAGTTCTGAAATTCTTCAGAAATAATGGCATTTTGAAATCTGAATTATTCTGAAATGCAAAGCTCTCAAGAGTCTTGGGAAAACTAGCAAGATATAAATTAATGTGTTAAGAACACAAACTACTTGCACAAATTATCCAGTGGAAAACCATCAGTGAAAGTGAAGCCATGCAGAGAATTAGCATGGAGTGGCTTCTTATGTGAGCAATTAACTCTCTACCTTACTATGAATTCACTTCCCCATACAGAGTCTTGAAAGTTGCTGGGAGCATATCCCTGATGGCAAGACCACCTCGACTTACCATTAACCTTCTTAAACATTCCATACATGTTCTCCAGATAGTCATGATCTAAGAACCACACAGTATCATCCTTGTCATCTTCATCAAAAGGTACTGGGAATAAAACAAAATATCAGTATTTAAGAATCCAACCTCCAGAATGAAGATTTTTACAGAAAGACTGAGGGTTGAGATATCTTTGGATGCTAAAGGATAGTGGATTTTAATCAGTTTCAACTGTTGTGCAACACTGCTGCCCAAACTAACCTGCCATGCTGGCCAGTTCTCTCAGGCAAAGGCTGTCTCATCATTACTAACAGTTTAGAACTGAGGAAGGAAATGCAAAGCATTCTGAGGGTTATCCTCAGTGGACAACATCAAGCATCAGAGAGAAATCCTCCCACATATACAACTGACTCAACAGCATGCATAGACATTTGATATGATAAACTGAGTATCCCAGCAGACTCTACAGCTTGTCAATCAAGAGCAGTCTACTTAGAGAAAAATTAGTTTTCAGTGTAGAACACGTCATCAACATATTTACAGACTACTAGAACACTGTGAGGCATTTAAGTAAGGACTATTTACCCTTGAGTAAATGACTAGTTATTTTATCAGCAGGCAGACAGGCTCAGTTCTGAGAACAAAGACTGGTCTCAATCTTTTAATTTACAATTATAGTAAAAGCGTCATAGTTGAAAAGCTGTCAAAACAACAAAACCCCCCCACCAAACCCACCCTTTTTTTCAACTGAAATAGAAAAAAGCTCTTCCAAAAAGGGGGGGGGGGGGGGGGGGGGGGGGGGAGAAAAGAAAGAGTCCACACTTGGGAGAAAAACTCCATGTAAACTGTGAAATTCCATATATAAACTGAGATCATTTTGCTTTGTCACAGAGTAGTCCTGCTGGGAAGGAAATGATCTAACTAACATGAATGGGTCAGCAAAAGCCATGCTTTCAAGAAGTACTTTTACTATTACATAAGTATTTAAGAGGAAACTATTTCACACTATTAACAACATACTTAAGAACTAGTATTTAATTAGAGAAAATCTGAGGAAAAGGAGCAAGGCTAAAATATACATTATGTCTTTACAGAAGTAGGTAACAGCTACATCAGCACCAAGCACCGATTTCTGTGTGACATGTTGAGACGCTGATCACTTACAGGAGGTCAGCGAGTCCACTGCAGCAAAACATTCACCAGCATTTTAAAAGAGGTTTACACCTGCTCCCAAAACATTCCACAGTGCACAGTATTACAGGGAAGATGCAGCACAAGACTGGCTGGAATAGGTGTATTTTTGACAGCTGTAAGCATTTTTTTGTTAGATATAGGCTGATTTGTACATAGAGGGAACAATCTGTGCTCTGACAGAATGGCTTAAAAAAACCCAAATGCAATTAATCTATTAAATAATTCAGTAGGTTTGAAGAAGGGTAGCACACCCAAACTCACCTGCAAAACTGTTGGACACATCTAGTATTTTTTTCTGCCACGAGCCCAGCAGCACACCAACGACACGCTTCTGATTTCCAACTTTTCCTATTCTAAATGGAAAAGGCTGTCAGTTCCCATGAAAAAAAGCCCGATTCAGGGAAGAAGGTACTAGCAGACCCCTTGCTTTGCCCCATTTCTGCAAGTTAAACAGTACACAGACTGGAAAGGAAAAAGAGGCATTATGACTGTTTTATTACTAATCGTTAATTTACATCCAGAAAAAGGCATCTCGGTGCCCTCAGAATCAAACCTTGCAACCCAGCAATGGAGAAAGAGGGCTGCATGGTCCAACGCAGCTCACGAGGGGGGTCAGGACCTGAAATCAGCACCGCTGCAGCCTCTCTGCAGGACAATGCACTATAAAAAAGTGAATAAGCTCTTACACTGCTCGGTGGCATCCACAATTTACTTTCGCAAGAGCAGGCTTGTTCACCTTGTGAGATCTTTTTAGTTTTTGACATTAAAACTTCTTGTCAATCGGTGCAATTAAGTTAGGCACGAGTTACACGCTAGGTGTTTAGAGGGATATGACTTATCCCCCGCTCGGGCAGCCGCAGCTTTAGGATCAAACCCCATTTCTCCCCCACTCGTGTTTTAACCATCAGGACGTGGTTTCCGAGCCTTCGGCGGGCCCGAAGAAGGCGCCGACCGCCCCTCACGGCACCCTCGGACTTTCATCCTCCCGAGGAGGAAAACACCAGCGGCGGCGGGCTGGGGGCTCCGTCGGCTCGCGCAGGCCGCGCTCCCGCCGCCGCCCGGGGATCGCGGCCCTCGTCACCGAGCGCCCAGCCCGGGCGCGCCGCTCCCCTCGTGGCGCTGGGTCCCCCCCACCACGATCTGCCCGTCCTCCACCGCGCTGGGCCCAACTGGGCCGGGCCCGGCCCGGCCCGGCCCGGCCAGTGACTCAGCGCCACAACAGCGCCTCACGCACCCAGCCCCACCTGTTGAAGTGATCGACGACGCTGAGGAGCACCAGCGGATGCACCACCACCCGGTCCACCACCAGCTCGGGCATGACGCCCACCCAACCCTGCTCCACCGCCAGCCCAACTACCTTCCTCCCTCTCACACTAGGCCCGCTCCCCGCCGTGCGGCCCCACTCCCAGCTTGCCCCGCGCCGGGGCGGAGCCACCGCCGCCATCTTTAAGAGGTCGTCGTAGTCAGTAGTTGGATACCATCTTAGAGAGGTCGTGGGAGACAGACATGTTGCTAACGCCTTGAAAAAAAAAAAAAAAAAAAAAAAAAAAAAAAAAAAAAAAGTGTGTCCCTACTGCCGGCAACGTGGCACCATCTCACCCAGAGGTGAAGGGCGGGTACATGGAGGTGCTGGTTCCCCTTCCCTACGGCAGCGCTTCAGCGCGCCCCACCTGAAGGAGGGTGGCTGTGGGGGTTGGTCCCTCTCAGTGGGGGGCTGAGGAGGCAGGGTCGGAGTGAGGCGGGCAGCTCTGCTGAGTGCGTCCGGGCACAATCAGCGGGTCCCTTGTCTACCTAAGTGGCCAGCAAGAGTGTTTGCCCTATAGCCCTTCCAGGGACAAGCGGTTTTAGGAGCTGGCCAGCCTTCCCCGGCCCCCTCTGCTGTTCTCGTGGAAGGGAGTGTAGCATTTGCCTTTTTTCAGTTGTCAGGAACGTCTCCTAACCACCACGACCTTTTAAAAACTGAGAGCGCAACCTTAGAATGGTGTCACAATTTTTTCATTGCCACTGGACTGCGGGTTTAAAATGCAAGGTGCTGCTTTCTCATCTTGATAATGGGAGTGCTAATAGCATATGCAGGTGGTACCCTGACCTTCCCAGCTGTGTGCTTTGCCTTAATTTCTGTGTCTGCAACTTCAGGAGTTGTTGCAGCCTGGGCTAGAAAAGCTCCACCACCTTGCCTCTTGTTCCAGAGCTTCAGGTAACTTCAGGGTTCCCAGTACCACGGTGATAAAAGTCTATGTAAGTAGGCAGAAATCCTTATTACTGTTAGTGTTTGCTTTCTTCCATGGGGACTGTTAGTCTAATTTGTTTGTAAACATTTTTTCTTTCTGAAGTATAACTTGCCTTGATGCAAGGGAGAAAGAGACTGACCTAAGCAGAGTGCTTTAGGCTAGTCTTTATAGAAGAGATTTTGCATCTCAGGAGTAGGAACTGGTAGACACATAGCTTGTCTCTTATACTTCTAGTGAGAAAATAGAACCTGAGGCTGTTATTCCTGAGTCTACTATAGAGGAATTAGGAAAAGTATTAGTAAAATTCTTGAGGATGGTCTCACTGATTTAAAGATTATGATATCCTTTATTTTTTACACTTTTCCCACTGTCGTGGTTTGAGCCCAGCCAGTAACTCGGAACCACGCAGCTGCTTGCTAACTCTCCCCTCTTTGTTCTCCCCCCTGCTCCCGGAGGGATGGGGAGGAGAACTGGAAAAATGTAACTCCCACGGGTTGAGATAAGAGCAGTCCCGCAACTAAGGTATAATACAAAACCACTCCTGCTACCACTGTGAGGAACATAGGAGTGATTCGTGTCAACAAATAGGAAATCTTAGTGATTATTATGTGTAAAAGAATGTGATAAATGTCCCTGTCGACATCACAGTAAGAGGGAAGAAGGGATAAGGGAATAATTCCTTGGTTAATCACACAATTGCTAAAAGAAATGTTTTGTTCCTTGTTTGGTTGCTTAGATGCTTTTAAGGGGTTAGGAAATGTATTCTGTTATAGAATGTTGTGGAACCTAACCATATAAAAATGGAATGTGTGAGGGCTAAGATGGCGATAAGACTCGTGATGGACATCTGCAATGTATATAGTTCCTATGTTTGCAAGGTTTTTTGCAAGGTCGTTTGGCAGGCATTGCAGCATACCAGCCTAAAACCGGTTGGGCCGGTTTTGTTGCTAGCCGAAGCAGGAGAAGTTCAGGACACGCCTATCCCTGGAAGGTCGCTGCTAGCCGAGGCGGGAAAAGTCCGAAGCGGGAAAGTTTGAGACACGCCTATCCCTGAAAGATATAAAAACCAGGGGCGGGAACTGTGGGGTGTGCGTCTTGGTGGGCAGAGACTCCCGGCGCACCCAGCGCTGTTTGCTTGCCTTTATTCGTTTAATAAATTCTAAAAATCCTATTTGGGACTCGATTAATTTATCACACCACCAATGATAATAATGATTAGTGAAATAACAAGGGGAGAAGATACAATTGCTCACCACCCGCTGACCGATACCCAGCCCGACCCGAGCAGTGATCTGGGCCTTCCGGGTAACTCCCCCCGGTTTATATACTGGGCATGACGTGCTGTGGTATGGAATACCCCTTTGGCTAGTTTGGGTCAGGTGTCCTGTCTCTGCTTCCTTCGGGCTTCCCCTCCTCCCTGGCAGAGCATGAGACTGAGAAAGTCCTTGGTCGGAGTAAACATTGCTTAGCAACAATTAAAAACATTGGTGTGTTATCAGCGTTGTTCCCAGGCTGAAAGTTAAAAAACACAGCACTGCACCAGCTACTAAGAAGGAGAAAAATGACTGCTATAGCTGAACCCCAGACACCCACATTATGGTTTTTTTGCATATTTCTTGTGTCTGATCAGATGTCTGTATTGTGTGTGAGTACTAGGAACCTTGACAACCATCAGCATTTCTAAACCTGAATCTAGATAAATTTGGTGCCAGGTGAGAGGTGAGTGACAGGGTCTCAGCTTAAGCTGAGCCCATGCACAAGAACTACTGCAGTGCCCCATCCCTGGCAGTGTTCAAGGCCAGGTTGCATGGGGTTTGGAGCAACCTGGTCTGGTGGAAGGTGTCCCTGTCCGTGGCAGGGCGTTGGAACTAGAGGAGATTTAAGTTTCCTTCCAAACCAAACTATTCCATGATTCAATGAAATCTAAAGTTTTGCATTGCTGTTTAGCATCTTTCAACACATAGCGTTCAGCAAAAGCAGCATTCACTTACAAACTCTGAGAACTGGGGACCTCTTGTGGAGTTTTTTAGACGTTACATCCTTTAGGGTTGCTTTTAAAAACAATTTCTGCTCGAGTTTTTAGAGGGTTTTTTTCCAGCAGAGGGGGAACTCTGATCGTTAAATTCAGGTACAGCCAGTGTTCTTGTCGCTTGTTTTATCAATATACATATAAAACTCAATGTTCAAATTAACTAGTTCAGTAAGTAATTTAGCTCATTGATTTTTGGGCATATCCTAAGTGCCATTACAAGCTATGGATATTTTAAATGCCATTACTTAATAGAAGGAATGTTTTAAGCACCTTTTATTGATTTTATTACTGCTTTATTTTGCTGTCTTGGTTCAAAATAATTTTAACCACTCTGTCATCAAGAAGAAATATATTGTTGGTGAAATACAGTCAATTTCCTAAAAACCTTTGACCTTGTTAAATAAGAAATTGCAGTTGTTAAATCATGTCAGGCAATAACCAAGGGACAGAGAAGATATAAAATTTGGAGCAGTGGGCCAGCATACCAGTAAGTGTTTTGACCTTGGGCATTCAGACTTCATATGTGACAATCACACTTCAATTCTCTTCTTGGTTCTCGCATCAGTCAGAAGAGATTTAAAATCTCAGCAAGCCAGGAAGGTTGTGGAAGGGTAATGGAGTATGATCCAGAGACAATTAAGGGGCATTTTAATGACCTGCTGTGATTTTTTGTTAAAATTACTCTCTAACTTAGTGCATTTTAAGTTTCATTTGCTGAATTGCATTGCTAGTAGTTTAGTGTATTGATGTTATACACAAAAGGAGTAAATTGAGTCTGCTCATAGGGATTTCAGTTACTTCCCAGCTCTTTTGACTTGAGAAGATTATCAGTATTATTGAGCTAATCAGCTGGTAGATGTAGACTGGGAAAATGGACAATATGTTGCTTAATCAAAGACTTGAAAAGTAATGAATATTGGTGCTCAATAAAAAACAGCTAATGAATTGATTGCATTGATGCTTGATGTAATTTAACTGTAGAGTGGCAAGCATCAATGTTTATATATGAGTTGGCTCATGATTGCTGAGCTGAAACTCAAAGTTTAGAGAGGTTCTGCAGTACATGAGCACCTGGCAACTGACCTGAAGTGGGGAGGGAGTGAGCTGTGTTCTGTTCTCTACATGGAACAAGTGATTCCATCATTAATTGCTGGGCTTCTATTTTGTTTATATATATATAAAACCACCAAACAACCCAGAAAACCCAAACACACACCCAAAGCCAAAACACAAAAACTGCAAACCCCAAAACTTACACATAACTGTTTTCAGAGGTTTAAGAATGAGTTCTGGATTAAAAAATAAGAATTGTAAAGAATAAATTCACTTTTTTTTTTTCCCTTCCATTATTCTCTACCTCTTGATCTGTTAGGTGTTGTAAACTCTTCTGTAAACTGTCAGCTGCTGGGAGGCAGTAGGAAGAAAACTTTTGGTACCTGCATTCTGAGTGGTTTCTACATCTTTCATCATGTTCTGACCTCTTTTCCAGACTTGAGGATCGCACTTCTACTTTAGGAATTTCACTTCCATCAGGAATCAGTATTTGTCTTTAAACTGTGAAGTAATTATATGCTTCAGAAGTTTGTTGGGTGGGGTTTTTTTGGTGGTGGTTTTTTTTTTTTTTTTTTTAATTTCTGTGAAATGTCCTGTGTCATGTTTGGGCCTCAGTCCTTATTAAATTGATGACACATTCTGTGGGCAGCCATCAAGCATAGCTTTATGGAGTCTCTGCTTGCCAACTGTTTTATAATTTAACTAATGCTGGCCTACAAAACCACAGTAACACAGCTGAGGGATAGTTTTAGTGGTCTAATCTCTTACCTTCTTTCAGCATGTCAGTATTGGGGGTGGAGGGCAGTGGTGGAAATTCGGGGGGGGGACGACACAGACACACGGACGATGACGACACAGCAAACTGTTGTTAGAATCACAGAAGCATGATCATCTACGGACTAGGGAAGGCAGACATTTACTGAATACATGCAATTTGTATTTCTAGGTGTTCTTTCCAGTTATGAGTGTTAGAAGCATAACAGTGCTTTAAATGAAAATACCAGCGTGGCACAGTAATGACCTCGGTTCATCAAGGACAGGAACTGAGGCTTGGGTGGCTGTGTGGTTGGCTATCCCCTCCAGAATTAGAGCCTGCTTTAGGTATAGCTCTTGATGTGTATTTTTCTATCTTATCTATGAAGGAGCTGCTGTTTGCTGGTCAGTAGCCTCTCCTTGGAAAGAAATGTTCAATTACCCACATCAGAGTCCCTTCTGGATAAAGAGGGTCTCTATCTACCTAAAGGGCAGAGTGCATCAAGGAGGATTACATAAACCAGCAGATGGTGGGCTGTGGGCAGGCAGGCTCAGGGTGTGGGGAGAAGGGTAAATCATGCAGAAGGCAGTAATGCTTCAGCCTGATTTGCTCTTTCTCTGTAGCTTTCCAGTGTGTGCTAGTGATAAGTGACATCCTTGGGACCTTGGCTACAAAAGATCTATGCAGCTGGAAAATATTGTTGCCCGATACTTTGGATCGTAATCCTAAATGGTGCTTACTAATGTGCTCCTTTAATACTGGTTGTCTTTCTTTGTTTTTAGAGGAAAAACCCTACTTTATTTTATTTTGACTGGGACAGGGGAAACTGAACAGTTAGAGACAATGTCTGCTGACATAGTTTCACTGAGATGCCTTCTGAAATGCATTTAAAACCCAGTCAAGAGAAGCTATGCTTTCTTCAGACCTGTGGATAGTTTGTCACATAATACCTTTGTGCTACCAGTTTGAACAGGAAATATTTATTTCCCTATAAAAATATGTTTAGCTTTGTCCAAATAACTGTAGTGTCCTGTTAAGTTTTCTTTGGCCAGGATGTATCATAAACTGTTTTAGAAGGAATGATGCTGCCTGGAATTGAACAAGGATAATGCAAGCCATGGAAGCAAAACAGAAAGTCACTGCAACATTAATTCTAATTTGTTTTTGTTAAACTGTAATTCAGTGAAATGCTGACATCGTATACTCAGCACATGATGCCATAATGTGTCCTTATCCAGACTGCAGTTTGCTTCTGAAGACCTCCAAATAACCATTTTTGTCCCAAATGCCTGTTCTAGAATGTAATCTCTAAAGCAAACTTTTAAATCTGTAATTATAAATTGATCTGTCCACTTTATGATATGATCTTTATGTGTTGTGGTAACTTATTTGTTTCCCTATAGGGTACTGTTACTTGACCAAACATATACGTATATATGTAGAATTTGTGCTGCTTACCATAATTTGGCAATCTGTGAATATTGTTGTTGTTTCTGCCAATGAATTTAAAAACTTTTGTCCATACCCATGGGTTAGCTGGTGACTCCAATAATCCTGTCCTCCCTACAACACTAACAGTGATATTTTGCCTGATAAGTTTTGGATGTAGAATTTTTTTATTTTTTATTTTTTTAATAACTAAATCACTGACTCTAATGTCTATATTTCAGTGCAGAGTGATTGTACTTATTCTGGTACCCTTGCTACAAAATTATTTTTTGGAAAATAGTGGAAACAAACAGTTAAAGCACAACAGGTTCTAGTCATACTCATTTTTCCACACCTTGAGGACTAACAAATTCTTTAATATGAGATTTTATTTGTACAAAGCAAACCTTCAAAAACACTCAAAAGCTTTCTTAACTGTGTCGTGGTTTGAGCCCAGCCGGTAACTCAGAACCACACAGCCGCTCGCTCACTCCCCCCCCCACTTCTTCCTCCCCCCGCTCCCGGAGGGATGGGGAGGAGAATGGGAAGAATGCAACTCCCACGGGTTGAGATAAGAGCAGTCCCGCAACTAAGGTATAACACAAAACCACTACTGCTACCACCAATGATAATAACGATTAGTGAAATAACAAGGGGAGAGGATACAATTGCTCACCACCCGCCGACCGATACCCAGCCCGACCCGAGCAGTGATCTGGGCCTTCCGGGTAACTCCCCCCGGTTTATATACTGGGCATGACGTGCTGTGGTATGGAATACCCCTTTGGCTAGTTTGGGTCAGGTGTCCTGTCTCTGCTTCCGCCCGGCTTCCCCTCCTCCCTGGCAAAGCATGAGACTGAGAAAGTCCTTGGTTGGAATAAACATTACTTAGCAACAACTAAAAACATCGGTGTTATCAGCGTTGTTCCCAGGCTGAAAGTTAAAAAACACAGCACTGCACCAGCTACTAAGCAGGAGAAAAATGACTGCTATAGCTGAACCCAGGACAGTATCCACCCCTTATTCCATACCATTCACGTCATGCTCAGATCCCACATCTCTCAGCACACCATCACCCCTGTCCCATATATACACATATATATACACCCACACCCACACACAGAGAAAGATATCGTTCCCTAGTCCATGGACCAATCCCTGTAAAATTGCTGAACTCATCCAGTCCATGATGTCAGGTTCCATCTCTTGTAATAGTCTTTCAGGGCAGGAGGGACGGTACATGGTGTTGGGTTGTTGCCTGCTGATGATACCGCCAAACTCATCTGGTCACTACTGAGCTCATCTGGTTTCCTCAAAATTCATTCTTTGTTGAGGTGATGATCGGAGGGAAGTCAGGGTCAATGGCTGGTGACCTGAAGATATCTAGCTGGTGGGCTATAAAAGTGTTATAGAGCAGGCAACAGCGTACAATTGAGTTCATTGGCTGTTTTCCCCCAAAATCAAATCCCCTTGAGGTACACATCGGACTTCCCCATCTTCCCGCATTACCCACCAAGTATATCCAGGTCCCTGAGCAAAAGCAACCCCACGAGTGGGTTTGCCTTTACCTGAAGCAGGAATAACCCAGACTGTCTTCCCCAACAAATTCTTTATGTGCACCACAGGAACTTTATCCCCCTCTACAGTACGTAAAAGTTCTGATTGGGCTGGGCCAGCCCTGTTGGCAGATCCCCTACTGTTGACCAACCAGGTGGCTTTTGGTAAATGTGTATCCCAGTGTTTGAAAGTCCCACCACCCATTGCTCTCAGTGTAGTTTTTAACAGCCCATTGTACCGTTCGATTTTCCCAGAGGCTGGTGCATGGTAGGGGATGTGGTATACCCACTCAATGCCATGCTCTTTGGCCCAAGTGTCTATGAGGTTGTTCCGGAAATGAGTCCCATTGTCTGACTCAATTCTCTCTGGGGTGCCGTGTCGCCACAAGACTTGTTTCTCAAGGCCCAGGATAGTGTTCCGGGCAGTGGCATGGGACACAGCATATGTTTCCAGCCAGCCGGTGGTTGCTTCCACCATGGTAAGCACATAGCGCTTGCCCTGGCGGGTTGGTGGGAGTGTGATATAGTCAATCTGCCAGGCCTCCCCATATTTGTACTTCAGCCATCGTCCTCCATACCAGAGAGGCTTTAACCGCTTGGCTTGCTTAATTGCAGCACATGTTTCACATTCGTGAATAACCTGGGCAATAGTGTCCATCGTTAAGTCCACCCCTCGATCACGAGCCCATCTATATGTTGCATCTCTGCCTTGATGGCCTGAGGTGTCATGGGCCCACCGGGCTAAAAATAATTCACCCTTATGTTGCCAATCCAAGTCCATCTGAGCCACTTTAATCTTAGCAGCTTTATCCACTTGCTGGTTATTCTGGTGTTCCTCAGTGGCCCGACTCTTGGGTACATGAGCATCTACGTGGCGTACCTTCACCACCAGGTTCTGCACCCGAGCAGCGATATCTTGCCACAATGCAGCAGCCCAGATGGGTTTACTTCTGCGTTGCCAGTTGCTCTGCTTCCATTGCTGCAACCACCCCCACAGGGCATTTGCCACCATCCATGAGTCAGTATAGAGATAAAGTACTGGCCATTTTTCTCGTTCAGCAATGTCCAAGGCCAGCTGGATGGCTTTCACCTCTGCAAATTGACTCGATTCACCCTCTCCCTCAGCAGTTTCTGCAACTTGTCGCAGGGGACTCCACACAGCTCCCTTCGATAGCTCAGTCGGTAGAGCATGAGACTCTTAATCTCAGGGTCGTGGGTTCGAGCCCCACGTTGGGCGCCAAAAAGAACTGTCGTGGTTTGAGCCCAGCCGGTAACTCAGAACCACACAGCCGCTCGCTCACTCCCCCCCCCACTTCTTCCTCCCCCCCGCTCCCGGAGGGATGGGGAGGAGAATGGGAAGAATGCAACTCCCACGGGTTGAGATAAGAGCAGTCCCGCAACTAAGGTATAACACAAAACCACTACTGCTACCACCAATGATAATAACGATTAGTGAAATAACAAGGGGAGAGGATACAATTGCTCACCACCCGCCGACCGATACCCAGCCCGACCCGAGCAGTGATCTGGGCCTTCCGGGTAACTCCCCCCGGTTTATATACTGGGCATGACGTGCTGTGGTATGGAATACCCCTTTGGCTAGTTTGGGTCAGGTGTCCTGTCTCTGCTTCCGCCCGGCTTCCCCTCCTCCCTGGCAAAGCATGAGACTGAGAAAGTCCTTGGTTGGAATAAACATTACTTAGCAACAACTAAAAACATCGGTGTTATCAGCGTTGTTCCCAGGCTGAAAGTTAAAAAACACAGCACTGCACCAGCTACTAAGCAGGAGAAAAATGACTGCTATAGCTGAACCCAGGACAAACTGCTGTTAGTTCTTTGATTATGAGGGCAATAAAGATCTATAGGAGGTGCATTTATCATGGAGTTCAGCACACCAGGAGCCATTTTCTTAAGTGTTAAAGCCAAGTGATAAAATGAGTTCCTTTGTTCTATAACCAAGACACATTCCCTATTTTAAAAAATGTGTGTTGGACTTCTTGGCTTGTAGTTTGGCTGTGTTCCTGTAATACATTTATAAATAATGAATAATTGCTAACATGCAGATGCTGATGATGAATCTGGAAAAACAGACTGTCTGAAAGAAACTTACTTTCAACTTTGGCTTATTCCCTAGCTTTTTCTCCAGTGATTTTTTTTTTTTTTTTTAAGTGATCATATACCTCCTTGCAAAGTCTAAAGAATTGTGGTTAGGAAGTCATAAAAATATTTAAAATAAAGAACCATGTTCATAGGGTGTAGGTCTGTTTTGCAAGCTCCAGTTTCTTCATTTGTTTCTAAACTTGTATTGGAGGGACTTTTTGAATGCAGTTCTGTGATGTTAGCAGATAGAAAAGTTTAGCTTCTTGTCTAGACCAAAATATTGATGGCTTGTGTGGGCGCTTCATTAACAGATGTAGCTCTGTGGGAGAAACTGATTGCAAGAGTAAGTGTCCTTGCAGGTGAGCAAGGGGCTTGGAATCTGACTATAAAAAAGTGGATTCTGTTTTTTTCCATATAAAAATGCTGCCACCTGCAGTCTCTTCCTGGGAAAGAGACACGTTGCTGCTTTCCCTGGTCAGCTGCTGGAAGTTCTGGGAAATCCAGTCATGGACTGCACAGCACATGGTGCTGCACAGGCACCTTCGAAACAGAAGCAGGAGAACAGACTTGCAAAAAGTACTTTCCAGTACAATTTTGAATAGAACAATCTTTAATTGTAAATGTGAACTGTGAGAAGTTTTGGCTTCAGTTGGGCTGCTACCATAACATATGGAAGAGTGAGTCTGGAAAAGGTCAGAGGCATTAAACCTTGTTCATATTTAAATCAGTGCCATGCTATGGTGTCCATATAACTGCAGCAGTACCTGTTTGTCCCCAAGTTATGCAAACAGTGATGGATGGGCTTGGAAGGCATTTTGGACAATAGCTGTTTCTCTGGTTTTATTCTTGGTTTCTTTTATAGACGGACCTTTAAGAAAAGCCATGCTGTAAGCAGGTTGCACTTGTGGCAAAGTTATTGCATAGCTCTCGAATGTGGTCTTTTATGAACAAAAAACACTGAACGAAAGGGCCAGACTGACTGTGGTCAGTAGCAGGTTTGTAGATAAGTGTTAGAACAGGGTGAAAATACACTGGTATTGTCAGAATAAGAAATGTGGAACACAGGTCTTGCCAAACCTATTTATAGATCTTGGGCAAACACCCTTCAACTGTACAAGAGGTGTGTGGGACAACCAATTTTTCATTCACCATATGCTACATTAAAGAGTTTGGAAGTAGGGCTTGTACTATTATCACCCTAGTTCAGATGCAGAAGGGAGCAGCTATTACAGCAGGCAAAAGACCCCGCTATGGCTGCTGTGCTAGCTTATGGAAACTAAAGCTTTGGCT
Source organism: Strigops habroptila (assembly GCF_004027225.2). Classification (NCBI taxonomy): domain Eukaryota; kingdom Metazoa; phylum Chordata; class Aves; order Psittaciformes; family Psittacidae; genus Strigops; species Strigops habroptila. The sequence goes on from NC_044301.2 coordinate 21,567,672, forward strand.
GACCCGTTGTGGCAGTCACCTGTAGCACAGGGACTTTGCAGATCTCTGCTGCTGTTTTATATTGGCACTTGAAATTTAGCAAGAAAAGATGTAGTCTATGAGGCCCATCTTCTTGTATAGCTGTGTATGCTACTTCTGGTACATTGAAAAACCTTTATTCTCTGATATTTAAGGTCAGAAGTTAAGTGGGTTTTAGTTTGGTGGGGTTTTCTTAGTGTGTTGTTTTGTGGGTTTTTTGTTTGTTTGTGGTGTTTTTTGGGGGTGTTTTTGTTTTTTTTTTTTTTGTTTAAACACTGGGACCTCTTCTACTGTAGTGTCTTGAAAGCTCTCAAAGCTTTGGGATGACAAAAAAAAATTGAAATACTTTATGCAGCAGTTTTGGGGTCAGTTTTCCTAAAATGAATGCTTTTATGTTGGATAAAGACCATCTGTTAACTGAAACCAACCGTAAGTGAAGTTGCAGTTATGTTTCTTTAGTCTTGTATCTTTCCTATTAGTCATGTATGAAAGAGTACAGAGACATCCGACAGAACTCAAAACAAAAATTGAAAAAGTGGATGTTGAAACCCTTGGCTTGTTGCTTTGCTTTTACAGGAGCAAGTAAATATTAATGGATCACAAAAATACTACAAGACTGGTTTTGTAAACTGTTACTCAGAATCACAGCTAAAGATGTATTTCTGATTGTTGTACATTGCAGTTGAAAATTGGATTATTTCACTTGGAGACAATGAAGAGGGTTTTAAAAATAATAAGCATTATGGCTGGAAGCATACAATGAAAGTTAACATACAAAATTTTAAATAGTTATGAACTTTTAGTCTCTCAGGGCTCATTATGTTGTCATGGTGAGCAAGGAATAAAAAAAAATAAAAAGGCTGTTCCTTGGGTAGTTGTGACTTATTGGTAGTTATCTTTTACAAGAGTTCTATGCTGACTTAAGTAAAGATCTCCAAGGGGGGGGAACAACCAACCAAAAAAAAAAAACCCAACAAACTTTATTTTTCAAATAAATTCAGCTAAGAGCTCACAGCCTTCTGTGACATGACCTTGAATTATTATTATTAGTGTGCACTGCTGTGAGAATAACACTGCTGTCTAACAACAATGCCTTTCCATGGAATTTCAGAAAGTCAGTAGGAAAATGAAAGGCAGAATTGATTGCTGAAACAGAATTAAACTAGTCCATCCTGAAGCCAGGATGCTTTCATCCTTCTTTCCATAAGGAAGAATGAACAAGTACTGTAAATGCAGGTCCATATGATTTGCTTGAAAAATTCTTAATGGATTGTGAATGTTAAGCAGGAGGTCCTCTCTTGCCTGAATAAAATCACCTGAAGTGTATTTCTTTCACACTTACTCTTTTTTCCATTCTTAACATGCAGTCAATATCAGGACCGTATGCAATTTTGTCTATGTAAAGCTTAATTTGTCATGGAGAAGGAGAGGTTAAGGTTTTTTTGCTTGCTTCTATTGTGACAGCAAATAATGTGTTGCACTTGGTAGATGCTGGTGTCCTGGGTTCAGCTATAGCAGTCATTTTTCTCCTTAGTAGCTGGTGCAGTGCTGTGTTTTCTAACTTTCAGCCTGGGAACAATGCTGATAACAGCGATGTTTTTAGTTGCTGCTAAGTAATGTTTACTCCAACCAAGGACTTTCTCAGTCTCATGCTTTGCCAGGGAGGAGGGGAAGCCGGGAGGAAGCAGAGACAGGGGGGAGAACAAAGAGGGGAGAGTTAGCGAGCGGCTGTGTGGTTCCGAGTTACCGGCTGGGCTCAAACCACAGGAGTTCTTGTGGCACCCAACGTGGGGCACGAAGGGTTGAGATAATGACAGATCTGACCAGAGTGTGTCTAATCATATTTGTGATAAGCATTCATTGTTACTACTCGTCACAATGTTGATTTATTGGCTCTCAGAGTTGTTGCGCTTGATCTCAGAGTTTCAGCATGTTGTACCTTCCTTACAGCCACTATTTGCTGTTTTAGTGTTTATCGGCTGGGGGGCCTGGGCTAAGGTTCTTGTTTCACTGTACTTCATGGTAATGACTTGTAATACAATAGACTCATTAATCATGAAACTGGTCTGGTTTGTGCTTCCAGCGTGGCCATCACCTCTATACTTTGGGAGGTATATAATGAAATATTTTAGCAATTGCATATCTTTTTTTTTTCTCCTTGGGGGGTCAACCTACGAAGGAGGCATTCCCTTACACCCCCCATTCCCCCACCAGCCTATTTGCAACAGCAGCTGAGAGTTCTGAAGGTTTTGGATGGCCTTTGAATACCTTTGAGACCTGCCTGCTGATTGTGCTGGGGATCAGCATGTTGGCAAACATACGGAGTGTGTTTTACCCATGGCCATCCCGCCCTCGGAACACCCTATTTCATTTAATCTCAAAAGTTAAGCAGTATCGGGTTCAAATGTGGTCTAGGGTTAGATGACGATACAGGAGGACCACCAAGAGATTTTCCCTGAGGCTGGACAGTCATGAGTGGCAGGGTGTGTGGGATAGTATGGGCAAGTATCTAGGCCAGTGGGCCCCTCCAGTGCTTTGGAACTTCACCCCTGAACAAGTGCAACATCCGGAAAAACTAGTAAAATGCTTAAACGAGGTGTGCTGTCGTCCTGGATATACCAGAGAGGGACAACTCACTGCAACGTGCTGGGGCTTGGCCTACGCCTACAGAGCCCTGCTCAACACTATCCAGCACCTTCAAAGGGAAAAAAATGTCTCTGGATCTGATGGCAAAGCAACAGACAACGCAGCTATGCCAACTACAAGCACAGCAGCTACTCAAACCCTGACCACAACAGACAACACAGCTACTCCAAGTACAGCAGCTACATCAACCCCAGTGACAAGCACAACAGCTACTCAAACCCCGACAGCAATAGACAATGCGGCTACTCCAAGCACCGCAGCCACACCAACCCCAGTGACAAGCACAGTAGCTACTCAAACCCTGACAGCAACAGACAATGCAGCTGTTGGTGTTACTCAACCCCCAAGCACGACATGTGCACCAACCCTGGCAACAGACACTGCAGCCACTCCAATCCTAGTGGCAGACACTGCAGCTAAACCAAATGGCCAATTTGTGACAATATCTGTTGCCCCTGTAAGCAAAAGCAAACGAGACGCACAAAGAGCAACCCGTGAAGCGAAGAAAGATGAAGTCCCAATGCAATTACTACACGGAACAGGACCTGAACAAGAGTTACTACTGCGTGGATCAGAGGAAGAGGAAGAAGAAGAAGAGGTGACTTCTTGACCCTGGACCTCGACCGAGCTGTGGAATATGCAAAAAGATTTCACCCGTCTTCCAGAGGAGCACATTGTCACCTGGTTGCTCCGATGCTGGGACAATGGGGCCGACGGTCACGAACTAGAAGGTAGGGAAGCCAAGTAGCTGGGATCACTTGCTAGGGAAGGAGGAATTGACAAAGTGATTGCATAAGGGAAATGAGCCCTCAGTCTTTGGAGGCGGCTCTTGGCAGCTGTGAAGGAAAGGTTTCCCTACAAAGACGATATTATGAGTCGCTCAGCCAACTGGACCACGATAGAGAAAGGCATCCAGTCCCTGAGGGAATCAGCCATTATAGAGATGAGCTATCATAGGCCAGATGCCAGGAACACATCCATAGATCCAGATGAAGTTGAATTTACACAACCCATGTGGCGGAAAATTATATGGAGTGCACCATCGTTTTATGCCCACTCATTGGCATCAATGACCTGGAATGACGGAGCATCACCAACAGTGGATGAACTGACTCATCAACTCCGAGAGTTCGAAGACAATCTCACCCCTTCCATCATTTCAGCTGTGGAAAAACTGTCCCAGGAGTTCAAACAATTGAGAGATGATTTATCCGATCTATCCAGCTCCCCACGTATACCAACCCATGTCTCAACTATTGACAGAAGGTGCCCTACTGCTCGAGAAAGAAAATATCGGAGGTACATGCCACGGGCCACCCTATGGTTTTACCTGCAGGATCATGGAGAAGACATGAGAAAGTGGGATGGAAAACCTACCTCAGTTCTGGAGCAACAGGTGCGTGAACTGAAGAGGAGAACAATGGTCAAGGATGATCCTCCCAGGAAAGCTGCTGCTCCAGTCTCTGGTGAGCAGTTTCCCAGATGGAGTGAAAGAGCTGATTTTACTCCAGCTCCTGTGATAAGGAATACTAATCCCTTTCTACAAGATGTAAGAGGAATATCTTGTGATTACTATTAGAGGGGCCCTGCCTCCAGCCAGGTGGAGGAGAGGGATAATCGGGTTTACTGGACTGTGTGGATCAGATGGCCTGGCACATCAGTCCCACAGAAGTATAAGGCTCTAGTAGATACCGGCGCACAGTGCACCCTGATGCCATCAAGGTATCAAGGGGTGGAACCCATTTATATTTCTGGAGTGACAGGAGGATCCCAAGAGTTGACTGTACTGGAGGCTGAAATCAGCCTGACTGGGAGGAAGTGGCAAAAGCACCCCATTGTGACTGGTCCAGGGGTCCATGCATCCTTGGCATAGACTATCTCAGGAGAGGGTACCTCAAAGACCGAAAAGGGTATAGATGGGCTTTTGGTATCGCTGCCTTGGAGACAGAGGAAATTAAGCAGCTGTCCACCTTGCCCGGTCTCTCAGAGGATCCTTCTGTTGTGGGGTTGCTGAAGGTCGAAGAACAACAAGTGCCAATTGCGACCACAACAGTACACCGGCGGCAATATCGCACCAACGGAGACTCCCTGATTCCCATCCATAAGCTGATCCGCAGACTGGAGAGCCAAGGAGTGATCAGCAGGACCCGCTCACCCTTTAAGAGCCCCATATGGCCAGTGCAAAAGTCTAATGGAGAGTGGAGACTAACAGTAGACTATCGTGGCCTGAATGAAGTCACACCACCATTGAGTGCTGCCGTACCGGACATGCTAGAACTTCAATATGAACTGGAGTCAAAGGCAGCCAAGGGGTTGCCACAGTTGATATTGCCAATGCATTTTTTTCAATCCCTTTGGCAGCAGAGTGCAGGCCACAGTTCACTTTTCCTTGGAGGGGCGTCCAGTACACTTGGAACCGACTGCCCCAGGGGTGGAAACACAGCCCTACCATCTGCCATGGATTGATCCAGACTGCACTGGAATAGGGGCAAGCTCCAGAACACCTGCAATACATTGATGACATCATCGTGTGGGGCGATACAGCGGAAGAAGTTTTTGAGGAAGTTAATCCAAATCCTGCTGAAGGCTGGTTTTGCCATAAAACGGAGTAAGGTCAAGGGACCTGCACAGGAGATTCAATTTTTGGGAATAAAATGGCAAGATGGATCCCGCCAGATCCCCACAGACATGATGAACAAGATAACAGCAATGTCTCCACCAACTAACAAGAAAGAAACACAAGCTTTCTTAGGTGTTGTGGGGTTCTGGAGAATGCACATCCCAAATTACAGTCTGATTGTAAGCCCTCTCTACCACGTGACCCGGAAGAAGAATGATTTCAAATGGAGCTCCGAGCAACAACAAGCCTTTGAACAAATTAAACGAGAAATAGTTCATGTAGTAGCCCTTGGACCAGTCCGGGCGGGGCCAGATGTGAAAAATGTGCTCTATACCGCAGCTGGGGAGAATGGTCCTACCTGGAGCCTCTGGCAGAAAACTCCAGGGGAGACTCGAGGTCGACCCCTTGGCTTTTGGAGTTGGGGATATAAAGGATCCGAGGCCAGCTATACTCCCACTGAAAAAGAGATACTGGCAGCCTATGAAGGGGTTTGAGCTGCTTCAGAAGTGATTGGCTCCTCCTGGCACCCCAGTTGCCTGTGCTGGGCTGGATGTTCAAAGGCAGGGTCTCCTCTACACATCATGCAACTGATGCTACATGGAGTAAGTGGGCTGCAGTAATCACACAACGAGCTCGAATAGGAAATCCCAGTTATCCAGGAATTCTAGAAGTCATCATGGACTGGCCAGAGGGCAAAGATTTTGGGATGTCACCAGAAGAGGAGGTGACGCGTGCTGAAGAGGCCCCACCATATAATCAGCTGTCAGAGAGTGAAAAGCAATATGCTTTGTTTACTCATGGGTCCTGCCATATTGTGGGAAAGCATCAGAGATGGAAGGCAGCTGTGTGGAGTCCCCTGTGACAAGTTGCACGAAGTGCTGAAGGAGAGGGTGAATCAAGTCAGTTTGCAGAGGGGAAAGCCATCCAGCTGGCCTTGGACATTGCTGAATGAGAAAAATGGCCAGTACTTTATCTCTCTACTGACTCATGGATGATGGCAAATGCCCTGTGGGGGTGGTTGCAGCAATGGAAGCAGAGCAACTGGTAACGCAGTGGTAAACCCATCTGGGCTGCTGCACTGTGGCAAGATATCGCTGCCCGGGTGCAGAACCTGGTGGTGAAGGTATGCCACGTAGATGCTCATGTACCCAAGAGTCTGGCCACTGAGGAACACCAGAACAACCAGCAAGTGGATAAAGCTGCTAAGACTGAAGTGGCTCAGATGGACTTAGATTGGCAACATAAGGGTGAATTATTTTTAGCCCAGTGGGCCCATGACACCTCAGGCCATCAAGGCAGAGATGCAACATATAGATGGGCTCGTGATCGAGGGGTGGACTTAACAATGGACACTATTGCCCAGGTTATTCATGAATGTGAAACATGTGCTGCAATTAAGCAAGCCAAGCAGTTAAAGCCTCTCTGGTATGGAGGATGATGGCTGAAGTACAAGTATGGGGAGGCCTGGCAGATTGACTATATCACACTCCCACCGACCTGCCAAGGCAAGCACCGTGTGCTTACCATGGTGGAAGCAACCACCGGCTGGCTGGAAACATACGCTGTGCCCCCCGCCACTGCCCGGAACACTATCCTGGGCCTTGAGAAACAAGTGGCATCTTGTTTGCTCAGAGTTTCCATGAGATTAAATTGAAAATTACTTAGATTGTGTGACTCAAAGCATCTAGCACTGCTGAGCATTCTATGTGTGAAAACAAATCCCATTATCTTAGTATCTGAAGATACACAGCACATTGCCAGTGCCGCACCCTATTAGCAGGCTGGAGGTCAGTATCTGTGGAACATACAATTAGTAAATACCTCTGGCAAGTCTGATTTAACTAAGTGGCTTAACTTTGTAGAAGTCTCTATGGGGCAGGATGAAATTTGATTCTTCAGGGAAGCAGTTAGTTGTCCATAACAATCAGAATTTTCTTCCTCTTGCTGCCCCAGACCAGCCTGACCCATGTTTTGGAAACCATTAGCTGTGGTCATGGTACCACCATGGAGCTCAATGTGTCTTTGATCAATGCCTTATTTCAGAGAGGAACTCAAATCTCTATGTGTACAGAGATGGAGAGTCTGTGCTTTTGGGGGAGTAACTTCTCAGTGATTAGTCCTGTCATAGCTCAAAACTTGAGCTGAGTGTCCAACATGAATGAGTCTGTTTTCTGGTAAAAAGTCTTGCCTTGGTCTCACGGGAATGCAACAGCTGTAAGTCAGCTGGGGTAGGACAAGAGGAACTTGTGCATTGGTGCAGGCTGCTCTGCATGATCCAAACTCATGCTGCTGTCAAGTTTATGATGCTGCATGCTTTACGTGTCTTCCCACTAGTTTTCAGATGGGTTATTTTATTTGTAAAAAGAAGGGAGATTACTGCAGTGGTGGTTCTGAGGTTGGCTGCAGACTTGGTGTGTGCCTTTCCTGGAACTTCAGGCTGGTGGTGCTCTCCATCCCTCTGGCATGTTGTTGGCCTGCACTAACGTTGCAGGTGTCCAGGGCAGGGTCTTGCCCCATGTTTCCACAGGACCTTACAAACAGAGCTAATGGTAAATCTGCCACTTGTTATAAAATACACAATACTACATTATTTTATATGCTAAATTTATTCAAATATGGGATACAGAAATCTCTGCAGACAATGTTTCATTTTGTCCGTGTCCAAATTACTAGCTATTTGAAACCTTTGTGTATGAATAATAGTGAAATCCTGGAAATGTGTGTTCCAGGGATTTACTCAGTTCTGGTTCTTCATTGGATCATCAGTTGTCTTAAGATATATCTTGTGAAAATAATTCCTTCCCCCCCCCACCCCCAACGAGAATAACAAGGAAAAAACATATAAAATTCTTAATTTCATAATTTGGCCTTGTGTCCTGGGTTCAGCTGTAACAGTTATTTTTCTTCTTCCTAGTAGCTGGTGCATCACTTGTGTTTATTGGGGTTTTTTCCCCTTCCCTTCTTAGTTTTATATTCTCTCCCCTTGTTATTTCCCTTATCATTATTATTAGTAGTATTTTTGTATTATACCTTAGTTATTGGACTGTTCTTATCTCAACCTGTGGGATTTACATTCTTTCATTTCTCCTCCCCATCCCTCCAGGAGTGGGGGGGAAGAAGGGGGGGAGTGAGTGAGCAGCTGCATGGTTCTGAGTTACTGGCTGGGCTTAAACCACGACAGTTCTTTGTGGTACCCAACGTGGGGCATGAAGGTTTGAGATAATGACAGATATGACCTGAGTGTGTCAAAATGTATTTGTGATAAGTATTCATTGTTTTGGATTAATAGTCACTCATCACAATGTTGATTTATTTGCTCTCAGAGTTGTTGCGCTTGATCTCAGAGTTTCAGCATGTCGTACCTTACTTACAGCCAGTATTTTCTGTTTTAGTGTTTATCAGCTTTGGGGCCTGGGCTAAGGTTCTCGTTTTGTTGTACTTTATGATAATGGCTTGTGATACAGCAGAATTATTGATCATGAAACTGCTCTGGTATTTGTTCTCAGCGTGGCCTTCACCTCTATACTTTGGGAGGCGTATAATGGGAATTGTTAACACCCCACCACCCCACCCCCACCCCCTTGGAGGGTCAACCTATGGAGGAGATATCCTCCTGTGCCTTCCGCTCCCCCACCAGGTTATTTACAGCAGCATTTGAGAATTTTAAAGATTGTGAATATCCTTTGAGTACCCTTGAAACCAGCCTGTTCCTTTTGCTGGGAATCAGCATTTTGCTGAATATAGTTCAGGTCTTGTCTAAGGTTAAACAGCTATCTAAGAATACCACCAGATCATCTTCCCCAAGGCTGGACAGTCATGAGTGACAGGGTGTGTGGGATAGTATGGGCAAGTATCTAGGCCAGTTGGCCCCTTCAGTGCTTTGGAACTTCACCCCTGAACAAGTGCGAAATCTGGATTAACTAATAAAACACTTAAATGAGGTGTGCTGTCATCCTGGCAATACCACAGAGGGAGCAATTGTATTGTGCATCACTTGTGTTTATTGGAGTTTTTTCCTCTTCCCTTTTTAGTTTTATATTCTCTCCCCTTATTTTCCCTTATTATTATTGTTAGTAGTTAATATTATACCTTAGTTACTGGACTGTTCTTATTTCACCCCATGGAGTTTACATTCTTTTGATTCTCCTTTTGATTCTCCTCCCCATCCTGCTTGGAGCGGGGGGAGGAAGGGGGGAGTGAGCGAGCGGCTGCGTGGTGCTGAGTTACTGGCTGGACTTAAACCACGGCTATCTTAAAAGCAGAAAAAGGCAAGTTGTGCCCATTCATGGCTGTCTTTCATTTTGCCAGACATTGCAAGGCTGGTCACAAACTTGGAAATACATGTATTTTCTATAATTTTTTTCTGGAGATGGTTTTGGGGAACAGCACACAGATATAATGTTTTTCAGTGAAGTGGAACCAAAGAATTTAATTCTCCAGGTCTGCTGTCCCATGCACAGGTACCAGTTACTTGTACAATTTTTGTCTTATCTTGCTGGTCTTTGGGAATTGATGTTGTAACTCCTCAGAAGAACAGAGCAGTTTGAATGTACACCGGTGGCTTCCTTCATGGTGGTCCCCTATGAATGTTCAGTCCCTCCATAGGGATGCCTTTGGGTAAGACTTGCACTGTATCAAGTGCTTCCCCGGGAAAATTAGGAATCTCTACATAAAGTTACTTTCTAGTTTTATATTTTAAAGCCAGGCTGTGTTATTCATTACTTTGTCACGTGTTTGTATACCCTATTATTTGCACGTGCTTTTGCAGACAGTGTATTTATCACCGACAATCCATAAGAACCTGTATCTGTTGTTTCAATAAACTGCACTGTTTAAGTAGCTAATTGTAATAGTTTCTCATTGAACGCAACCAAATCCTTTAAGTGTGGCCATGTTAGTTCATGAGCACAATTAGACTGAAGGTACGGTGTGCTATTAGTGCATCTGGAATCGTGGTTGTTCAATATATTGAACGTGACCAGACTGATAGTGGTAAATTGGGCATCACTCAGAATCTAAGCCTAGCCGCACCCAGCCCCTCTAATATCTGAGGACCTGCTGGAATGCAAAGGGGTTTGTTTTCTGCCAAATTGTCTTGCCTTTTAATGCAATGGAAAATTGGTGTAGGCAGGATTGCTATGTTTAAACTGCTGCAAAAATATCATTGTGCCCCTTCCCCAGCTGGGAAGGAGTGAGCCCAAAAATTTTGGCAAGATGAAGAGAAAGTAGTAGAACGTATTGAACAGCATCAAGCTTTACAAAAGCTTAGAGTGGGAAAAGGTAAATATGTTGTTTGTGCAGTGTTAGGTGCCTGTTTGTCTTGTGTACAACAAGAATCCAAGAATGCCCCTGCTCCTAATCTGGTTTATGCTGTAGAATATGCAACTCTGAAATCAGAAAATGAGGTGCTGAAGTCATCATTAGCTTTTCACAAGGAGATAGGAGAAAAATTAGAAGCTCGAACTGATCAACTTGCGAGTGAAAATGGAAAAACTAGAAGCTCAAAATGATCAACTTGTATCACAAGTTGAACAGCTCGGGTGGAAATAAGATATTAGGAACCCAAGTTGATCGACTCGTGAATCAAAATTATCAACTTAAATTACTACTGGAAAAGGTGAATGGGCTGTTGGATAAGATGCAACCTTCTGCCCCGGTCCAGCAGATTCGTAGATTAATGCGTTGCCCAACTCAGACTGGAGATTTTTGGTCCAACAGTGATGATGATGAGGTGAATGGGACCCCTGCTCCTCAATTGATTCCCTTACGACCTCTGATTAAAACTGAGACTGCTGTCGATAGTGATGAGGAGGTCCACACCATCATGTGCACCACTCCATGGTCACCAACAGAGTTAATGAAATTAAGGGGAAAAATACTCAAGACGGGCAGGAGAGTCTGAGACAGAGTATCTGTGGCGAGTCTCCCTTCAAGGAGGAGATATGATTATATTAAATGAGAAAGAAGCAGGAGATTTTTGGGGACCTGGAGTGTTTTTAACCACCTTGCCAGGAGCTCAATATTGTTCCCTAACCACTCGAGCAGTGTACTGGGCAGGTGGTATGGACCCATGGGAGAGAGAGGAACCACTGTCAATCCAAGCCACAGGCTACTCTGATCTAGCTGAGGCAGTATGGAAAGCAGCTTGTATACAAGCAATGTATAATAGGGATGAGTTGCGGAAATCCCCCATGTCTGCACCTATTGACCCAGACCGATTAAATTCACGGTTTCCCTGATTGTCTTAAGATGTTCATAGTAAAAATTCAGGACAGCATACGAGGTCAAGGTCATAGGTGAGGCCAGCAGGCTTACATGCTCACCTGGAATTAATCAAATATGGGTGCCAAATGGGCTGGGTCGGTTGATCCAGGGGAAAAAAACCCTGATCACACCCGAAGGGTTTGCCAAGTCCACACTCAAAATTCTAAATCTACCCAAAACTCTCAATCTGATGGGAGGTTTAGACCTAACAAGGAATGGAATAAGTTGTGGTGTAAAGCCCTAGATGTGGGTGTGCCTCGATAATTCCTGCACGGTGCCTCTACAGAGGATTTCTGTATATTGGTCCAATCTCTATCTAGAAGGAATAACCTGGTAGGGGAAAAGTGTTTAACTAGAGAGTCCCTGATCCATGAGGAAAGCGTGCCTTCTGCACCAGAACGCAACTTGATCTGTCAGATTCCCAGCAAAAAAACTTCCATCCCCGGGGAGGGCAGTGAGCCATCCTGCCTGGCAGGTATTAGCGGTACAATGGCTCTCTGATAAAAACTCTGAACCTATTCTTGCTATTCCAGTCGGACCCCGAAAAATACTGGTAGAATTTCTCATTGATACTGGGGTCCAAATGTCAATGATCACTAATGAGATGGCACAAACACTGGGTATAAAACCTACCCAACGCAGGGTTAAATTTACAGGAACTGATGGTGTGGTAAAAGACTGCCCCACTGCAAAAATAACCCTCTGGTTGCTGGAGGAACAGAGACTGACCCAGGCAGAAGTATTAGTCGGTGCCACATATACTAACCTTCTAGGATTTGACATATTGTGTGGACAAACGTGGAAGCTCCCAGATGGAACTATGTGGGGTTTTGCAGGACATGAAAAAGGATCAGGCACAATGAGGTTGAGTCTGTTAGAAACATCCATACCCTTACCTCCATCTAAAGTCACCAATGTTTGGCAATACCCGTTGCCTGCAGCAGCACTTACAGGGGTTGATGGGGTGGTAACAGAGTTGGAGAAGAGAGGCATCATTAAAAGGACTCACCTTATAATTCACCGGTGTGGCCAGTAAAGAAACCCACCAGGCAATGGCATTTCACAGTAGATTATCGACAGTTAAATGGCAATACTGCACCCCTAACCGTGGCAGTTCCGAATATTGCCGAAATTGTGACAATGATACAAGGAGCTTCCCATTCTTGGATCGCTGCCTTAGATGTTAAGGATATGTTTTTCACGATTCCCCTCGAACAGGACAAAGCGCAGTTTGCATTCACGTGGAAAGGAATCCAATATACTTTTAACCAACTTCCACAAGGATATAAACATTCCCCCACCGTTGCTCACAATGCTTTGGCTAAAGTCTTAGCAGAGATTCCTGTTCCACCTGGCAACGCAGTATACCAATACATTGATGACATCCTAATAGGGAGAGAGAACCAAGAAAGTGTAAAAGACACAATGGAAAACATTCGAGGAACATTACTAGAACTAGGCTTGGAAATTCCAGATTCAAAGTGTCAGGGACCTGCACAGGAGGTCAAATTCCTGGGCGTCTGGTGTGTTAAAGGAGCTGCTTCCATCCCTCAGGACACCCTGGAAAACCTAGAATATGGACAAAATCCATCTATTGTAAAGGAACTACAGCAAGTTTTGGGAGCTTTAGGTTATTGGCGTAAACATATTCCTGGCTTTTCCATTATTGCCCGTCCCCTTTATAGTTTGCTCAAAAAGGGAAAAGCATGGGAATGGACTGAACAACACACCAATGCACTGGAATTATTAATAAATGAGCTAAGGTTATTCCAACAGCTTGGTCCTATACACCCAACTGACCTTATCCATGTAGAATGGGGGTTCAGTGAACATGGTTCTCACTGCAACTTATGGCAAAAGGGGCCAGAAGGACCAGAAAGACCGCTGGAGTTTAGCTCTCACTCTTTCAATGATACTGAAAGGAGGTATTCAGATCTTGAGAAGGGCCTACTGTCCCTAGTGTGAGCGGTGAAACAAGCAGAACAAATAAGAACAAAGTGTGATCATTCAGGGGCCTTTCCGCCTCCTAGATGTGGTCCGTAAAGGAACAGCACCGCCAGCTGGCATCACCCAGAAACCCACAGTTCGTAAGTGGTATGCTTATTTAGAGGGAATTAATGAAATTATGCCGATTTCTGAAGGCAATGTTAAAGTATCCAAACTGCAAAAGGACATAGATGGTACTCTGTTGTTCCAATCTCCACTGAATAAACCATCTCCGATTCAAGAAGCCCCTCCTCTGAAGGAAGGCAGTGATCTTACTGGAGTGTGGTTTACAGATGCATCATCTTATCGAGAGAACAATAAGTGGAAATACAAAGCCGTAGCGCTGGAGGTAGCAACGGGAAAGAGTAACTGAAACAGGTGAAGGAAGTGCACAAGTGGGGGAGCTCAGAGCAGTCCTACTAGCTGCACAACATGGGGCTAGTCACATTTACACTGACTCATATGCTGTTTTCAAAGGAGCCACCGAATGGGTGGGTCATTGGGCAGCAAATGACTGGCAGGTGAACAGGGTCCCAGTTTGGGAAACCGATAGCTGGAAACAACTGTTGGAGATAGGGGAACAGAGAGCATTACACGTTGGTTGGGTAAAAGGACATGACCATTCAGACTCGATCACTGCTCGGTTTAGCCAGCAAGTAGACAGCCTCACACAACCAAGGCAAATTGATATTGTAGATGATGATCAGAAATGGGAACGCTTACTTGAATGGTTACGCGTTAAACATGGCCATACCGGATGGGCTGATTTTTATCGGGAAGGTTTAGCCCGAGGGTGGCCTGTATCGGTTAAACTGTGTGAACAGGTAGTGACTGCCTGCTCACAATGTTGCTTACGACTCAGTAAAGACCATCCGAGTAAGGCCTCTCCTTTACACATTCGGGACAGGAAAACATTGTGGCACTCCTGGCAAATTGACTATGTTGGACCATTGAGACCATCAGGTGGGAAGAAATATGTTTTGGTGGGAGTAGAAATCATCTCTGGACTCGCTGTGGCCACTGACTTTACATCAGCCACAGGAGAGAACACAGTAAAGGGTCTTAAGGGGTGGTTCAGCACACTTCCCCTTCCAGAGGAAATCCAAAGTGACAACGGGTCACATTTTACAGCCACAGCAGTACAAGATTGGGCCAAGGAAGAAGGGATTTGGTGGGTGTTCCACACTCCCTGGTTACAGGCCTGTCAGAGGCAGAACTGTACCAAAATAGCATTGAAATATGCTGACTGGCGTTGTGGGAGGTGATTGTTGTACTCCTCGGGTCTGTGTTGTCTTTTTGCTTACTGTGTTTTCAGCATTTTAGAAAAGTTCATCCTTCAGGTTTTCAGTACACAATGAAATATTTAATCATTTAAAGTTCAAATTAGGTCCAGTAATGGAAGTAGTCTGGGTCCTATGGAGAAAACTTGGTGTCTCCAGATAATATCAATACCAGCTCTTTAAAGCCGAGCTGGCTCTTGGCTGCCCAAGTGACCTTGGGGCATCCCTGAATCTCTGAGTCGGAGGAGACTTAAGATTCCTCTCTGGTTTGTTTCTGGAGCTTTCACTGGGCAGTAAAAATGTCACTCAAACCTTGTAGTTTAATAAAGTTGTTGCTCCGCAAAGAATGAGTTAATGAGGTCACTTTCAAAATATGTGCTTGTTCCTCTTCTGACCTAAAAAGTCTATTGTTTTGTTCCCTCATGTCACAGGGCTAAACTTTTTCTCTTCATTGACTTTAGAAAGAAGACTGTGATTGTGGTACTGCATTGGATGCATTGGGGGCTGTATAATTAGCATCTGAAATCATTGCTTAATAGCGTGTCTTCATAAATTTATTTTCCCTTCTGGGAAAGTGTTGATATTTTAAGCATTTTAACTGTTCCTGCTTATTTTTTTGCTTCCTTTTATGACATCAAAATTCAGTTTGGTTCATTTTGAGCCTGACTGGAAGGCTAAACTTGTTTATTTTGGCAGCTTAGTTATAGATTGACCAAGAGGAAAATGAAAAACTGTAGCCTGTAGGCATTCTGTGTGTACTTATCTAAGTACTGCTGGAGCAGGGATAACTGTCTCTTTCATAGGAAAGGCAAAAAGGTTGGGAGAAGCTTCACTTATATTTTCTGTTTTTTTACTGTGTCAATTATGGATTGTGTCTTGAAGGTGACAGGTCTGTTGTCAGTATTGGCAGTGGCATAGGCACACCTGCAGACAGTAAGCCGAGGGTATGGTCTAAAGTACTTTTGCCCAGCAGAAGTTTAAATCAGTATATTAAATGCTTGTCCTGTCTTATCCTAATGTTTTGAAAATAACTTGAGGCTGTATATCTTCTGTTTGAGTATTAATCTAACAGTGAATCAGAAAGCAATAATAGTTTATATAGGCTCCTTTTTTGGTGTTCTAATTGAAAAAAGGGCATGCATTCCACCAGCCCTGGTACCCTCAAGACTCTGCACTCTAATTGCAGTCCAGGACATGCATTGTTGGGTTTTACTGCTGTGATCCTACACACCTCACAAATTCTATTGGTCCCATCAATACTGGGATGGAATGTGTGAAGGATGCAGAGGGAGCCTTGCTGCCATCTCTGACTCCTGACACCCCGCAGCTGAAGCATCCTCTGCGTCCTGGTTTTCTGTTGGCGACATAAGTGCCGTTGACGGTCATTGAAGTGTAGAGCTTTGTGCTTGGGAGCTGGCAGGTAAGTTAAGGATGGCTAATTCCTGCTTGAATGGGATTTGTAACATCCAGACCATGCAGTACACTACCGTACTGATGTGAGATACTGAATAGCTGTTAATTTGCTTTTACAAAGTGCAGGGGACTAGAACATTCTCGTATATTTCACACTGAAATATTTTAAAGATCTGTAATTATGAACTTTCCAACAAGTTGTATCACTTTGCATTGTGCTTTGTGTGCTGTGTATCACTGGGATCTCTGGGAATTTTCTCTTGCAAGAGATGATAAACATGTAAAATCCTAATTCCTTAGGAGTTGGTAGAAGTTCAAATACTACTGCTGTTCTGTTAAAAAAAAATTAGTGAGGGAGAGAGAAGAAACTAGGTTGAAAATGTGAGGGACCTATGTGTGTGTTTGGTGATACTTTCATTTGTTTGGGGTTTTTTTTAATAGTCCTTGCTAAAAGGCATCTATCCTATCTGCTGAGGACTTGGGTATTGGTTTTGTCAGTT
The DNA here is from genome assembly GCF_004027225.2 of Strigops habroptila. Taxonomy (NCBI): domain Eukaryota; kingdom Metazoa; phylum Chordata; class Aves; order Psittaciformes; family Psittacidae; genus Strigops; species Strigops habroptila. The sequence goes on from NC_044301.2 coordinate 21,584,399, forward strand.
ATTTCACAAATAAGCTAATCTTTCTGTTATTCTAATCATACATGTACACTTCAGCCTAATAAAATTCTTCCTCGTGCATCTGAGAGAAAACCTGTATTCGTTTGTTTTGGGAAGGACAGCACTGTGGCGCTGGTGGATTAGCAGATGAAAAGCTTATTCCAGAGTGTCGTGGTTTGAGCCCAGCCGGTAACTCAGAACCACACAGCTGCTCGCTCACTCCCCCCCTTCCTCCCCCCACTCTCGGAGGGATGGGGAGGAGAATCGGAAGAATGTAACTCCCACGGGTTGAGATAAGAGCAGTCCCGCAACTACGGTATAATACAAAACCACTACTGCTACCACCAATGATAATAATGATTAGTGAAATAACAAGGGGAGAGGATACAATTGCTCACCACCCGCCGACCGATACCCAGCCCGACCCGAGCAGTGATCTGGGCCTTCCGGGTAACTCCCCCCGGTTTACATACTGGGCATGACGTGCTGTGGTATGGAATACCCCTTTGGCTAGTTTGGGTCAGGTGTCCTGTCTCTGCTTCCTCCTGGCTTCCCCTCCTCCCTGGCAAAGCATGAGACTGAGAAAGTCCTTGGTTGGAATAAACATTACTTAGCAACAACTAAAACCATCAGTGTTATCAGCGTTGTTCCCAGGCTGAAAGTTAAAAAACACAGCACTGCACCAGCTACTAAGCAGGAGAAAAATGACTGCTATAGCTGAACCCAGGACAGTATCCACCCCTTATTCCATACCATTCACGTCATGCTCAGATCCCACATCTCTCAACACACCATCGCCCCTCTCCCATATATACACATATATATACACCCACACCCACACACAGAGAAAGATATCATTCCCTAGTCCATGGACCAATCCCTGTAAAATTGCTGAACTCATCCAGTCCATGATGTCAGGCTCCATCTCTTGTAATAGTCTTTCAGGGCAGGAGGGACGGTATGTAGTGTTGGGTTGTTGCCTGCTGATGATACCGCCAAACTCGTCTGGTCACTGCTGAGCTTGTCTGGTTTCCTCAAAATTCATTCTTTGTTGGGGTGATGATCAGAGGGAAGTCAGGGTCAATTGCTGGCAACCTGAAGATATCTAGCTGGTGGGCTATCAAAGTGTTATAGAGCAGGCAACAGCATACAATTGAGCTCATTGGCTGTTTTCCCCAAAAATCAAATCCCCTTGAGGTGCACATCGGACTTCCCCATCTTCCCGCATTACCCACCAAGTATATCCAGGTCCCTGAGCAAAAGCAACCCCACGAGTGGGTTTGCCTTTACCTGAAGCAGGAATAACCCAGACTGTCTTCCCCAACAAATTCTTTATGTGCACCACAGGAACTTTATCCCCCTCTACAGTACGTAAAAGTTCTGATTGGGCTGGGCCAGCCCTGTTGGCAGATCCCCTACTGTTAACCAACCAGGTGGCTTTTGGTAAATGCGTATCCCAGTGTTTGAAAGTCCCACCACCCATTGCTCTCAGTGTAGTTTTTAACAGCCCATTGTACTGTTCGATTTTCCCAGAGGCTGGTGCATGGTAGGGGATGTGATATACCCACTCAATGCCATGCTCTTTGGCCCAAGTGTCTATGAGGTTGTTCCGGAAATGAGTCCCATTGTCTGACTCAATTCTCTCTGGGGTGCCGTGTCGCCACAAGACTTGTTTCTCAAGGCCCAGGATAGTGTTCCAGGCAGTGGCGTGGGACACAGCGTATGTTTCCAGCCAGCCGGTGGTTGCTTCCACCATGGTAAGCACATGGTGCTTGCCTTGGCAGGTCGGTGGGAGTGTGATATAGTCAATCTGCCAGGCCTCCCCATACTTGTACTTCAGCCATCGTCCTCCATAGCAGAGAGGCTTTAACCGCTTGGCTTGCTTAATTGCAGCACATGTTTCACATTCGTGAATAACCTGGGCAATAGTGTCCATTGTTAAGTCCACCCCTCGATCACGAGTCCATCTATATGTTGCATCTCTGCCTTGATGGCCTGAGGTGTCATGGGCCCACCTGGCTAAAAATAATTCACCCTTATGTTGCCAATCCAAGTCCATCTGAGCCACTTTAATCTTAGCAGCTTTATCCACTTGCTGGTTATTCTGGTGTTCCTCAGTGGCCCGACTCTTGGGTACATGAGCATCTACGTGGCGTACCTTCACCACCAGGTTCTGCACCCGAACAGCGATATCTTGCCACAATGCAGCAGCCCAGATGGGTTTACCTCTGCGTTGCCAGTTGCTCTGCTTCCATTGCTGCAACCACCCCCACAGGGCATTTGCCACCATCCATGAGTCAGTAGAGAGATAAAGTACTGGCCATTTTTCTCGTTCAGCAATGTCCAAGGCCAGCTGGATGGCTTTCCCCTCTGCAAACTGACTCTATTCACCCTCTCCTTCAGCAGTTTCTGCAACTTGTCTCAGGGGACTCCACACAGCTGCCTTCCATCTCTGATGCTTTCCCACAATATGGCAGGACCCATCAGTAAACAAGGCATATTGCTTTTCACTCTGACAGTTCATTATATGGTGGGGCCTCTTCAGCACGCGTCACCTCCTCTTCTGGTGACATCCCAAAATCTTTGCCCTCTGGCCAGTCCATGATGACTTCTAGAATTCCTGGATGACTGGGATTTCCTATTCGAGCTCGTTGTGTAATTAGTGCGGCCCACTTACTCCATGTAGCATCAGTTGCATGATGTGTAGAGGAGACCCTGCCTTTGAACATCCAGCCCAGCACAGGCAACCGGGGTGCCAGGAGGAGCTGCGCTTCAGTTCCAATCACTTCTGAGGCAGCTCGAACCCCTTCATAGGCTGCCAGTATCTCTTTTTCAGTGGGAGTATAGCTGGCCTCGGATCCTTTATATCCCCGACTCCAAAAGCCAAGGGGTCGACCTCGAGTCTCCCCTGGAGCTTTCTGCCAGAGGCTCCAGGTAGGACCATTCTCCCCGGCTGCGGTATAGAGCACGTTTTTCACATCTGGCCCGGCCCGGACTGGTCCAAGGGCTACTGCATGAACTATTTCTCGTTTAATTTGTTCAAAGGCTTGTTGTTGCTCAGGGCCCCATTTGAAATCATTCTTCTTCCGGGTCACGTGGTAGAGGGGGCTTACAATCAGACTGTAATTTGGGATGTGCATTCTCCAGAACCCCACAACACCTAAGAAAGCTTGTGTTTCTTTCTTGTTAGTTGGTGGAGACATTGCTGTTATCTTGTTGATCACGTCTGTGGGGATCTGGCGGCATCCATCTTGCCATTTTATTCCCAAAAATTGAATCTCCTGTGCAGGTCCCTTGACCTTACTCCGTTTTATGGCAAAACCGGCCTTCAGCAGGATTTGGATTATCTTCCTCCCTTTCTCAAAACCTTCTTCCGCTGTATCACCCCACACGATGATGTCATCAATGTATTGCAGGTGTTCTGGAGCTTGCCCCTGTTACAGTGCAGTCTGTAAGTATAGCCAAGCATGTTTGACTAACAGTAATATTGAATTTTAGATGATGAAAAACTTTCAGAAGCTGAAGAATCTCAAGAAACTCAGATCGAAACAGAGACCAAACAGTAGATGTGATAGGAAGACTGACCATACTTCTGAAGAATGTCCAAGCGTCTTCACTTTGTGTTGAAACCAACAGTAAAGAGGAATGGAGCAAAAAAAAAATTGTTTTCTACTATTTCTGTGATATTCTATATACAAATACTTGGTTTTGCTGCGGGGGAAAAAGGTTACAGATCTGTGCAGGCAGGCAAGATGTATTAATCCACAAAGTTTATAATTCCTGCTAAGAAATACACTTTGTTTTCATAAAGGATGAAACTTCTACACAGTGTTCATGAACTAAGGTGTTTGCAAAACATTGTCAATAAAAGGTGTTTACAAAGAGTTTCATGGTTTTAGTAGACATTGAGCCTACTAGTAAAGGCTCCTTAACTTACTTGACATTGGACTGAGGGTGGTGCATCTCTGCATGAGTCCTGGCCTCCGTACCCTAGTCCAGGTGGGACCTAAACCTCAACTAAGTAAGGCTTTAATTTTTCAAAGTAGCTGCCATTTTAGAACTCACCTGTGACTAGACTGGAATTTGCTAGTTTCATATAAAAAAATTACTTCTATAGAATTCATGCTTGTCAAGGGGAGCAAACCAACAAAAACCATACTGTCCTAGCTTTATTTTTTTCTCAAGGTGATGCAAAGAACTGCAGTGATTTGAGCCTCACTATGCTGTGTCCTGTGCAACCACATCAAAAGTCACACTTTGAAATGGCATGTTTGAAACTGCAGTTTAAAAGCTTTGTTCATGTAGAAGCAGGACTCTAATCCTGATACCATTTATAATCTGCTTCTGGATTTTATCTGCCAATTGACTATTACGAAATACATCATAGTTCCCAAAACAGATGGTGGAACATTTCTCATGACAAACCAAAGCAGTAGAGCAGCAATCACGCTGTTAAAGAATCTCAAATACTTTTGTTATTTATAGGGAAGGTGGAATCTATCCACCTGGGTCATCCTGCAGTCTGTCAGGAGGTAGGAAATACAAGTTTCAACCTTCCCAACAAGCGAAGTGAGTATGCTCTAAGCTTTTGCAAGGCAGGGAGGAAGGAACAAGGGGCAGCAGTAGGTCATGTCAGTACCTGTTCTCTGTTCTAAGAACACCTGTTACATCAAGCCTCCAGTGGTTTGGGTAAAGGAACACGTTTTGGATCAGGCTCAGACTGAGTCAATAGAAATCACCGGTCATGATTAAATAACAGCAAAATCTGTCTGTGGTGTTTGATCCACATGTGCTGTGGCAACAGCTGCATAGAGTGGGAGTTTCCATGTGTGTGCTTTCTTATAAAAGTTTGGGAAAAATCAATTTGCAGAAACAGGATGACTCCCAGTGCAGCATTCATATGTAAACCAGGCTCTGCTGCCGTGGTCAGTTGGTGCAGGGCTGGTGATGGGCAGGGAGAGGTGAGGTGGTGCGGGCACCTTGTATGGCTGTGCCACTGGAGCATTGTCATCCTGCCCCATCCTGGACAGGGATGTCCCAGTACTAGAGCCGGCTAGGTGCCCAGGCTGGTGGTGAGGGGTATCCCTAAGGCTTAATGCAGGAAGGTTTATGTGCCAGGTGGTGCTGGTGCTCCCTCGGCCAAGCCTAGCAGGCAATGCCCAAGCTGAGCCTGGGGAGGAATGCGCCCAGCTTTCCCCCAAAGGAAACATGAGAAAAACATCTTGCTTTGAGAGATATTTAATGTTTTTCATGTTTTGAAAGCAGTTAATGTCTGGGAATGTCCTTTTGCTCCCTGGCCAGCATGATTAATATTACTTTTGATCTTTTTTTTTTTTTTTGGTAAAATAGATTAAAAGTGATTTATCTGCAACAAAAGCAACAGCAATTATTTACTCTGTATTAACATTTAAAGTTGTCCTTTTAAACATTTTTGGGAGGGTAAAAGTTCTTAAAAAATAAACATGGTTCAAGTTATTCTTAGATTAAAATACTTCATGGAAGGAGAGCTGAATTTTAGCATTTGAGCAGTAAACCAGGTAGTCAAGACTCTGGGGAAAACACAGATGTAGAAAGGCAGAGCAAAAAATGTGCTTTCAACTGACTCAAGCTAATTGCACAGAGTGCCTAACGAGGATGCTTCCCTCACTGCACCCAGGTGGGTTTGGTTGCTGCCTTGCTGTGCTGCCAGCCCTGCATTGGCTGTGGACTGTGCCATGCCATGGGGGCACAGACCAGCTGGTGGGCACAGGCAGGGGTTAGGTGCAGGGCTTCACTAAAGCTGGTGGGATGCACCCAGCCATGGCATGTGGGAAAGCTTTGTCTGTTCAACTGGTTTTGTAAAGTGGCAATAAAAGCTTCCCTCAGCAGTGCATTGTCATGTTTCTGGCCCAGGCTTTCACAGTTTTTGTGCTAATTTTGTACTTAATTTTTTTCTCATTTCATTTTTCATAACTTTCTTTAGATAATAGGTGAGGTTTTTGTTTGGTATTGTTATACTTTTATCTTTTAAGACTAAAATCCAGCTTACAGTAATGCTGAAGAACAATTTTATATGGTGAATTCTGGTAGACAAGAGTCCTTTTTACCCAGGAGTAAGTTTTCTAAAGATGCATTTCCGGGCATTGAGGTACTTATTTTTCATAAGAACATAATTAAATGGCAACAGAAGTTTCTAGCAGTGAACAGGGATGTTTTACTATATCACTGGTGGCACCAGATGGCCCTTCTGCCGGCTCAGCTCGTGCTCAGTCACCCTGCTGCTGAGGGCTTGTAGGAAGTGTGATGGTGGTGGGAACACCATTAGTAGGCACATGAGTTAGTTGAGATGGATCTGCCTTCAGACAGTGACCTTTACGAATGCTTCTGGTTACTTATAAACCTAAGCATTTGTCCTGGGTTCAGCTACAGCAGTCATTTTTTTCTCCTTCTTAGTAGCTGGTACAGTGCTGTGGTTTTGACTTTCAGCCTGGGAACAAAGCTGATAACACCGATGGTTTTAGTTGTTGCTAAGTAATGTTTACTCTGACCAAGGACTTTCTGAGTCTCATGGTCTGCCAGGGAGGAAGGGAAGCTGGGAAGAAGCAGAAACAGGACACCTGACCCAAACTGGCCAAAGGGGTATTCCATACCATGGCACATCATGCCCCGTATATAAACCGGGGGGAGTTACCCGGAAGGCCCAGATCGCTGCTCAGTTCGGGTTGGGTATCGGTCAGCGGGTGGTGAGCAATGGTATCCCCTCCCCTTGTTATTTCCCTTATCATTATTATTATTGGTGGTAGCAGTAGTGGTTTTGTATTGTACCTTAGTTGCTGGTCTGTTCTTATCTCAACCCGTGGGAGTTACATTCTTTTGATTCTCCTCCCCATCCCTCCAGGAGCAGGGGGAGGAGGAAGGGGGGGAGTGAGCGAGCAACTGCGTGGTTCCGAGTTACCGGCTGGGCTTAAACCATGACAGTTCTTTGTGGCGCCCAATGTGGGGCACGAAGGGTTGAGATAATGACAGATCTGACCAGAGTGTGTCTAATCATATTTGTGATAAGCATTCATTGTTTCTGATTAATAGTCACTCATTACAATGTCGATTTATTGGCTCTCAGAGTTGTTGCACTTGATCTCAGAGTTTCAGCATGTTGTACCTTACTTAGAGGCAGTAATTGCTGTTTTAGTGTTTATCGGCTGGGGGGCCTGGGCTAAGGTTCTTGTTTCACTGTACTTCATGGTAATGACTTGTAATGCAATAGACTCATTGATCATGAAAATGGTCTGGTTTGCGTTCCCAGCGTGGTTATCACCTCTATACTTTGAGAGGTATATAATGAAATTTTTTAGCAATTGCATCTTTTTTTTTCTCCTTAGGGGGTCAACCTACAAAGGAGGCATTCCCTTACACCCCCCGTTCCCCCACCAGCCTATTTGCAACAGCATTTGAGAGTTCTGAAGGTTTTGGATGGCCTTTGAATACTCTTGAGACCTGCCTGCTGATTGTGCTGGGGATCAGCATGTTGGCAAACATACGGAGTGTGTTTTACCCATGGCCATCCCACCCTGGGATCACCCTATTTCGTCTGATCTCGAAAGTTAAGCAGTATCGGGTTCAAATGTGGTCTAGGGTTAGACAACAATATAGGAGGACCACCAAGAGATTTTCCCTGAGGCTGGACAGTCATGAGTGGCAGGGTGTGTGGGATAGTATGGCCAAGTATCTAGGCCAGTGGACCCCTCCAGTGCTTTTGAAGGGTCGGAGATGGAAGGCAGCTGTATGAGGTCCCCTGCGACAAGTTGCAGAAACCACTGAAGGAGAGGGTGAATCGAGTCAGTTTGCAGAGGGGAAAGCCATCCAGCTGGCCTCGGACATTGCTGAATGGGAAAAATGGCCAGTACTTTATCTCTATACTGACTCATGGATGGTGGCAAATGCCCTGTGGGGGTGGTTGCAGCAATGGAAGCAGAGCAACTGGCAACTCAGAGGTAAACCCATCTGGGCTGCTGCACTGTGGCAAGGTATCACTGCCCGGGTGCAGAACCTGATGGTGAAGGTACGCCACGTAGATGCTCATGTACCCAAGAGTCGGGCCACTGAGGAACACCAGAACAACCAGCAAGTGGATAAAGCTGCTAAGATTGAAGTGGCTAAGATGGACTTAGATTGGCAACATAAGGGTGAATTATTTTTAGCCCAGTGGGCCCATGACACCTCAGGCCATCAAGGCAGAGATGCAACATATAGATGGGCTCATGATCGAGGGGTGGACTTAACAATGGACTCTATTGCCCAGGTTATTCACGAATGTGAAACATGTGCTGCAATTAAGCAAGCCAAATGGTTAAAGCCTCTCTGGTATGGAGGATGATGGCTGAAGTACAAGTATGGGGAGGCCTGGCAGATTGACTATATCACACTCCCACCGACCCGCCAAGGCAAGCGTTATGTGCTTGCCATGGTGGAAGCAACCACCGGCTGGCTGGAAACATACGCTGTGCCCCATGCCACTGCCCGGAACACTATCCTGGGCCTTGAGAAACAAGTTTTGTGGCGACACGGCACCCCAGAGAGAATTGAGTCAGACAATGGGACTCATTTCCGGAACAACCTTATAGACACTTGGGCCAAAGAGCATGGCATTGAGTGGGTATATCACATCCCCTACCATGCACCAGCCTCTGGGAAAATTCAACGGTACAATGGGCTGTTAAAAACTACACTGAGAGCAATGGGTGGTGGGACTTTCAAACACTGGGATACACATTTACCAAAAGCCACCTGGTTGGTCAACACGAGGGGTTCTGCCAACAGGGCTGGCCCAGCCCAATCACAACTTTTACTTACTGTAGAGGGGGATAAAGTTCCTGTGGTGCACATAAAGAATTTTTTGGGGAAGACAGTCTGGGTTATTCCTGCTTCAGGTAAAGGCAAACCCACTCGTGGGGTTGCTTTTGCTCAGGGACCTGGATATCCTTGGTGGGTAATGCAGGAAGATGGGGAAGTCTGATATGTACCTCATGGGGATTTAATTTTTGGGGAAAACAGCCAATGAGCTCAATTGTATGCTGTTGCCTGCTCTATAACACTTTTATAGCCCACCAGCTAGATATCTTCAGGTCACCAGCAACTGGTCCTGACTTCCCTCCAATCATCACCCCAACAAAGAATGAATTTTGACGAAACCAGACAAGCTCCGCAGTGACTAGGCGAGTTCAGTGGTGTCATCAGCAGGCAACAACCCAACACTACACACCGTCCCTCCTGCCCTGAAAGACTATTCGAAGAGATGGAGCCTGACATCACAGACTGGATGTCTTCAGCACCTTTGTAGGGATTGGTCCATGGCCTAAGGAATGATATCTCTTTCTTTGTGTGTGGCTGTGGGGGTGTATATATATATGAGACAAAAGCGATGGTATATTGCAAAATGTGGGATCTGAGCATGGCGTGAATGGTATGGAATAAGGGGTGGATACTGTCCTGGGTTCAGCTACAGCAGTCATTTTTTTCTCCTTCTTAGTAGCTGGTGCAGTGCTGTGTTTTTGACTTTCAGCCTGGGAACAACGCTGATAACACTGATGTTTTTAGTTGTTGCTAAGTAATGGTTATTCCGACCAAGGACTTTCTCAGTCTCATGCTTTGCCAGGGAGGAAGGGAAGCTGGGAGGAAGCAGAGACAGGGCACCTGACCCAAACTGGCCAAAGGGGTATTCCATACCACAGCACGTCATGCCCAGTATATAAACTAGGGGAAGTCACCCAGAAGGCCCAGATCACTGCTTGGGTCGGGTTGGGTATCAGTCAGCAGGTGCTGTGCAATTGTATCCTCTCCCCTTGTTATTTCCCTCATCATTATTATCATTGGTGGTAGCAGTAGTGGTTTTGTATTATACCTTAGTTACTGGACTGTTCTTATCTCCACCCGTGGGAGTTAAATTCTTTTGATTCTCCTCCCCATCCCTCCAGGAGCAGGGGGAGGAAGAAGGGGGGGAGTGAGCGAGCGGCTGCATGGTTCCGAGTTACCGGCTCGGCTTAAACCACAACAGCATTATATGTAAACAGGCTTCATTTAACACAGATTGCATTTAATTTAAAATTGCAATTGTGAGTAAATTCTATCGCAGGAGAAAATGTAATTTTTGGGGAAATAAAATTTAATTACATTGAATTAATATTTCAACCTCTCGTATCAAGTTCTGATCATGCTTATATCAGCGGCATGTGTGTGTTTCTTCTGGATCACCTGCTTTGGAGCCCGGAGACCAGGGGTGTCTCCTGGGAAGTTGAAGTCAGTGAAGGTCCAGCTGGGCAGGTCCCATGGGCTGGGATGCAGTGAGTTTGGATCTTTGCCTTTTCTGCTGACAGTTTTCTGCCTCTGGCCATGCCACATCTGATTAATGATAACGTATTAAAAACCAAGACTAACCTATTGAGTCCATAATGCATGAATGAGCTAAGAGGATAACGCCAAGTTACTACTTTGCTACTTATAGGAAATAGAACCAAGTTTTTAATTTTGTGTTAAGACTTGGTATGATAGCAAATTATGTACCACATGTGACTTTCAAAGAAACATGGTTTATCCCTCTCATTTGATTAAAGTCTAGGATGAGTTATAGAGATTTCCTTTTACTTACACCTTCCATTATGGTCCTACAGGAGCCAATTGGGTGGAAATACTGCAATGGTCTGATTATTGTGCAAAGTCACCCATGTTATTTTCAGCCTTAAAAGCCCTAAGTGATGTGTATCTGCCTCCCCCCCCGGGTCATTGGCTCTTCTGAGGGTTTGCTGGGGGGTGGCAGGGTGACTGCGGCTTCAGGGGGAAGCTGGCCCAGGCTGACCCCCCTTTCCCTCAGTCCCAGGGTTTGGTTCAGACTTAAGAGTGTGAATTGTTCAGATGAAGCTGCACCAAAAGCACAGTGTAACACAAACAAAATAAGGATTCAAATTGGAACTGATCCTTATTAATTCCCTCTACAAAAACATGCCTAAAGAGATCTTTTATGTTTCTGAAGCCTGTGTGTGTTATAGTAATGTGCCTGTCCAAGAAACTCCAGTATTTCTTGTTTTAATATATGAATAATCTTTGGGAGTTGATACAAACCCATTATTGGTTTAATGCCTTTCAGTGTTTCAGTAACTGATAGCTTACTTTAGTTCTTTAAAGCTGAATTTTTTCTTCCCTGGTATCTGTTAAAATATTTCTTTAAATAATTCAGAGTCTGATGGATTTCTGGATCTTGGTGTAAAAATAATGTCCCTTTTAAATTCACCCTTTGTGCATAGCCAAAAAACCCCGAACCATTAAAACTGGTATTTCAAATTCAGTAGATGTGATCACTGTTGAGAAGGAAGGAAGTAGAAGCCAATTTTGTATAAAACAGGCCCAGTAGTTTTAAATATATGGATATTTCAAGCTGGAGTACTTGTGGATGAGTACTGGAACAATTCTAAGTTGGAAGTTTTTCTGTGATATGCCTTTAATTAAAAGGCAGCAGGGCTGCATATGGACTCAATGGCTCTGGGTCCTGGCATGTGGGCAGCTGGAGAAAAGTCGGGGATTTCTCACTTCCCGTTGCCTGTGCCGGGATTGCCATGGCCCTGAGCTGGGCCTCAGGGCTGTGTGGGGCTGACACAGCTGCTCCCCAGTGTGGTGCTGGGTGGAGGAGCCCCTTAGTCCCACACTTTCCCATGCTGAAAGATCATGGTATGGCAACTCCTTTGGGTTATTTTACTTTGCCATACCACAGGCAATAACTACCTGTATAAAGTGGTGGCAAGATGGGCAATATAGGCTAAAGTATTCTAGAAAATGCACCATATGTGCAACATCCATGTGAACATCATCTTCGTCCCTTTGACCCTGCTCTGTCCTTTATGGCAGAGTTCAGTGAGGTGGTGCAGCATGGCAGCCACTTTGCTCTTACCACTTGGATCTCCTGTGCTTGGTTTCTTGTTCTTGGCAGTAGACAGGAGCCTTGTCATGGTGCTGTTGACAGCCTTGGCTGGCTGATGTGCTATTGCTGGGCTTGGGATGGATTCACTCTCAGTAGGGGCTCTCCGGGCTTCTGCACCTCCTTAGTTAGTTGGTATTACAGAAAGTGTTTTGTGCTTTGTATTCCTGTTGATAATGTCACAAAAATTGGTTGCAAAAAATCACATGGGGTTGTTTTGTTCTGGATGCATGAGCTCAGTCTTGACTGGAAAAGCTTATAGTTTCCTCTGTTGTGGATGATGCAATTAGGGGTTTTTGGTCTTCTTAGAACTATATGACAAAGGGATGTGGCTGGAGCAAGCCCATTTCTTGAGCCATGACTCATTTCTGGGTATCAAATAGTCCATGACTCACTCGGTGCATCGCTCTCCAATACCATCCTTTATTTGCAAGGCCGCTCTGCTGAACATCTGATGATTCTGATTTGCCTCCTTGAAACTGCCTTGGCACAAGGTTATCCAGGATGAACATATCGATCAGCAGCTCATTCAGATATAGGATAAGTTTTCTTGTTGTGGATGATATTGTGCAGTGCTCTCCAGACTTGACCTCTAGGCTATGGCAGAGATATTTCCTGGTTGAATTATCTTTTACTTTGTGCCATCCCCATTGCATACCTGAGCTCCCTGTGTGGTTAGCCCTTGTTATCCATGTGGGATTAGCTAGCAGAGTATTTTGATTAATGCAAATGACTCCTGCAGGGTGACATTTTCTGTTTCAGGATGCTGAGAGTCTAAACCTTCAGGCTCACCACTTTGATACATTTGTCTGTTCTTTTCATTTTTAGAGTACAAAACAACTCTACTCATAATGAGTTTATGCAGCTAAAACTACCCTATTCCTAAAGGGGAAGATCCTGTCATCTGTCTTTGTTGCATCTGTATTTAGTGTATTATAACAAATATTATAACCAGCACTTCAAAAATCCCCTGTGTTTAGGAACGCTTGTGCTATTTCAGAAGAGGTGTTCTGGCTCTCGCTCATGCTGCTCACCCTGTGAACACTGTAAATAAGAGCAGCAATCACAGAAATATAGGAAAAAGATGTTGTGGCTTTTGGTTTTAAATTCGGGGACTGTTCTGGCAAAATACCTTAGACTTATTAGATACCAAAAGGTCCTATAAACCCATGCAAACCTGTTGGACTTGAATGTTGCTGTCTCAGAGGTGGTGGTTGCCATGCTGGCTCACCAGCCGAAGAAACTTGAAATGGGTTGTGAGACCCTGTTGTCCTGAATTTGGTGAAAACATGCTATTTGAGTGGCAAAATTAGTTGAAGGGAATGTCAATGAAATCTACTCATCTTCCTTATAGGAAATATGCTCCATTTCCAGAGAAAGGAAATTAGACCCTTTTTGGCAAGTTTGGAAACAGATGTTTCTTAGTGGTCCATGTATAAATCCAGAGTGCCTGTGTCTGTGTGTGTGCAGGCTCCTCTCCCAATGTGCAAAGAAGCATGTGAGCACTGCAAAGAGCAAGAAGGACCAGAGGGGTGGTAGGTGGTAGGACATGTGTGTGGTCCATGTCAACACCTGTGCTGGAATCCCCATCTCACACAACTCATGCTTTTATTCCACCAAGGTCATTACTTTACACCCCTTAAAGTGGCCACAAGTATGCGTCCTCTCTTGTTGAGGTCAGGCTAGTGCAACGTTGGAAGAACCTCTACTTTGAGGGTAGGAGGAGAAGAAAACTTTTCTTGCCAGGTAATATAACTGTAGGGCACCTAGGTTTGATAAGTTACAGATAGCTTTTGGGATCCTGAGTTGTGGTCAATACTTCAGTGAATATAAGTTATGTGGTTTGGTGATTTTTAAGAATAGTTATTGCCACAGTGCTTGGCAAAACCAACAGTAGAAGCAACTATTTTATCAAAGGTTTATTTTCTTTCTTGGTGGTCTGTGTGGTTTTTTTGTTTTGTTTTGTGGTGGTGGGGTTGGTTTTTTTTCCTTTTTTTTTGTGATTTTTTTTTTTTTTAAGGCCTTTCCTCTGTTGAAGCTGGCTACCTTCTTATGTATGTTTAATTCGTGGTTTTCTCAAGGTCCAGATGAAAAATGTCAGCTGGAAGATGTGTATTGTTAATGACCAATCACAATGGCGCCAATTATTTTGGTGAATTTTGGTGATCAGAGAATTGCAAAACTCTAGTCTTCTGTCCTCAGAACAGGCACAGGTTTCTCCTTCATATATCAGTCTGTTCCTTGACTATGGACAGACCTTTTGAAAGAGTAAGGATGGGGAGGTAGTCTTTGGTTGTCATGTTCTTGCTTCTAGTGAAATAAATTGTGTTCCTCATGATAAGGAGCTAGATTATGATCCATCAATCCCTGCTTTCAGGCCATTGAGCAGTAATCTCCACTTAAGTTGCTTTGGCTTGCATTGGTGACCTGACTCTGAAGTTCAATACTACATTGCTAGTTCCAGGTCCTTTCAACTCGCTGCTGGTTTTGATTAGTTTTCCTTCTGCTGAATTATTTGCCTGCTGCTTCTCACCACACTGGGAGATGTTTCCCTTGACATGATGGAAGCTTCTGCTGGAACTGCAGCTGAACCCCACTGGTTGGCTGGGCTGGCACTGACTTGCTTCAAAGTGCAGGTGGAATAGCTTGAAGTTTTACATTCTGATGGTGTTCTAGTGGGAAGGAAAAAAAAATAAATCTCCTTGCATGTTTATTGTATGACAAGCTGAGAACAGACTGCAAATATCACTGGGTTCTCCCAGAATTGATTTGGAGCAGAAGAAGGGTTTAAGGAGAGAGCAAAGCCACCAGCTGTGACAGCAGAGAGTCACAGGGAGGAAAGTTATATATGGGGCTGGGACTGACAGCTTGGCTGTTCTTTACTCACATGCTAATAAAAACACTGTTCTGGAGGAGCTATATTGTCCAGAACATGCAGGACTAAACAGTTATTTAAGGAGGAGGAAAACTTGGAGAAACCTGAAATATGAATAAACATCTCATCTTCCTCAGTTTCAAATATATATACCTTGTATTAATTAAATAGGGCAAATGGGCAGAGAAGGGGGTTTGTACTGCCAGTAAATATTGAAGCTGGGATCTTGTTTGAATTAAGATGATGTCTGCTGGGTGAAAGAGATCTACAGAGATGTACAAGGCCAAAGCTTCTAGCAGTCCATATTGTCTTTACTGAAAAGCCTATTTATATCTTCCAGACTAGTAATTAATCACTCAGTAGGATTTTTTTGGGATGTGCATTCACAGAAGATCTTTTTGTACTGCCAGGAACCACAAAGCATGGGCATAGTTAAAACACTGATTTAATTTATTATGTAGAGGCATGGAATGGGAATGTTTTAAGCAATGTTGACAGGCCAGGATTTCAGAACCACTTATTTTTTTAAAAATAGAAACCAGATGCTGCTCCTTACGAAAATTAAATTACATTAATAGCAGCTTTCTAATCCACTACAGAGAAAATAAAGTTTTGGCATTTAAATGTAAAGAAATGTATAATTTTTAAAGAGAATACATTTCAAAGTTGTCTATTTATAAAAATAAGATAATGCCTTTTTTGAAATGTACTTTTAAAGCATGCAGCTCTCTTGAAAAATGAAAAATAACTGCTGAAAAGGTTTTGTATTCTGATAGCTTCTCTGTAGTTGATCTGGGGAGACTCTGCAGCTCCTCTGGTGCCATCACGTGCTATTGATACCAGTGATGGGACTTGCAGAAACGAGACTTTGACTGGGATTGGTTGCTGAGCAGTAGGGGTTATGGGATGCTGCCTGCAGCTTTGAGCACCGTGCAGGTACATACGTACACATGGGCTGCCCTTTGGGGCAAAAAAGCACCTGTTTGGTGAGTGTAGATTCATAAGACATCTGTGTGCATGTTTAATAAAAAAAAATTAAAAATTCATAAAGCCTGACGCAGCGAAACATACATCCCAGCAGCAGACAAAGGATGCTTTTTCTGCAGTGAAAGTTCCTGAGATGTTCACCAATTTTCTTGTGGTTATGACTTTTATTTTTGTTTCTTCCTCTGATTCAAATATGAAACATAAAGGTCTCATTGAGGCAAAGGGTTATTGCCGAGGTATCTCCAGAGAGGACGCCTTTAACACCAGAGCGGGGGGAAGCACAGCGTCCAGGAGCCTCAGTTCGGAGCAGCAAGAGCAACCGAGGGAGCCTGAAGTCCTCGACAGGACTTGCCCAGGAGCCGGCAGCTCAGCTCACGCGAGCAGCTGACTCACAGGGGGCGGCGCCAGGAGTGACGGCACCAGCCCTCAGTGGGTAAAAACCCATCCCAGGGAGCGTGAGCGACCAGGGCGTGGTACGGTAGTTTGCGTGGGCAGCGAGAGGGATGGTGAGCTCTCGCCTCAGGACCAGGGCCCGCTCTGGGAGCTCTGCCCCGGCGGTGGCCAGCGTAGGCACCCAGACAGAGCCGATGAGAGGGGAGGCTGCGGCGCAGACCTCGGAGTGTAGAAAGTGCCTCGACTGGTCTCTTGAGGCGAGGGTGCACAATGGGCAGGGCTGCACTCGGTGCGCCCTGGTGGAGGTCCTCCTGCAGCAGGTGGCTGAGCTGCGGGAGGCTGTTGGAGAGCTAAAAGATGCCAGGGAAGCTGAGAGGAAGCTGGGCTGCTTGCTCCAGGCCCAAACTGTACAGGGGCTGCAAACGTCCAGCATTGTTCATATAGGAAAGAAGGAGGGCAGCAACCCAGGAAGCTGGGAATTAGTTACGAGAAAAACTAACAAAAAAAGGAGGAAGAGGACAATTAACGACAAGGGGCTTCCTCCTAAATCTGATGTCCCCACCCAGAACCTCTTCGCAGCTCTGCAGGGGGCTAATGAGAAAGCACCCACCACACCTAATGAGCATCTTGCTGATGCACCAGTAAAGAGGATCGCTACTGGTGCCTCCAGGAAAAAGAGGAGGGTCATAGTAGTAGGGGACTCTACTTTGAAAGGCACAGAGACACCCATCTGCTGGCCTGATCCAGTCTTGAGGGAGGTGTGTTGCCTGCCAGGGGCTTGGATCAGGGATGTTGCTGAGAGGCTGCCTGGTCTACTAAGTCCTGCTGACTATTACCCCCTTCTAGTGGTCCATGTGGGTGCTAGAGATATAGATAGCAGTAGCCTAGAGAACATTAAGAAGGACTACAGAGCCCTGGGAGAGGTGGTTAGGGGCTCTGGAGCTCAGATAGTTTTTCATTGATTCTCCAGGACAAAGGGGAGGACCTTAAAAAAGCTAGGCGCATTTGGCAGGTTAATAAATGGTTAGAAGAGTGGTGCCATAGTCAGGGGTTTGGCTATTTAGAACATGGGACTCGATTTGGGAGGCCAGATCTACTGGAGGCTGGTGGAGCTGGTCTGACAAAGAAGGGGAAGAGCTGTTTTGGTAGGAGGCTTGCCAGGCTGGTCAAGAAAGCTTTAAACTAGGTGTGTTGGGGGAGGGGAGCATTGATCCATCCCAACACTCCCGGTCAGTTGCCAGCACCTGTACTAAGTGCTTGGAGCGATGTAGAGATGTTCCAGCTGCCCCAGCCATTGAGTCGGCTTCATTTGGAGCTTGGCTAAGGTGCCTCTATACAAATGCCCATAGTATGGGGAACAAGCAAGAGGAATTAGAGATGTGTGCAAGGATACAGGAATATGATGTCATTGGTATCACAGAAACATGGTGGGATGGCTCCTATGACTGGAGTGTCAGAATGGAAGGTTACAGGCTGTTTAGAAAAGACAGGCCACACAGACGGGGAGGGGGCGTTGCTATCTATGTCAGTGATAGGCTGGAGAGTATGGAACTCTGTCTGGGGACAGGTGATGAGGTAACAGAGTGTTTGTGGGTCAGGATCAAAGGGAAAACAGCAATGGGGGACATTACGGTGGGGATCTGTTACAGGCCGCCTGATCAAGAGGACTCTGTGGACGAAGCGCTCTACAGACAGATAGGAGCAGCCTCACGCTCGCAGGCCCTTGTCCTCATGGGGGACTTCAACCATCCTGACATCTGTTGGAGGGACGGTACGGCCCGGCACAAGCAATCCAGGAGGTTCCTCGATTGTGTGGAAGACAACTTCCTCTTTCAAGTAATAGAGGAGCCGACAAGGAGAGGTGCCATGCTTGACCTCGTGCTCACCAACAGGGAGGGACTGGTTGGAAATGTGACGCTCCAGGGCAGCCTTGGCTCTAGTGATCACGAGATGGTCGAGTTTGAGATCCTCAGGACAGTGAGAAGAGCATGCAGCAAGCTCACTGCCCTGGACTTCAAGAGAGCAGACTTTGGCCTCTTCAGGAACCTGCTTAGTAAGGTTCCATGGGATATAGTCCTAGAGGGCAGGGGGGCCCAAGACTGCTGGTCGGTATTCAAGGATCACCTGCTACGTGCTCAAGAGTGTTGCATCCCGACTAGAAGAAAGTGGAGCAGGAGGGCCAGGAGACCTCCATGGATGGACAAGGAGCTGCTGAGGAAACTTAGAGGGGAAAAAAGAAGCTTCTAGAAGGTGGAAGCGAGGACAGGCGGCCTGGGAAGAATGCAGGAATGTTGTCTGGGAAGCTAGGGACCAGGTTAGGAAAGCTAAGGCCCAGCTAGAATTAAGTTTGGCAAGGGATGTAGAAGATAACAGGAAAGGATTCTATAGATACATAGCAAATAAAAGACAGACTAGGGACAACGTGGGCCCTCTCTGGAAGCTATCAGGAGAACTAGCTACCATGGATTTGGAGAAGGCTGAGGTTCTTAATGACTTTTTTGCCTCAGTCTTCACCAGCAAATGCTCTGACCAAGCCACGAAAGTCTTGGAAAGCAAATGCAGGGACTGTGAAAATGAAGACCTTTAGGCCCACTGTAGGAGAGGATCAGGTTCGAGACCATCTTAAGAACCTGAACGTGCACAAGTCCATGGGACCTGATGAAATCCATCCACGGGTCCTGAAGGAGCTGGCGAATGAAGTTGCTAAACCACTGTCCACCATATTCGAAAAATCCTGGCAGTCAGGTGACGTTCCCGATGACTGGAAGAAGGGTAATATAACCCCCATTTTCAAGAAGAGGAAGGTGGAAGACCCGGGAAACTACAGACCAGTCAGCCTCATCTCTGTGCCTGGCAAAATCTTGGAACAGTTTCTCCTGGAAAGCATGCTAAGGCACATGAAAAACAACAAGGTAGTTGGTGACAGCCAACATGGCTTCACGAAGGAGAAGTCCTGCCTGACCAATTTGGTGGCCTTCTATGATGGGGCCACGGAACTGATGGACAGGGGCAGAGCAGTTGACGTCATCTACCTGGACTTGTGCAAAGCGTTCAACACTGTCCTGCATGACATCCTTGTCTCTAAATTGGAGAGACATCAATTTGATAGATGGACCACTCGGTGGATAAAAAAACTGGCTCGATGGCCGCACACAAAGAGTTGTGGTAAATGGCTCGATGTCCATTTGGAAACCTGTAACGAGTGGTGTCCCTCAGGGATCGGTGTTGGGACCGGTCCTGTTCAACATCTTTGTCGGCGACATGGACAGTGGGATTGAGTGCGCCCTCAGCAAGTTTGCCGACGACACCAAGCTGTGTGGTTCAGTTGATATGCTGGAGGGAAGGGATGCCATCCAGAGGGACCTTGACATGCTTGTGAGGTGGGCTGATGCCAACCTTATGAAGTTTAACCAAGCCAAGTGTAAGGTCCTACACCTGGGTCAAGGCAATCCCAGGCACAGCTACAGGTTGTGTGGAGAAGAGATTCAGAGCAGCCCTGCAGAGAAGGACTTGGGGGTGTTGGTTGATGAGAAGCTTAACATGAGCTGGCAGTGTGCGCTTGCAGCCCAGAAAGCCAACCGTATCCTGGGCTGCATCAAAAGAAGCACGACCAGCAGGTCAAAGGAGGTGATCCTGCCCCGCTACTCTGCTCTCATGAGACCTCACTTGGAGTATTGTGTACAGTTCTGGTGTCCTCAACATTAAAAGGACATGGAGCTGTTGGAGTGAGTCCAGAGGAGGGCCACGAGGATGATCAGGGGGCTGGAGCACCTCCCGTATGAAGACAGGCTGAGAGAGTTGGGGCTGTTCAGCCTGGAGAAGAGAAGGCTGTGTGGAGACCTCATAGCAGCCTTCCAGTATCTGAAGGGGGCCTACAAGGATGCTGAGGAGGGACTCTTCCTTAGGGACTGCAGTGGTAGGACAAGGGGTAATGGCTTCAAACTTAAACAGGGGAAGTTTAGATTAGATATAAGGAAGAAGTTCTTTACAGTGAGGGTGGTGAAGCACTGGAATGGGTTGCCCAGGGAGGTTGTGGATGCTCCATCCCTGGTGGTGTTCAAGGCCAGGTTGGACAGAGCCTTGGGCAACATGGTTTAGTGCGAGGTGTCCCTGCCCATGGCAGGGGGGTTGGAACTAGATGATCTTAAGGTCCTTTCCAACCCTTACTATTCTATGATTCTGTGATTCATAAAGCCTGACGCAGCAAGACGTACATCCCAGCAGCAGGCAAAGGTTACTTTTTCTGCAGTGAAAGTTCCTGAGATGTTCACCAATTTTCTTGTGGTTATGACTTTTATTTTTGTTTCTTCCTCTGATTCAAATATGAAACATAAAGGTCTCATTGAGGCAAAGGGTTATGCAGGAGATAAATTAATGACATCTTTAATTTGCTTGGATCCAATTAGAGCAACTTGAATATTTTAAATGTAGAGTATAACTTGTAATGTTTTTGTGGTCTTTATGGTTTTCATGTTCTGGAAAATTACATTATACTGAAACGTCAAATGGGGTGAGGTCATGGCTTGGGGCAGGGCTGCACAGTGAGTGGTCACCAGCTCTGTGTCACCACCATCTATCATAAAAAAGCCTATTTTCTCCTTGGCCCTTTGGTGAACTGTGATAGTATAATCTAAACACCATTTATCAAGAAGGTGGACAGCCCTGGATAAGAATAAATTTTTTCTTTCAGGCGTTCTTGATTTTATTTCCCCTTACTCATGGATACATTTGTGTGATGTCTGCAGCAGATGTCATCTCACACTTTTTTCTGGGGTCTGTCTTGCATTGTCATACCCTGTGGTCATGGAGGGGTGGCCCTGTCCGCTGGTCACCTGCAGGCTGGGGACACAGATAAGCCAGGATGCTGGGAGACAGGAAAAGCGTGGCATGCCCGGGCATGTTGAGAAGGTACCAAATGAGGGAATAAAAGGGTCTTGATTGTAATAAATTTTGTCTCAGTATCCTCACCGACCTGAGTCTGTGCTTTCAATATGCCACAATCACTAGAACAACTTAATGGCCATTATGGTGGATATTTTAAAATTGAGATCGGATGATTTTCTAAAACCTGCAGTTCAAGTGCAACTATTGAGCTTTAAACTGGAAGTAATACAGAAAATTCTGGTTGCCTATATTATGCAAAATGTCAGATCAAATCATCACATTATCTTGAGTCCCATGAATTAACAAGGCTCTTTTGTTTCTGAATAAACACGACCTCTAATAATTTCCCATTTCTTGAATAATTCAGCATTCAATTCTACCATTCAGTGGTTTTGAGATGAAGTTTTATTCCATCACTGTAAATTGTCTGAATGTGGGATTTCTTCAGTGATGATCCAAAATATAGAAAATAAATGATAATGCAATGAGCTGTTGGAAAAATACATTAAAAAATAAAAATCCTTGATGTTTCTACCTTTTTGTGTATCCCTACCCGTTCCCTCTTAAATTTCCTGTGCTTTATATGACTGTGGCACATCCCACGTTAAGCATGCCGTTATGCAAGGCTGGAGTGGCAATCCCAGCTTTAATTTTGTTGCCTTTTGTGAATGTCACATTAGTGTTGTCTGTTTTCTTATTTGGTATTTACCATATTTATATATGTATGTCATATTAATGATAGAGAGCAATGATGGGATAAACTGCAAGGAACTGAGAGGAGTGACAAAGGAGATAAAGGGTTTTAATTTTAATAAACTGCACACTAACACATACTGTTAAAAAAAAATACTCCTCTCTGAAATATGATGCAATACAGAGTGAATACAATGAATTATGGGCACAAAGATATAACACCAAAGAGTGGCTGGACCGTCATCCTTAATCAGAGGTATGCCTTTTGGAAATTACTTTGAAGGTTAACTTGGAATAGCTTTCCAAATTGACTTTATATTTCAAGTGCAGAGGAATTGATGGATGGATGGAGAGGTAGTCAAGGAAATTAAATGTGGGTGAACATCTGCATGAACAGAGATTTTTATACAGGATAACACCTGACCTATTTATATCATAAAGTGATTACATATTGTGCCCAGAGTTCTGTAATGATGATAAACACTGTAGAGCTTTGTCTCTTTCAAACAAGATCTCCATCAGTCTGGTCCTGTAAACAAGATTCACCTGCTGAGAAATTGCTACATGGTATATTTTCACAGTGCTCAGAAAGCAGGATGCAAATTTCCATCAGGGTGGTGATGCCAGTCAACCTAACTGTTGTTCTTCATAAGGGGAAATGAGTCACGGCTTTTTATCTTTGCCATACTTTCCACAGGAAGGTCTTGCCAAAATACCTTTGCTTCATGAGATGCTTCCATTTGGGATCTACATGGCAATTCTCATCTTGGCCAGTGTGCTGATGGGATGGTTCACTTTGGTTGAAATGGGAGATGGCTGTTTCCACAAGTGACTGGTGATAATGGGATCAGCAAAGAGGTTGTCATTGTGGCTCTCTGAAAGCAGTAGAAGATGTAGTAGTGAGGGGCTTTGGGCATGGCTGCTGTGGTGGGGCAGTCCCCAGTGCACGCCTCTGGACTTGCTGTGGCACACTCTCACCTTCGCACCACCCTGCCCTCCTCATATCTACAAATGTCATGATAATATGATTCTCAGTTAAATCTAAAAACTGACAAAGACTCCTAATTCTCTTTAATACCTACAAAAAATTGCAGTAGCATTTATTGTCTGGGTTGGTGTTTTTTCTTTTCTGAAAACAACTTATTCAGATGCTGTCTTCACTTTGCTTTACTTGTATTTATTTCCTCTCCCCTTGCTTATATTTACTTCCTCTCCTCTTTCAGATTTTCCTATTTACTTTTCAGTTCCTTTCCTTTTGAGCATGATTACATCTTAAGCACATCATACACCTCGTTATATGGGTTGATTTGTTTTCTGTGACAGAGGATCTAACTATTTGTATTCAGATATTTTTCTTTTCATATTCTGTTTACTTTCTTCTGTCCAAACGATGACTTGGTGTAGATGAGAACCCAGGTTCTGCTCATTCACAGCCTGCCAAATGCATCCATGTTTAATCTGCGCAGGTCCTCCTACAGGAACACATTAATAGTTAAATAGTTAATTAAAAGCTAAATAGTTAAACAGTTAATTAAAAGCTAAATAGTTAAACAGTTAATTAAAAACTAATGTGGGATGGTGTTTGTGTATGTTAAATGCAATATTAACTTGTCCTCACTAGTGCTATGCTGAACGCATCCCTCTCTCCCTATCCCTTTGCCTCCCTGTTTTGAGCCCACCGCCAGCACTGCTGTTCAGCTCCTTGTTTCAGCCTCAGCCTGGTCCTTGCTGGTGCTGAGGTGAGCCTAGGCTCGCTGCAGTGAACAGGAGAAGCTTGTGGTGATTTCAGCTGCCCAAAGATTTCATGCTGGCAGTGCTGGAGTTCATAGAGCAGAAAATAACCAAAGGCTGCTCTAGCACTGCCTTTGTGGTGACAGCCTAGCCAAATCTGATGGGAAGGAATAAGTGGATGAAGCAATGACACTTAAATTTACAGATCAATGTGATAAAAATAATAAAAAGTAAAAAAAACCCTATAAACAATTGACTTTTCAGAGGAAATTTGTCTGCAATTTAAGGCTATTTAACATGTACAGAAATTTTTACATTGGAATTTGAAGGATTCTTTTGTTTATGATTGACCATATACATTTTAAACAATGTACAAGAAACCACAAACAGATTTTCAAACCTGTTCCAGGACAAGTAAAATTTACAGGATTCTTAGGGGGAATACTTCACAGTGCAAGTCCCTGTTTCTTCTGAGACTTTAAGAGGCATTTTGTTATATGCATTTCTGTGTTTTAAGAAGCAGGTATTATTCCACGTACTGGTACCAAATGGCTTTGTCCCAAAATGGGAAGAGTTTTATTGCGCTGTTGATGTCAGGATCGGGAGGCCAGAGGATACTTGTTTGTTTGGCTCTCTGTAAGAACTTTCTCCATTGACATTTCTAGATTTATTCATACACTGGAAATTGCAAATGACAGTTTCTCTGACTTTCTTTTGAGATTCATGTTTTGCAAAGGTTTTTTTGGTTTTTTTTTTACTTAATGAGCTGTTAATTCATAACAGTATCCACTACTGATGTAAAATAGAAGGCCACTGCTTTCCAAGCTGGTTTGCATTGTGCTGCAGTTTGCAATTTTTAAAAGAAAAGGATTTATTTCCTCCTGAGACTTCCTTTTTAGATCTCAAAATTTCCTAAGAAGAGTTTTTTAAGTTGTTTGTGGTTAATATTTGCACAACTGTGTACAACATCTGACTGGAAGGAATTGTGTGTGCATTGTTGCATTTTTATAAGTATCTTACATACAAACCCCTACGTCTGCATCTCTCACAGCCTACAGTGGTGTCCACCATATCAGTCCAGGCACAACACAGCTTCCTTCTGCTCCCATCTTGACTTCCTCTGAAAACTTCTGGCCACTCTGATGCATAAACTCACAGATGCAGGAAGCTTGTGTTTGAACTGCTTTTGGTGTGAAATCGTGAAGTATTTAAAATTATAATATCTTGTCAGTATTGTTATGCATTTGCATTCTTATGTGCATGTGATTTCAAACTGGAGAGAGAAGTGATGGTGGGAGCACCTACCCCTCCATTTCCCTGTAGGCACTCTGGGAAGCTTTCTGGTGCATGTGCAGGTTTGAGGCAGCATGAGGATGATTCCAATAATCTTTCACTGCTTGACAAGTTGAGAGACTGCACAAAAGGCAAGGTTTTCCCTCTCTTGATTTAATGAAAGCTTTGGGTACAATATGATGGGCTTTGGAGGATTATAGAAACCAAAGGAAGTTAAGTGGAAGGATGTTGCTGCTGCCCTCATGACAGCTCTTCAGTGCAAGAGGTGCACAATGGAGTTAAAGCTCATGTGCTGAGGATAAATCCAAGTGCTGTAGATTTGTCTGAGTTTTAGAAATTTAAGTGATGTTAGACAAAAATGACTTGTGACTTTAAAGTGAGCTCAAATGGTTTGCTTTTGCACTGCTGGTAATTCAACATCTTCAACCTGTGCGCAAACAGGATTGCGCATGGAGTGAATAAACTGTGCGAGAGCTGAACTACATGAGTACCTGCACTGTGCTTGGTTCTGGGTAGGGGGTTTGGGTTTGGCAGACACCTGCCTTGCCTTTGCAGCCAGTGTCCAAAGTAGAATCTCAGTTTTGAAAAGCAGGATGGGAGGAAGCACAAATGTGTTTGGAAAGCTGGTAGGCAGGAGCAGAGGTGGGCAGCCCACGCTGGCCAGAGGCGGAGGCAGTGTCCTTGCCCTTGCTTGGAAGACACTCAGTAAAGTGGGAAGAAGTTGTGAAGAGCCACAAAAGCGAAGAGAAGGAGTGTGTGTCTGAGGCGGCTAATGGAGGGCTGTGGAGATGCGTGATACGCTCCAGGTGATGGATGGGGAAATTATCTTTGCAGTAACGCTCCAGACAGGCTGTGAACAGAGCAAGAGTACATTTGTCAAGGACAGAGAAGAGGATGCTGCAGTAATTGAGAAATGTCTTTCTTCTTAAGACTAGGAATTTAAGGCAGCACTCCCCTTGAAATTCACTCTGGCTGTGTGGGATGCCCCTTACTTTCGAAGTACTCAGGTTTTGTCCCATAAAAATGTATGAAGTTTAATCATAAACGGCAGTGTATGGCCTTTACAGACCTTTTGTTTGCTTCTAAAACCTCCTTCTACTGTATCCAGACTGGGATGTTGTGGTGTCCTGGAGGCTCACATGGTGATTGTTGGTTTTGCGTATTTTGTTACCATGGACAAATACTATTTGCTGATGCAAATATTCAACATCTAGCAAAGCCTGGCAAAACAGGTCAGAAGGATGAGACTCCCAATTGCACTTGGTAGTCGGGTACACCAAAGAGCTATCATGCCTAATCTTTCAGGTTTTTTCTGCTCAAACACTTTATTCCATTTTACTTTGGAGTAATACTAAACATCTAAATAATTTCACAAGGTAGGTTCTTCAGTTGTGTAGAAAAAAAAACTGAAATGAGAAATTATTGCTCAAAGAAAGCACTGATTTGGTAACTACTTGAAGCCAAGCAGTAGCTGGTAAGAGAGGGTGTGGGATTGCCGTGGTTTGAGCCCAGCCGGTAACTCAGAACCACACAGCCGCTCGCTCACTCCCCCCCCCCCCTTCTTCCTCCCCCCGCTCCCGGAGGGATGGGGAGGAGAATGGGAAGAATGTAACTCCCACGGGTTGAGATAAGAGCAGTCCCGCAACTAAGGTATAACACAAAACCACTACTGCTACCACCAATGATAATAACAATTAGTGAAATAACAAGGGGAGAGGATACAATTGCTCACCACCCGCCGACCAATACCCAGCCCGACCCGAGCAGTGATCAGGGCCTTCCGGGTAACTCCCCCCGGTTTATATACTGGGCATGACGTGCTGTGGTATGGAATACCCCTTTGGCTAGTTTGGGTCAGGTGTCCTGTCTCTGCTTCCTCCCGGCTTCCCCTCCTCCCTGGCAAAGCATGAGACTGAGAAAGTCCTTGGTTGGAATAAACATTACTTAGCAACAACTAAAAACATCGGTGTTATCAGCGTTGTTCCCAGGCTGAAAGTTAAAAAAACACAGCACTGCACCAGCTACTAAGAAGGAGAAAAATGACTGCTATAGCTGAACCCAGGACAGTATCCACCCCTTATTCCATACCATTCACGTCATGCTCAGATCCCACATCTCTCAGCACACCATCACCCCTGTCCCATATATACACATATATATACACCCACACCCACACACAGAGAAAGATATCATTCCCTAGTCCATGGACCAATCCCTGTAAAATTGCTGAACTCATCCAGTCCATGATGTCAGGCTCCATCTCTTGTAATAGTCTTTGGGGGCAGGAGGGACGGTACGTAGTGTTGGGTTGTTGCCTGCTGATGATACCGCCAAACTCATCTGGTCACTGCTGAGCTCGTCTGGTTTCCTCAAAATTCATTCTTTGTTGAGGTGATGATCGGAGGGAAGTCAGGGTCAATGGCTGGTGACCTGAAGATATCTAGCTGGTGGGCTATAAAAGTGTTATAGAGCAGACAACAGCGTACAATTGAGTTCATTGGCTGTTTTCCCCCAAAATCAAATCCCCTTGAGGTACACATCGGACTTCCCCATCTTCCCGCATTACCCACCAAGTATATCCAGGTCCCTGAGCAAAAGCAACCCCACGAGTGGGTTTGCCTTTACCTGAAGCAGGAATAACCCAGACTGTCTTCCCCAACAAATTCTTTATGTGCACCACAGGAACTTTATCCCCCTCTACAGTACGTAAAAGTTCTGATTGGGCTGGGCCAGCCCTGTTGGCAGATCCCCTACTGTTAACCAACCAGGTGGCTTTTGGTAAATGTGTATCCCAGTGTTTGAAAGTCCCACCACCCACCGCTCTCAGTGTAGTTTTCAACAGCCCATTGTACCATTCGATTTTCCCAGAGGCTGGTGCATGGTAGGGGATGTGGTATACCCACTCCATGCCATGCTCTTTGGCCCAAGTGTCTATGAGGTTGTTCCGGAAATGAGTCCCATTGTCTGACTCAATTCTCTCTGGGGTGCCATGTCGCCACAAGACTTGTTTCTCAAGGCCCAGGATAGTGTTCCGGGCAGTGGCGTGGGACACAGCGTATGTTTCCAGCCAGCCGGTGGTTGCTTCCACCATGGTAAGCACATAGCGCTTGCCCTGGCGGGTTGGTGGGAGTGTGATATAGTCAATCTGCCAGGCCTCCCCATATTTGTACTTCAGCCATCATCCTCCATACCAGAGAGGCTTTAACCGCTTGGCTTGCTTAATTGCAGAACATGTTTCACATTCGTGAATAACCTGGGCAATAGTGTCCATCGTTAAAGTCCACCCCTCGATCACGAGCCCATCTATATGTTGCATCTCTGCCTTGATGGCCTGAGGTGTCATGGGCCCACCGGGCTAAAAATAATTCACCCTTATGTTGCCAATCCAAGTCCATCTGAGCCACTTTAATCTTAGCAGCTTTATCCACTTGCTGGTTATTCTGGTGTTCCTCAGTGGCCCGACTCTTGGGTACATGAGCATCTATGTGGCGTACCTTCACCACCAGGTTCTGCACCCGAGCAGCGATATCTTGCCACAATGCAGCAGCCCAGATGGGTTTACTTCTGCGTTGCCAGTTGCTCTGCTTCCATTGCTGCAACCACCCCCACAGGGCATTTGCCACCATCCATGAGTCAGTATAGAGATAAAGTACTGGCCATTTTTCTCGTTCAGCAATGTCCAAGGCCAGCTGGATGGCTTTCACCTCTGCAAACTGACTCTATTCACCCTCTCCCTCAGCAGTTTCTGCAACTTGTCTCAGGGGACTCCACAGAGCTGCCTTCCATCTCCAATGATTTCCCACAATACAGCAGGACCCATCAGTAAACAAGGCATATTGCTTTTCACTCTCTGACAGTTCATTATATGGTGGGGCCTCTTCAGCACGCGTCACCTCCTCTTCTGATGACATCCCAAAATCTTTGCCCTCTGGCCAGTCCATGATGACTTCTAGAATTCCTGGACGACTGGGATTTCCTATTCGAGCTCGTTGTGTAATTAGTGCGGCCCACTTACTCCATGTAGCATCAGTTGCATGATGTGTAGAGGAGACCCTGCCTTTGAACATCCAGCCCAGCACAGGCAACCGGGGTGCCAGGAGGAGCTGCGCTTCAGTTCCAATCACTTCTGAGGCAGCTCGAACCCCTTCATAGGCTGCCAGTATCTCTTTTTCAGTGGGAGTGTAGCTGGCCTCGGATCCTTTATATCCCCGACTCCAAAAGCCAAGGGGTCGACCTCAAGTCTCCCCTGGAGCTTTCTGCCAGAGGCTCCAGGTAGGACCATTCTCCCCAGCTGCAGTATAGAGCACATTTTTCACATCTGGCCCGGCCCGGACTGGTCCAAGGGCTACTGCATGAAGTATTTCTCGTTTAATTTGTTCAAAGGCTTGTTGTTGCTCAGGGCCCCATTTGAAATCATTCTTCTTCCGGGTCACGTGGTAGAGAGGGCTTACAATCAGACTGTAATTTGGGATGTGCATTCTCCAGAACCCCACAACACCTAAGAAAGCTTGTGTTTCTTTCTTGTTAGTTGGTGGAGACATTGCTGTTATCTTGTTGATCACGTCTGTGGGGATCTGGCAGCATCCATCTTGCCATTTTATTCCCAAAATTGAATCTCCTGTGCAGGTCCCTTGACCTTATTCCGTTTTATGGCAAAACCGGCCTTCAGCAGGATTTGGATTATTTTCCTCCCTTTCTCAAAAACTTCTTCCGCTGTATCACCCCACACGATGATGTCATCAATGTATTGCAGGTGTTCTGGAGCTTGCCCCTGTTCCAGTGCAGTCTGGATCAATCCATGGCAGATGGTAGGGCTGTGTTTCCATCCCTGGGGCAGTCGGTTCCAAGTGTACTGGACGCCCCTCCAAGTGAAAGCAAACTGTGGCCTGCATTCTGCTGCCAAAGGGATTGAGAAAAATGCATTGGCAATGTCAATTGTGGCATCCCACTTGGCTGCCTTTGACTCCAGTTCATATTGAAGTTCTAACATGTCCGGTACGGCAGCACTCAATGGTGGTGTGACTTCGTTCAGGCCACGATAGTCTACTGTTAATCTCCACTCTCCATTAGACTTTTGCACTGGCCATATGGGGCTATTAAAGGGTGAGCGGGTCCTGCTGATCACTCCTTGGCTCTCCAGTCTGCGGATCAGCTTATGGATGGGAATCAAGGAGTCTCGGTTGGTGCGATATTGCCGCCGGTGCACTGTTGTGGTCGCAATTGGCACTTGTTGTTCTTCGACCTTCAGCAACCCCACAACAGAAGGATCCTCTGAGAGACCGGGTAAGGTGGACAGCTGCTTAATTTCCTCTGTCTCCAAGGCAGCGATACCAAAAGCCCATCTATACCCTTTTGGGTCTTTGAAATACCCTCTCCTGAGATAGTCTATGCCAAGGATGCATGGAGCCCCTGGACCAGTCACAATGGGGTGCTTTTGCCACTTCCTCCCAGTCAGGCTGATTTCAGCTTCCAGCATAGTTAACGCTTGGGATCCTCCTGTCACTCCAGAAATAGAAATGGGTTTCCCCCTTGATACCTTGATGGCATCAGAGTACACTGTGCACCGGTATCTACTAGAGCCTTATACTTCTGTGGGACTGATGTGCCAGGCCATCTGATCCACACAGTCCAGTAAACCCGATTATCCCTCTCCTCCACCTGGATGGAGGCAGGGCCCCTCTAATAGTGATCACAAAATTCTCCACTTCTGTCTTGTAGAAAGGGATTAGTATTCCTTATCACAGGAGCTGGAGTAAAATCAGCTCTTTCGCTCCATCTGGGAAACTGCTCGCCAGAGACTGGAGCAGCAGCTTTCCTGGGAGGATCATCCTTGACCATTGTTCTCCTCTTCAGTTCACGCACCCGTTGCTCCAGAGCTGAAGTAGGTTTTCCATCCCACTTTCTCATGTCTTCTCCATGATCCCGCAGGTAAAACCATAGGGTGGCCCGTGGCGTGTACCTCCTATATTTTCTTTCTCGAGCAGTAGGGCGCCTTCTGTTAATAGCTGAGACATGGGTTGGTACGCGTGGAGAGCTGGATAGATCGGATAAATCGTCTCTCAATTGTTTGAACTCCTGGGACAGTTTTTCCACAGCTGAAATGATGGAAGGGGTGAGATTGTCTTCGAACTCTTGGAGTTGACGAATCAGGAAATCCACTGTTGGTGATACTCCGTCATTCCAGGTCATTGATGCCAATGTGTGGGCATATGATGATGGCGCACTCCGTGTAAGTTTCCGCCACATGGGTCGTGTACATTCGACTTCATCTGGGTCTACGGATGTGTTCCTGGAATCCGGCCTACGATAGATCATCTCTATAATGGCTGATTCCCTCAGGGACTGGATGCCTTTCTCTATCGTGGTCCAGTTGGCTGAGCGATTCGTAATATCGTCTTTGTAGGGAAACCTTTCCTTCACAGCTGCCAGGAGCCGCCTCCAAAGACTGAGGGCTCGCTTCTCTCTTGCAATCGCTTTGTCAATTCCTCCTTCCTTAGCAAGTGATCCCAGCTGCTTGGCTTCCCTACCTTCTAGTTCATGACCGTCGGCCCCATTGTCCCAGCACCGGAGCAACCAGGTGACAATGTGCTCCCCTGGAAGACGGGTGAAATCTTTTCGCATATTCCGTAGTTCGGTTGAGGTCCGGGGTCGAGAAGTGACCTCTTCTTCTTCTTCCTCTTCCTCTGACCCACGTAGTAGTAACTCTTGTTCAGGTGCTGTTGCATATAGTAATGGCACTGGGTCTTCATCTTTCTTCGCTTCGCGGGTTGCTCTTTGTGCCTTTCGTCTGCTTTTGCTTACAGGGGCAACAGACATTGTCACAAACTGGACATTTGGTTTAGCTGCAGTGTTTGTCACTGTGGTTGGAGTGGCTGCAGTGTCTGCCACTAGGATTGGAGTGGTTGCAATGTCTATTGCTGGGGTTGGTGCAGCTGTTGTGCTTGGGAGTTGAGTAACACCAACAGCTGCATTATCTGTTGCTGTCGGGGTTTGAGTAGCTACTGTGCTTGTCACTGGGGTTGGTGTAGCTGCAGTGCTTGGAGTAGCCATATTGTCTGTTGCTGTCGGGGTTTGAGTAGCTACTGTGCTTGTCACCGGGGTTGGTGTGGCTGCGGTGCTTGGGGTAGCCACATTGTCTGTTGCTGTCGGGGTTTGAGTAGCTGTTGTGCTTGTCACTGGGGTTGGTGTAACTGCTGTATTTGAAGTTGGAGTAGTTGCGTTGTCTGTTGTGGTCAGGGTTTGAGTAGCTGTTGTGCTTGTCACTGGGGTTGATGTAGCTGCTGTACTTGGAGTAGCTGTGTTGACTGTTGTGGTCAGGGTTTGAGTAGCTGCTGTGCTTGTAGTTGGCATAGCTGCGTTGTCTGTTGCTTTGCCATCAGATCCAGAGACATTTTTTTCCCTTTGAAGGTGCTGGATAGTGTTGAGCGGGGCTCTGTAGGCATAGGCCAAGCCCCAGCACGTTGCCAAAATTTGTCCCTCTCTGGTATAACCAGGACGACAGCACACCTCGTTTAAGTGTTTTACTAGTTTTTCCGGATGTTGCACTTGTTCAGTGGTGAAGTTCCAAAGCACTGGAGGGGCCCACTGGCCTAGGTACTTGCCCATACTATCCCACACACCCTGCCACTCATAACTCTCCAGACTCAGGGAAAATCTCCTGGTGGTCCTCCTATATCGTCGTCTAACCCTAGACCAGATTCGAACCTGATACTGCTGAATTTTTGACATTAAACGAAATAGGATGTTCCTAGGATGGGATGGCCGTGGGTAAAACACACTCCGTATGTTTGCCAACATGCTGATCCCCAGCACAATCAGCAGGCAGGTTTCAAGGGTACTCAAAGGCCATCTAAAACCTTCAGAACTCTCAACTGCTGTTGCAAATAGGCTGGTGGGGAACGGGGGGTGAAAGAGAATGCTTCCTTCGTAAGTTTACCCCCCGAGGAGAAAAAAAAAGATATGCAATTGCTAAAATATTTCATTATATACCTCCCAATGTATAGTGGTGATGGCCACGCTGGAAGCACAAACCAGACCAGTTTCATGATCAATGAGTCTATTGTATTACAAGTCATTACCATGAAGTACAGTGAAACAAGAACCTTAGCCCAGGCCCCCCAGCCGATAAACGCTAAAACAGCAAATAGTGGCTGTAAGTAAGGTACAACATGCTGAAATTCTGAGATCAAGCGCAACAAGTCTGAGAGCCAAATAATCACCATTGTGACGAGTAGTAACAATGAATTCTTATCACAAATATGATTAGACACACTCTGGTCAGATCTGTCGTTATCTCAACCTTTCGTGCCCCACGTTGGGCGCCAAAAAGAACTGTCGTGGTTTGAGCCCAGCCGGTAACTCAGAACCACACAGCTGCTCGCTCACTCCCCCCCCCCCCCCTTCTTCCTCCCCCCGCTCCCGGAGGGATGGGGAGGAGAATGGGAAGAATGTAACTCCCACGGGTTGAGATAAGAGCAGTCCCGCAACTAAGGTATAACACAAAACCACTACTGCTACCACCAATGATAATAACAATTAGTGAAATAACAAGGGGAGAGGATACAATTGCTCACCACCCGCCAACCGATACCCAGCCCGACCCGAGCAGTGATCAGGGCCTTCCGGGTAACTCCCCCCGGTTTATATACTGGGCATGACGTGCTGTGGTATGGAATACCCCTTTGGCTAGTTTGGGTCAGGTGTCCTGTCTCTGCTTCCTCCCGGCTTCCCCTCCTCCCTGGCAAAGCATGAGACTGAGAAAGTCCTTGGTTGGAATAAACATTACTTAGCAACAACTAAAAACATTGGTGTTTTCAGTGTTGTTCCCAGGCTGAAAGTTAAAAAAACACAGCACTGCACCAGCTACTAAGCAGGAGAAAAATGACTGCTATAGCTGAACCCAGGACAGGGATGAATGCTTGACGATGGGGGCTTGGAGATCATATTCTTATTGCTCGCAGCAGTGGCTAAAAAAGAAACGGCTGATCCCATCAGCAGGGAATGTCAGGATACTGCAATCAACATGCATGCAGCAGTTGCCTGAGCCAGCTGCTGTTGCCAGCTCGGTTTTCCTAGCATCTGGAAAACGAGTAACAGGGAAGCAGCGGCTGTACCTGTAGGGTACCACTGTGTTGCAGCAGGAGGGCACCTGCATCCCTGGGGCCACAAAACTGCAGGGAGTGTGTGTTCAGACGTCAAAGATGAATATAAATAGGAAAGAAGCCAGAGATTAAAAGGACCATAAGGCTGAAACAATCCACAGAGATATTACATGTTTATAGCAGGGTCTGTGGGAATAATCATAGAATCATAGAATAGTTAGGGTTGGAAAGGACCTTAAGATCATCTAGTTCCAACCCCCCTGCCATGGGCAGGGACACCTCGCACTAAACCATGTCGCCCAAGGCTCTGTCCAACCTGGCCTTGAACACCGCCAGGGATGGAGCATTCGCAACTTCCTTGGTCAACCCATTCCAGTGCTTCACCACCCTCACTGTAAAGAACTTCTTCCTTATATCTAATCTAAACTTCCCCTGTTTAAGTTTGAACCTGATAATGGGTGTTTATAAATGAGTTCAAGGGGATAATGTGTACTGAAATATGAGTCCGGAGGGAGAGTATGTATTTGAAAACTATCTACTATATATAGCATAATAATCCCAGTATTTCATAAACTCATAGGAAAGTATTAAATAAAAATAAATTACAAATGTCTGTGGCTTGATTGCAAATCATTTCAGAGAAAAGGGGGGAAAAAATCCTTTGTGAAATGTGGAAACCATCTTGTGTTAAACAGCACCAGAAAAAAATTATAATTGTAAAAAGTAAATGTCAGTTATTACAGTGGCCATGTTGTTTCCAATAACAATTTGGCATTTTATTTAGTCTGTAACAATCTACAATTTAAATTGAAAATAAAGATTTTTCTTTTATTTCCCTCTGAAGTTGTGTGCCAAGTACAGCAGAGCAGAATGTAACATGTGTTGATGATTAAAACAAGCTTTCCTATGGGCCCCAAATACAAAGTAAACATAGATTTTATTCATAGTCAACAGCATTTACAAATGTAAAGGGAGGAAGCTACTGAGTTTTTGAAGAATGAGCTGTGAGAGAGGAAATATAAGTATGGGGACAGCAGATGGTGATAATTAGTTCCATATCGTGAAAGGCTTCTATTAAAAAATAAAGAGGAGAGTCCTGTATTATGCTGTTGTTTTATTAAAGCACCCTTTATTTCCTATTATTCTCCCTCTCTAAGCAGTGCTGTTACTTGCTGGCCTGGTCTGGAATGGGTGAGTGCAGCTGGTGTTCATGAACTTGGTGCTGGCACTGAGCATGGCCACTCAAACCAGATATTTTCCTAGCTTTTCCCCATGTAGCACTAGAAATGCTTTGCTGGCAGTAGGCAAAATTTGGGAGGAATTTATTATGTGGACCCATAGGCTAGTAATCTTGTGTTTTATTCTGGTTTAATTTAGATTTAAGGGCCAGGGTATCAAAGGTGAAAGGCTACTGTACGTTGGTAATGCCCCTGTCTTCTACTTTGCCCTGTTTAATCATGTGTTGTGTGATTCCCACCTTGGTGTTCAGCTGTTGCCACTAAGAGCTACTTCCCTTTCTCTCTTACTGAGGCAAAATGCTTTTTTGTGCTTCTAGTCTGTATGTTTCTTGTATGGTCTATCTGCATTTGCTATGCTACTTGGTTTCACCATATTAAAAAGCTAATTATTACTGCTGGAATAGTTTCCTTTTGTAGGGCTTCACTCAGCCTATTTGCTTTGTTTTGTTTTGCTTTGATTCCCCCCCCCCCCCCCCCCTTAAGTGAAGTGTCAAAATGAAAATCTGACTTAATGAGATTTCCCTGCTTCCGAGGGAGAGGACAAACCTCCTCCTGCTCCCAGGGTGCATGAACCAGCCCCAAGCTTGCACAAGGGTGTTTTTGACTCTTCTTTCAGTTCTAGGCTGATTTCGTTTTGCAACAAAAGCCAGGTGCTTTTTTTTTTTTCTTCCTCCTCTCTCTCCTCTGACAGCATTTTGTAATGTTCCAGTTCATATATTATTTTGGAATTCATTTCAGTTTTTAATTGCAATTTCTTCTTTCCTCACTTCCATACTTCAATTTTCTTTCCAACTGGAAGCTGTTATAACTGAGCTCTCAGTGCAGGCACCCATGGAAGTGCCTTTGTAGCCCTGCACAAACACAGTGTTAATCTGGCACTCACTCTGTGGCTGTGATTTTTTTTTTTTTTTTTGTGTGTGGTTTTTTTTGGGGGGGGGGGGTGGTGTGTGTCTTTTTTTTCTCCTTCCATCATTTTATAATTACCTGAGGCAGTAACGGCTCTTAAGAGCCTCGTCTGTCACCTTGGAACCAAATGGTTTTCGTTGAAAATTAAGGAGAGGCTTCAAAAGTTTGAGTTCTTTCAGCAATGAAATATAACAGTCCTCCAGTAGAAGGTATTTTGATGATGGATCCTATTACACCAAGTAATGTAGGATGTAAGTATGCTTTTGTGGTTAAGAGGAAACATAAAGACTGGAGGCTTGTGCTTGCTTTCGCAGACTGCGAGTGCTGCCTCACTTGGAGAAGGCACCACGTAACTTGCAGGGACTTTGTCAAGGTGCACAGAGCCCAAAAGCAGAACCACCAGCCCTGCTGTTCTCCCAGGTGTCGATGAAACTATCTCCTTAAGCAGCACATCTGGACTGCTGCTAACTATTGCAGCAACAGCGAGAAGATGCTGAGCAAGGAGGTGGTTATTACTGGATTGAAAAGGAGGCAATTTGTTGGGGTGATATGAAAAATGTGCATTAAATGTAAATTTAAAATCATAGAATCATAGAATAGGGTTGGAAAATGCAAAAAGAAAAACTGTATGGAATTCAAAATTACTTTTAAATTGCTGAAAGAATGTATGGAAGAGTTTTAGGCAAAATAAAACTAGATCAAACCAAAATAAGAGTCCAGATCTGCTGAGACATATATTTTGGGCAGAGTTTTCCTAAACTCATAGCTTTAGCAAAGTCTTCAGGTAACAGATATTATACTTAAATGTCCAACTTGAAAGAGAAATGGCTGCAGAAGCAGCCTTGCTTTTATTTTTAATTAAAAATTTGAAAGCATTACCTGAGTGGACCCCAAAAGTTAAAAAGCAGAAGGCAAATAAAATGTTGTTTTTTAATGTCCTTGAAGTTGAATTTTACAATTGCTGGATCCCCTTGTCTTGGGCTTTTGTGCATGTTTGTGGATGGGTGTCCTGCATCAGGCTGGTGTGGGGAGAATGGGTGAAGTGGTGGAGATTGCAGAGGTGTCCCCAGAGCAAGGGACGCATCTGGGACGTGCTGGAGGTAGAGGGGGCTCCCACCTCCTCTGTGGGGCTGGTACCAGATCTTTCAGGAGCCTCATCCCAGTCTTTCCCCTTTAGGACCATGTAAGGGGTCCCAGTGCCCTCCTGCACTTCAGCAATTAGTCATTAATT
Source organism: Strigops habroptila (assembly GCF_004027225.2). Taxonomy (NCBI): domain Eukaryota; kingdom Metazoa; phylum Chordata; class Aves; order Psittaciformes; family Psittacidae; genus Strigops; species Strigops habroptila. Next base: position 21,621,669 of record NC_044301.2, read on the forward strand.
GTGCTCAGTGGCTGTGTGTGTGGTAGCACCATAACCACTTGGCCAGTTTGCAGCAGTGTTTCACAGTTAACTTTATAGAAAACTTAGCCTGCCCTGCTTCCTACATCACACCATATGACATCAAATAATTTAGAAATAGACTCCTGATGTTTGAGTGGAGGCAATGAATGTGACATGGTTTAAATGACTGTGACCTTGCAGCATCAGAAAATGCTCTGCCTCTTAAAGAAAACGCCCAAACCCCATGGAGTGATTAAATGAACCAGCGTTAAGTGCAGAATTAGCACGTGGCTGAGTCCACTCTCTTCTGGATGATGCTGGAGGTCTCAGAGGAACAGCAGGGCTGGGAGGACTGGGGGAAGAGCACCAGCCTCCGCTGTTTTCTCACCTTCCCTTTTTGCTGAGGGAGAGAGTGCCCTGAAGTGCTTTGTAGTCAGACGTTTCAGCAAAACAAGAAAGCCTAGGTGTTGAGAGGAATAACTGAAATGTTCCCAAATACATTAAACAAACATCCCCAGACACAAATCTCATGTTTCAGAAAGTATCCAAGCTATCAAACACTTGGAACTGGAGAGAAAATCTGCCTTAGTAAGTTATCCAGTGCTGGGGCAGTGTGGGCTCTCCTGAGCTTCTCTCTGGAGGACCCGATGCTGAAGGCAGGTGGGTGCTGCACGGAGGCTTGCTCCTGTCCTCTGTGGGAATCCCTGGGTCTGCAAATGAGCTGCTGCAGCCAAATGGAAACCTTCCTTGGTGGTGTGCTGGTTTAATCAACTGGTAGTGCTGGATAAATGTTCCCAGGTCAATTGTTAAATGGTCCAGCTTGTCCTGTGTTTTATCATGGTGCTATTCCAGTACCTTCCCCATGCAGATCAAGGTTAAAGGGGGTCTGGAAAGAGCAGACATCTGTCCCTGCTGTGCAGTGAAGGGTAATGAGCACTGGGGACTTTGCCTAAAATGCTTCAAATGGATATGGAATTAAAAACTATTAAACTTGTAACCCATGTCTCTCTAGGGAGCTGACAAATGACAGCATTTTCTGTATCTGGTAGGAAAAGTTAGAGTATGGTAATGTCATATGTTTTGTTGGCTGATATAGTTGATATGGCATTAGAGAGCTGCTTCAGACCTGAAAACAAAGATTTAGTTGATTAGCTATAACCACATTGATTAAACTAGTCCCAACAATTAAAAAGTAGACCTTGCCTTTGCATGTTGGAAGTAGCGAAGGCTATGATGACAGTGAGGAACTTGTGCAAACTTCTTGGACTGCTCCCCTCGCAGCTCATGCTCTTTGGCCATATCAACAAAGGCCAAATAGTTCGCATTTAAAATTTAAAATTGGAGCTAGCATAACCGGCTCCAATGGCTTTATAAATATGTTCAGTGGTTACTGTTCTTCTGGGGAGAAAACTGAGTTTGTTATGGGAATGTCAACCCTGAATTTCTTGACATGTATGTAAAGTCTCATTTTTAAAGATGTATGACCAGAAAGACATAGCTTCCTTAAAAATTAATCCAATATGTAGTGTAATCTTGGACAGTCTGCATAACAATATGAAAACTGCAAAGCTGAAGCTGGGTGGTTCATAAGCCATGAAGAGGCTCAGCAGCATAAACAGCGTAAGATGAATGAGCTGCATTGCTGGGGATGCCACTCCAGCACCCAAATTGAATCAGAATCTGGGATTTAAAAATGATGTGGCTTTCTGCTGAGGTAAAGCAGACTCAGTTTTGTTCTGCCAGGGCTAGTCCTAGTTGCAGTTTTCAAGCAAAGATTTCAGTCCAAAGCAACGAATTCCTAAGTCTTTGGGAGCATCCATCCTTGCCACATGGAAGGGACAGAGTCATCATCCAGGGGTTGTCTTGTGCCCAAATGCTCGCAAGGCTTCTACCTGCTCTACATGTGCAACGAGAGCACACGACCTCCCAGGGAGCAAGATGGGAACTGTGTTTGTTCATTTGCTGTTAAACTGCATGTGCACTGGCTTTTAGATCAGGCTTTTCTCATTCTTTATTGCAAGTTGTACCCACAACAATAACAGTTGTACTAGTCAGCTAGTTGTACTAGTCAATACTAGTTGTACCGGTCAATAATATCATTGTTTGTCTTTATTATGCTGTTAACTACAGACAGGTATGAATCTGTGCAGGCAGAAGTGAGCAGTTAGAGAGCTGATGCTGCAGAAAACAAGTGCTGTGCCAAGACTGTTGGGAATTTTCTTGCTGGTTCACACTTGTCCCTGTCTGTAATGGTTCTTGCATCTTCTAGGGGAAAACCCAAGAACCTTAGAGGACACTGGTGCTGTGTAATCTCTCCCCAGTATGTCTATCTTATTTTGATCTCTGGTAGTTAAAGATTGACATAAACCCAAGGGTACAAAGTTTAATATCCTTTCTAAACTTATTATAATTAATTAGGAAATCTTGGTTTTAATCTCGTTGTGTCTGTGCCTGCAGTGACTTCCTTTGGGACAGTCCAACAGCATATTTTATGAAAACATGTTTGGTTTGACCCTGTTAATCTAGAATATTGTCAAGTCTATAAGTACATTACTTTTTGCCTCTAGCATACATTTCCTTCTACTTATTAACATTGATTTTCAATCAATCATGTTGCTGATTCCCCTGCTTTCCTCACTATCCTCTACTGTACTAATTACCCTCAAACTTTTATCTCTTCTACCAAGCATATTAAAGACCATAAACTTACCTTGTGACAAGCATGACTTGGCCAGGGTGTAACACAAAGCCTTCTATCAGAGTGCTAGAAGATGGGCATGGATTTAGGGATGCTGTGAAATCCCCTGTTTAAAGGTTTTATAAAGGTTATATATGCTTTAACACAGAGGCTTTTGCGTGGCAAGCTCCCAGAGCCTTTTTAATTTCTGAAATTTCCTCCATGGTGGCTTTAAACCAGGAGGGATGGTCCAAGTGAGGCTCCATCCCACCTGGTCTCCCCAGCATGGTGATGAGGTGGGGAGCAGCGGTGAGGGGTGGGCTGTGCAGATGAAGATGAGCAGCACATGTCTGACATGCTGGAGAAGAGGAACACTTACCTGTTTTGAAGCTCTATTGCTTTGAGGACTCATGCTTCAGTTTCTTCTCGCTTTAATGCTGATCTCCTTCCAGCCTTTGCTGCTTTGCTCTGTCTCACCCAGTCTTTGCACGGTCTGGGCTGATTTCTATGTTGTCGATGGCTTTCTAAGAGATGTTCCTTGATTGAGTCAAAGTTCTCATCAGCATTAAAGAATATTCTAATGGAATATTCTCAAACCTGCCTTTTGGCTTGCTGGGGCCTTTTGTACAAGGCACTGCTGAGTTTTGTACTGGACATGCAGTGTATAACCTGCTATACATCAGACACCTTGTGTGTAGATTTTTGATTTTTAAGGCTAAAAGAGCCTTAAAAAAAAATTAAAATAATAAACTATACATTGCAGACCTCATTATACTGTGAAATGAAATTACTACCAAGCAAACCCCCTGAACATCTCCCAGATAATTTCTGTATTACTCTTATTTTTGCCTTATGGTAGTCTATGAATATCGTTGCATATTGCTATTGCAGATGAGGCAGGAGGTGTCTGGCTCACAGGTTGGGAAATGGGTCAGGTGCTGACCATGGATCATCCGAAAGGTTGATGGGTGGTGGGTGGAAGGCAGGGATCTCTTCAGGTCACTCTCTGGGAGATGCAGGGGCTGCCTTTAGCAGTGATGAAGTTTTAAACCAGCAGTTAAACCTCAGACTTACCATACATTTTCAGTCTGTTATCTTCACGTTTCACTTCAAAAATGTTTAACTTGGACTGCGTGCCAACATTTGGATTGAGGTGAGCCAGCATTGTATGTATAACATTGCCATTGGTTGGATTCAACACCATTATTTTAGTTTTCATCCTCTGATTCAGTATTTATCCCCATGTCACTTTAATTTTGCTAACTATGACTGGTGGATCTCAGGCAAGTTATCTTGAAAATACTGGAATAATAACCCAACCATTTGCTTTTTGTGTGCTTGCTGACTGACCCCACAGAGTCTGATTAAAATGCATTAATACTGATGCCTGACGCTGTCACCCACATCCCTCTGGAGGTGACGGGTTGTCCTGGATTCAGCTATAGCAGTCATTTTTCTCCTTCTTAGTAGCTGGTGCAGTGCTGTGTTTTTTAACTTTCAGCCTGGGAACAACGCTGATAACACCGATGTTTTCAGTTGTTGCTAAGTAATGTTTATTCCGACCAAGGACTTTCTCAATCTCATGCTTTGCCAGGGAGGAGGGGAAGCCGGGCGGAAGCAGAGACCAGACACCTGACCCAAACTGGCCAAAGGGGTATTCCATACCACAGCACGTCATGCCCAGTATATAAACCGGGGGGAGTTACCCGGAAGGCCCAGATCACTGCTCAGGTCGGGCTGGGTATCGGTCGGCGGGTGGTGAGCAATTGTATCCTCTCCCCTTGTTATTTCACTAATCATTATTATCATTGGTGGTAGCAGTAGTGGTTCTGTATTATACCTTAGTTGCGGGACTGCTCTTATCTCAACTCGTGGGAGTTACATATTTTCGATTCTCCTCCCCATCCCTCCGGGAGCGGGGGGAGGAAGAAGGGGGGGGAGTGAGCGAGCGGCTGTGTGGTTCTGAGTTACCGGCTGGGCTCAAACCATGACAGTTCTTTGTGGCGCCGAACGTGGGGCACGAAGGGTTGAGATAATGACAGATCTGACCAGAGTGTGTCTAAAAATATTTGTGATAAGCATTCATTGTTACTACTCGTCACAATGGTGATTATTTGGCTCTCAGACTTGTTGCGCTTGATCTCAGAATTTCAGCATGTTGTACCTTACTTACAGCCACTATTTGCTGTTTTAGTGTTTATCGGCTGGGGGGCCTGGGCTAAGGTTCTTGTTTCACTGTACTTCATGGTAATGACTTGTAATACAATAGACTCATTGATCATGAAACTGGTCTGGTTTGTGCTTCGAGCATGGCCATCACCTCTGTACTTTGGGAGGTATATAATGAAATTTTTTAGCAATTGCATATCTTTTTTTCTCTCCTCGGGGGGTCAACCTATGAAGGAGGCATTCCCTTACACCCCCCGTTCCCCCACCAGCCTATTTGCAACAGCAGCTGAGAGTTCTGAAGGTTTTGGATGGCCTTTGAATGCCCTTGAGACCTGCCTGCTGATTGTGCTGGGGATCAGCATGTTGGCACACATACGGAGTGTGTTTTACCCACGGCCATCCCGTCCTAGGAACATCCTATTTGATTTAATCTCAAAAGTTAAGCAGTATCGGGTTCAAATGTGGTCTAGGGTTAGACGACGATATAGGAGGACCAACAAGAGATTTTCCCTGAGGCTGGACAGTCATGAGTGGCAGGGTGTGTGGGACAGTATGGGCAAGTATCTAGGCCAGTGGGCCCCTCCAGTGCTTTGGAACTTCACCCCTGAACAAGTGCAACATCCGGAAAAATTAGTAAAACACTTAAACGAGGTGTGCTGTTGTTCTGTTTATACCAGAGAGGGACAACTCGCTGCAACATGCTGGGGCTTGGCCTACGCCTACAGAGCCCTGCTCAACACTATCCAGCACCTTCAAAGGGAAAAAAATGTCTCTGGATCTGATGGCAAAGCAACAGATAACGCAGCTATGCCAACTACAAGCACAGCAGCTACTCAAACCCTGACCACAACAGACAACACAGCTACTCCAAGTACAGCAGCTACATCAACCCCAGTGACAAGCACAGTAGCTAGTCAAACCCGGACAGCAACAGTCAATGTGGCTACCCCAAGCACCGCAGCTACATCAACCCCAGAGACAAGCACAGTAGCTAGTCAAACCCCGACAGCAACAGTTAATGCAGCTGTTGGTGTTACTCAACTCCCAAGCACAACAGCTGCACCAACCCCAGCAATAGACATTGCAACCACTCCAATCCTAGTGGCAGACACTGCAGCCACTCCAACCACAGTGACAAACACTGCAGCTAAACCAAATGGCCAGTATGTGACAATGTCTGTTGCCCCTGTAAGCAAAAGCAAACGAGAGGCACAAAGAGCAACCCGTGAAGCGAAGAAAGATGAAGACCCAATGCCATTACTACATGCAACAGCATCTGAAAAAGAGTTACTACTGCGTGGGTCAGAGGAAGAGGAAGAAGAAGAAGAGGTCACTTCTTGACCTCGGACCTCAACCGAGCTGCGGAATATGCAAAAAGATTTCACCCGTCTTCCAGGGGAGCACATTGTCACCTGGTTGCTCCGGTGCTGGGACAATGGGGCCGACGGTCACGAACTAGAAGGTAGGGAAGCCAAGCAGCTGGGATCACTAGCTAGGGAAGGAGGAATTGACAAAGTGATTGCAAGAGAGAAGCGAGCCCTCAGTCTTTGGAGGCGGCTCTTGGCAGCTGTGAAGGAAAGGTTTCCCTACAAAGACGATATTATGAGTCGCTCAGCCAACTGGACCACGATAGAGAAAGGCATCCAGTCCCTGAGGGAATCAGCCATTCTAGAGATGATCTATCGTAGGCCGGATGCCAGGAACACATCCGTAGATCCAGATGAAGTCGAATGTACACAACCCATGTGGCGGAAACTTACGCGGAGTGCACCATCATCATATGCCCACACATTGGCATCAATGACCTGGAATGACGGAATATCACCAACAGTGGATTGCCTGATTCATCAACTCCAAGAGTTCGAAGACAATCTCACCCCTTCCATCATTTCAGCTGTGGAAAAACTGTCCCAGGAGTTCAAACAATTGAGAGACGATTTATCCGATCTATCCAGCTCCCCACGCGTACCAACCCATGTCTCAGCTATTAACAGAAGGCGCCCTACTGCTCGAGAAAGAAAATATAGGAGGTACACGCCACGGGCCACCCTATGGTTTTACCTGCGGGATCACAGAGAAGACATGAGAAAGTGGGATGGAAAACCTACCTCAGTTCTGGAGCAACAGGTGCGTGAACTGAAGAGGAGAACAATGGTCAAGGATGATCCTCCCAGGAAAGCTGCTGCTCCAGTCTCTGGTGAGCAGTTTCCCAGATGGAGCGGAAGAGCTGATTTTACTCCAGCTCCTGTGATAAGGAATACTAATCCCTTTCTACAAGACATAAGTGGAGAATTTTATGATCACTATTAGAGGGGCCCTGCCTCCAGCCAGGTGGAGGAGAGGGATAATCGGGTTTACTGGACTGTGTGGATCAGATGGCCTGGCACATCAGTCCCACAGAAGTATAAGGCTCTAGTAGATACCGGTGCACAGTGTACTCTGATGCCATCAAGGTATCAAGGGGTGAAACCCATTTATATTTCTGGAGTGACAGGAGGATCCCAAGAGTTAACTATACTGGAAGCTGAAATCAGCCTGACTGGGAGGAAGTGGCAAAAGCACCCCATTGTAACTGGTCCAGGGGCTCCATGCATCCTTGGCATAGACTATCTCAGGAGAGGGTACTTCAAAGACCCAAAAGGGTATAGATGGGCTTTTGGTATCGCTGCCTTGGAGACAGAGGAAATTAAGCAGCTGTCCACCTTGCCTGGTCTCTCAGAGGATCCTTCTGTTGTGGGGTTGCTGAAGGTCGAAGAACAACAAGTGCCAATTGCGACCACAACAGTGCACAGGCGGCAATATCGCACCAACCGAGACTCCTTGATTCCCATCCATAAGCTGATCCGTAGACCGGAGAGCTAAGGAGTGATCAGCAGGACCCACTCACCCTTTAATAGCCCCATATGGCCAGTGCAAAAGTCTAATGGAGAGTGGAGACTAACAGTAGACTATCGTGGCCTGAACGAGGTCACACCACCATTGAGTGCTGCCGTACCGGACATGCTAGAACTTCAATATGAACTGGAGTCAAAGGCAGCCAAGTGGGATGCCACAATTGATATTGCCAATGCATTTTTCTCAATCTCTTTGGCAGCAGAGTGAAGGCCACAGTTTGCTTTCACTTGAAGGGGCATCCAGTACACTTGGAACCGACTGCCCCAGGGGTGGAAACACAGCCCTACCATCTGCCATGGATTGATCCAGACTGCACTGGAACAGGGGCAAGCTCCAGAACACCTGCAATACATTGATGACATCATCATGTGGGGTGATACAGCAGAAGAAGGTTTTGAGAAAGGGAGGAAGATAATCCAAATCCTGCTGAAGGCCGGTTTTGCCATAAAACAGAGTAAGGTCAAGGGACCTGCACAGGAGATTCAATTTTGGGGAATAAAATGGCAAGATGGATGTCGCCAGATCCCCACAGACGTGATCAACAAGATAACAGCAATGTCTCCACCAACTAACAAGAAAGAAACACAAGCTTTCTTAGGTGTTGTGGGGTTCTGGAGAATGCACATCCCAAATTACAGTCTGATTGTAAGCCCTCTCTACCACGTGACCCGGAAGAAGAATGATTTCAAATGGGGCCCTGAGCAACAACAAGCCTTTGAACAAATTAAACGAGAAATAGTTCATGCAGTAGCCCTTGGACCAGTACGGGCCAGGCCAGATGTGAAAAATGTGCTCTATACCGCAGCTGGGGAGAATTGTCCTACCTGGATCCTCTGGCAGAAAGCTCCAGGGGAGACTCGAGGTCGACCCCTTGGCTTTTGGAGTCGGGGATATAAAGGATCCGAGGCCAGCTATACTCCCACTGAAAAAGAGATACTGGCAGCCTATGAAGGGGTTCGAGCTGCTTCAGAAGTGATTGGAACTGAAGCTCAGCTCCTCCTGGCACCCCGGTTGCCTGTGCTGGGCTGGATGTTCAAAGGAAGGGTCTCCTCTACACATCATGCAACTGATGCTACATGGAGTAAGTGGGCTGCACTAATTACACAACGAGCTCGAATAGGAAATCCCAGTCATCCAGGAATTCTAGAAGTCATCATGGACTGGCCAGAGGGCAAAGATTTTGGGATGTCACCAGAAGAGGAGGTGACGCGTGCTGAAGAGGCCCCACCATATAATGAACTGTCAGAGTGAAAAGCAATATGCCTTGTTTACTGATGGGTCCTGCCCTATTGTGGGAAAGCATCAGAGATGGAAGGCAGCTGTGTGGAGTCCCCTGAGACAAGTTGCAGAAACTGCTGAAGGAGAGGGTGAATAGAGTCAGTTTGCAGAGGTGAAAGCCATCCAGCTGGCCTTGGACATTGCTGAACGAGAAAAATGGCCAGTACTTTATCTCTATACTGACTCATGGATGGTGGCAAATGCCCTGTGGGGGTGGTTGCAGCAATGGAAGCAGAGCAACTGGCAACGCAGAGGTAAACCCATCTGGGCTGCTGCACTGTGGCAAGATATCGCTGCCCAGGTGCAGAACCTGGTGGTGAAGGTACGCCACGTAGATGCTCATGTACCCAAGAGTCGGGCCACTGAGGAACACTAGAACAACCAGCAAGTGGATAGAGCTGCTAAGATTGAAGTGGCTCAGATGGACTTAGATTGGCAACATAAGGGTGAATTATTTTGAGCCCAGTGGGCCCATGACACCTCAGGCCATCAAGGCAGAGATGCAACATATAGATGGGCTCGTGATCGAGGGGTGGACTTAACAATGGACCCTATTGCCCAGGTTATTCACGAATGTGAAACATGTTCTGCAATTAAGCAAGCCAAGCGGTTAAAGCCTCTCTGGTATGGAGGATGATGGCTGAAGTACAAGTATGGGGAGGCCTGGCAGATTGACTATATCACACTCCCACCAACCCGCCAAGGCAAGCGCCATGTGCTTACCATGGTGGAAGCAACCACTGGCTGACTGGAAACATACGCTGTGCCCCACGCCACTGCCGGAACACTATCCTGGGCCTTGAGAAACAAGTCTTGTGGCGACACGGCACCCCAGAGAGAATTGAGTCAGACAATGGGACTCATTTCCGGAACAACCTTATAGACTCTTGGGCCAAAGAGCATGGCATTGAGTGGGTATATCACATCCCCTGTCATGCACCAGCCTCTGGGAAAATCGAACAGTACAATGGGCTGTTAAAAACTACACTGAGAGCAATGGGTGGTGGGACTTTCAAACACTGGGATACACATTTACCGAAAGCCACCTGGTTGGTCAACACTAGGGGATCTGCCAACAGGGCTGGCCCAGCCCAATCAGAACTTTTACTTACTGTAGAGGGGGATAAAGTTCCTGTGGTGCACATAAAGAATTTGTTGGGGAAGACAGTCTGGGTTATTCCTGCTCCAGGTAAAGGCAAACCCACTCGTGGGGTTGCTTTTGCTCAGGGACCTGGATATACTTGGTGGGTAATGCAGGAAGATGGGGAAGTCCGGTGTGTACCTCATGGGGATTTAATTTTTGGGGAAAACAGCCAATGAACTCAATTATATGCTGTTGCCTGCTATATAACACTTTTATAGCCCAGCAGTGGTTTGCCCATCTCCACCACTCTGGGCTTTGAAAAGAAGATATGTGCTGTCATGATCATCAGCAGAGAATAAAGCTATGGGAAAAGCCAGAAGCAGCAGAACTCTCCTCAGGTCACCATCAACTGACCCTGGCTTCCATCCGATCATCACCCCAACAAAGAATGAACTTTGATGAAACCAGACGAGCTCAGCAGTGACCAGACGAGTTCGGCAGTGTCAGCAACAGACAACAATTCAACACTACGCACCATCTCTCCTGCCCTGAAAGACTGTTACAAGCGATGGAGCCTGACATCATGTACTGGATGAATTCAGCAGCTTTATAGGGATTGGTTCATGGACTAAGGAATGATATTTCTCTCTTTTCGTGTGTGTATGTGTATATATATGTATCTATATATATAAGACAAAAAGCGATGGTACATTTTAAAATGTGGGATCTGCGCATGATGTGAATGGTATGGAATAAGGGGTGGATACTGTCCTGGGTTCAGCTATAGCAGTCATTTTTCTCCTTCTTAGTAGCTGATGCATTGCTGTGTTTTTTAACTTTCAGCCTGGGAACAACGCTGATAACACTGATGTTTTCAGTTGTTGCTAAGTAATGTTTATTCCAACCTAGGACTTTCTCAATCTCATGCTTTGCCAGGGAGGAGGGGAAGCCGGGAGGAAGCAGAGACCGGACACCTGACCCAAACTAGCCAAAGGGGTATTCCATAGCATGGCACATCATGCCCAGTATATAAACCGGGGGGAGTTACCCGGAAGGCCCAGATCACTGCTCGGGTCGGGCTGGGTATCGGTCGGCGGGTGGTGAGCAATTGTATCCTCTCCCCTTGTTATTTCACTAATCATTATTATCATTGGTGGTAGCAGTAGTGGTTTTGTATTATACCTTAGTTGCGGGACTGCTCTTATCTCAACTCATGGGAGTTACATTCTTCTGATTCTCCTCCCCATCCCTCCGGGAGCGGGGGGAGGAAGAAGGGGGGGGAGTGAGCGAGCACCTGTGTGGTTCTGAGTTACTGGCTGGGCTCAAACCACGACACAGGTGTACCCAGCTGGTTGATGCAGATGAGGAAAATGTATTCACCAGCACTTTTTGTTGGAGGAAAACGAAATGTAATTTTGCAGTTATGGCAGTCCAGCTGAGAGCTGGAAAGGGAGGGGGGGAGCATGGCCCAACTGGTGGGGAGCAGGCGTTTGGGAGGCTCCCTCAACACTCTGCTCACCAGAGAGGGACAGAGGCTCCTTCAACAAACTTCACATCTGCTTGATGAGTACGAAATGTATCGCTGTGCCTGCTGATAGAAAATCATTGCATGCAACAAGGAATTTCCCTGGTGGGCTTCAATAAAGGATATTGGTACTGGCCCTTTGAGACACTGATATTCTTTTCTATGTATGCAGGACAATTGTGCAGTGTCAAGGAGCTGGACTTTGTTGCTTTCACTTGAAAAAATACTATCCCCACATTGTAAGGATTTGGCTTTTTTGTGTGAACATGTGGCTGCAGGGTTGGTGGTTATTCTCAAACTGTCAGTAACAATTTCACGGTTTCCTGAGCTAATCTGATTTATTAATTGGTTGTCATTGATGACTGACCCCTAAAACCAAGAGCCAAGAGGGGCATTGCCAGCCCCCTGGCACCCACCTGCACAGCTTCCCCTCTGTGGCACGTGTTGGCTTCTTTCCCATCATGTCAATATAACTGGTGAAAAATGGGTATTTCTGACCATAACATTCTGAGCACCTTCAGGCTTTATAGATTAAATCTCACATCTTGAAGTGCACTCAAAAGCTGACAGCCAAGGCAGCGTAGAAAACAATAGGAGTTGATACGACATCTGACAATAGGAGTTAATAGGAGTTAATACGACAAAAGCCACCTCCTAAGGCTTTTTTCTTCAATATTATTCAAATTATAGGCACTTTTCATATTAATTAAATGGTAACTTTCTATATCCCATGATCAAACTATCCAATAATGCTTGCTCAGAGCAATCAGAAATGACAAAAATAAAGTACTAATATAATTTTATTATGAATGATTTGATCCCTGGGGTTTCTATCATATTAAACAAAGAAGCAAATTAACCAGTGACTGAATTAAGTGGAGGAACTTGCATCATGTAGAGGCAATAGATTTTTTCATAGTTAAGCTGCCAGCTTCCTTCATGCTTCAAGTCCAGTTTCCAGATTTCTCCATGAATTTCCTAGAAATAATCCTGCTGCCATGTATTAATGCATATGTCAGCATGTAGCTTTTTTTTTTGTCTTTCATAGAAAATATAGTAAAGAAGATCAGAAGAGGAAATTTGAATGTATTAATCTGCATTTACAAATCTACTGAATCAATGATCATTCCAATAGAGGTGGCTTGGGTGGGTTTGTGAGAGGTCTTTGTGGCCGGCACTGGGCAGCATCTCCCAAGCCTGATGGGTGTCACCTGGTTGTGCTGGATGGGATGCTCTCTATTTATTCTCTTGCTTCCCACTTTTAAAATGATTGCCATCTTCTCTATTTCAGCTGTTAATTTTCTGTAGGAGACCATTGCACATATAGACTGCCAGACAGAAGAGGTTCAAAACATTTCCCATATTTAGAAATGTATTTATCACAGCAAAGAGAGATATTTGATAGATGGAAGCTCCCTGGCACAGCCTTCCTCTGGTGAATGCATGTGGCAGTGGGGGGCAGCAGGAATGACTCTGCTGGAGGCTGCTCTGACCAGGAGACTTCCCCACAAGATCTGGGGAAGCTGGGATGTGGTCACAGACATTTAAAAGCACCTGTGCCTCTGAAAGTGCTACTGCATATTATGCTATGTTAGATTTTATATTATAAGCATATATACAGATATAATATACATTGCATTAAACTTAACTTCACTCTTTAGGGAACAGTTGGGTACAGAATGGGACCTAAATCCTGGAGTAGCAAAGCACTTTTAATTATCACTAAGGAGGTGAGATCATGTGGCTTTCTCTCTGAGATGCACTTGTCCGTGCCAGCATTGAGGTGTAAAGGAGAACCGTATTCTTGACTCAATGCTTATTTTCTTTTCTTCAAGTTCAGACTTCAGTTTGTCAGGTTGTTCCAGGCTGGGACCATACCAGTGGGCTTCAGAAATGATGTGGAGCTTGGGTATTTTCTCTCCACAAACCTCCATGTATGCAGTGCAGAACTGATCCTGTTATGGCTCTTGTCCCTATTATTGTGAGTGCAGAAAGTTTCCTCTTCTGTGAGAGCTCTGAAATCAGGACTGAGCAGGAGCATCTCTGAACACAGTGATGAATTTCCCTGGCTGTGGAAAAAAAATGTTTTCTGTATCATTTGTCTGAAGGCTTTGTGGTAATCGTGTGATGTTGAGCTTTTGAAACATACCCCTTCCTTAAAGCACTGCTGCATGGCCTCAGTCAGCACAGAGGTGTGCTGTGAGTCCTGCACGGAACAGGAGCAATCCAGAGCACACCTGCCTCTGACATTGTGAATGGATGTTATTTACTGACAAAATGCTAAGCATGGGATAAGCACCTTCCTAGCTGAGACAACATTGATAAAGAATCCAGGAATCTGCAATGGAATTGGGGGTTTAATTGAATTCCTGACCCAAAAGTTTAATTTCATGGTAAGATCAATGATTCATTAAAACCAGAGTACAGTAAAATATGTATATGATATGCTTAAAATCTGCACGCAGCGCGTTACCACTTTGTTATTTACTTTGTTCTGTCTCAGTTGGACCTGGTGCCACCGTCCCCTGGCAGTGGCTGGCAGCAGTCTCAGCTCAGGAACAGGGACATGGCAGCCATGAAGTCTCCTGTGTCCTCATGAGATGCAGCCCAAGTCCTGTTTGTAATTGTTGAATATTAATTAACGTCTTTGCTCTGGGGTTGTAACGGGCAGGTTTGGCACAGATACAAGTGTGGGAAGCTCTTGGGTTGGCCGTTTGCCGAAACTGCTGTGGTTTGTCTGCATTTGGGATTGGGGCATGGTGTAGGAGCCAAACCCTTCCCACTCCACATGGAGCTTCCCTCTATCTTGTACCTGCCTGGCACGCCACTGCAGGTCTTCGGCCCTCTTGGCAGTGATGCTCCACATCTGCTGCACCAAGGGGGGAAGGACAGGGAATGGTATTAAGTCCCTCAGATTTTAATACTGCATCTCATCCTAATATGCCATATCAGATGACTTCAGTCACATATCTCTCTTTCTAAAAAAGATACTTTTATAACAGAGGGATTAATTAAAACTGGGGTAAGCTAAAGCATGCCCATTCTGGTCAGCCTCTGGTTTCAGCAGTTGTTAAATAATGGCCATCCTCTTGCTCTGTGCTATAAACATCTGGATGAGGACACTGAAAGAATTAGATTTTGTGCCTGAAAAATGACATATTGAGTAGGAACTCAGCTTTCATCTCTATGATCATGTTTTTAGGACAATATTCACAGTCTCAGCGTTAACATTCTTTAACTGCTCCTCAAATTACTAATGCTTCACGTTGTTTTAATCCATTCTGCTGTAGTAACTTTATTAGATTAAACTCCCTGCTGAGCAAGTGAGGAACAATGGGATTATCACACTTCCCTTTGAACAGCTAGTAAAGACAAAATAAATGGTTAACAGTATAGAACAAATTCAGTTTTAGGTGATCTGCAGTTCTCAGCCTCATGGACTGTGGATGGGCTCTGAGCTTCCCTATTATTCCTTGCTTGAGAAATGCCTTTTTAGCAGCCTGAAGAAATTCCTGAGGTAAAAAAGAAGTCCTAATGAAATAAAAGGTCCTCTTTCCCCTTTAGATGTGTTGCTAATTGCATTGTGCCCACTGCAGGAACAGTGTGAGGAAAACCTGAAACTTTATTTAAAAAAAAAATAAATTTAGCTTCACTTTTGATGAAGCCTTAGGTGTGCCAGGAACAGCCTTTATCCAGTGTCTCCAGAGTGGTAACTCCTAATGACTGAGATTTCTTTTTCTTTTTTAGCAAATCTAATTAACTATTTGAAGTATTTTGTCAAGAGGCTATATACAAGCAGTGGGTGGCTCTTCTAGAGTCTCTTAAAAACTCAGTTTCTTCTCAGCATTCTTAAAATCCTTGTCTGCTGGAGCAATTTGAATTTTGTTATTAGTGACTGCTGGAAATCATAATTCAATAAAGACTAACTCATTTAAAAATGCTTCATGCTGAGCTTGCATTAGGTAACTTGGGAAACTTAGGAGACAGAAAAACATATACTAATATTCAGGTCTACACAGGAAATTGGTATGGCACTGAGCAGTTTGAAGGAGGCTTTTTGTATTTCTTTAAGAAGCTGCAGAAAGGTTGGAAGGAATGCAGGTTTTTTCTAGGAAATGCATTCCTTCCCTCTCCACAGCATTTTTCATAATGCACTGGCATCCATTCAAAGGAATTAAAGCCCCCAACATAGTAGGGGATAGTGAAAATACACATTATAAACATTTCTATAATGATTTCATAGATAAGTAAGAAAGCCATCATGTTTCTTTTCCTAAACTCCTTGTATATCCCTTATTACTTGTCTTGAATGAGTTTGGAAGTTTTAAGTATCTCTCCTGCCCCATGTCCCCTATTCCCTTTATGGCAATAATATTGCCGTCATAGAATATATGGTCTTGCCATAGGGGAATGGGCCTCCTGCTTGGGTTTTTAAGACACATCTGCAGCTGCAGCTGAAGCAGGCTTTGAAAAAGGCTGGTACTATGAAAGGATGCCATTTTCTAACAATGAATTCTCCTTTGGAGGATGCTGTGCCATTTCATTCCTGCCCAGTGCTGTCCAGCAGCTGTCTCCTCTGCAGTTCATTTGCTGCTCAAGTTCACCCTAGGAAATACACAGGGGTGTTTTTTCCCAATTTCTTTCCCCACAAGTTGTTTCATCTTTAGAATCACATTTCCTGCCAACATCAGAGGTTTCCATTCTTGCCTTTTCTCCCCCTTGTTCTTTCTAACCATTTTCAGACTTATATAGCCCTTCTGTTTCTCATCGTCTCTCCCTTTCATCCCCTGGTCCTCTCACTGTGCCTCCCTCGTTTCAATTCTTCACTTAGCTGGGGTTCAGAAAACAATTGCCATCTTCCACCTGTTTTTCCTCCTTTGTTGCTCTGTGGTTTGATTTAGCCTCTCTTTGTCTGCTTTCCCCTTCTTGGTTTTTCTCTTTCCCCCCCTCACCTTCTTTTCAAAATTGGAGAAAATGATCAATATTATTCCCCCCCCCCCCCCGGGTGATAAGATAATGATGGACTGATGCAGTGGAGGTGGATTCATTGTCATTGTGGAGAGGGAGGAGAAGGGGCAGTGAAGGTGCTTCAGAGGCAGTGAAGGGCACAGGGCTGTGCGCCAGCACCCTGCTGTGGGCAGTGCACTCCAGGCCAGACCAAGTAAATGTATCTATGACTCAGTGGATAAAAAACTGAGACAAAGGCCTGGGTTCACCCGGGCAAAATGCCCATGGAAACAAGTTGGTGTATGTCAAAGTGGAGAGGTCGGGTTTGGGTTGTTTACCTAGGAGGTAATTTGGGAAAGCTTGGCCCGCAGGAATGTCCTTAGGCCCAGCTTTACGTTGCGGCTCAGTTGTGTTTCCTAGACTTGGTGCTTTCCCCCTGTGATCTGTGGCTTTGTTCATAGTGCAGCAGAACAGTGTCTCCCCCTTGATTTAACTTACTGGCCATGGCTGCATGCTTTGGAACTTGCCACTCGGTGGGACCCCAGCCTGGTGCCTGGTTTGGGTGGACACCACATCCACACCAAAAGCTGTTTTAGTGGAGCTCAGGGTTTTAAATAATTCCTTTTTCTTCCTAATATCGATGATGTAGGGAAGGCAGGTAAGATTTACTGGGGAGAGCCCAACCATTCCCCCGTGCTGCCCACCTGTTGGGTGTTTCTGTGGACTTTCATTTTCCACAGTGTTACATATGGATTACATATGTCCTGCTGCTGCAGCTCTGCGGCTGAACCCCCCCTAAGAAGTCAGTAAGCGCCTGCTATACCTGGAGCTGCCAGTACTGGGGCGACACCGTTCAAACCGACCCCCGGGAAGCCTGGCTGCCCGCACAGCCCCCTTATTGCTGGCACCGAGGGAGTGGGGTGGTGTTTATTTTATTTTTTATTTATTTCAGTTGGTTTAATATGGTCCTTCCACGGCGGCTGTGAGCCGGCAGCCCGGTGCTCCCTGGGACCCGCCACCCAGTTCCCGGTCCCTGCTGTGCTCCTTTCAGAGGCGAGGTTGCCTCCTGCTGCCCCCCTGCCAATAAACATAAAGCGGGATGTACGGCGGGCTCCGGGGCTGTGTTGGAGGTGTTGGTGGGGGAGATCTGCTGGAAGCGGATCTTTCGGGAGCAGGTTTGAGTGCAGCAGGAATGGCTGGGAGAGGCTTTGGCATAACGTGGTTCTTTGAAAATAAATAAATAAGCAATGCACATGTTACATATGGTTCCTTTGATCCAGGAAGGAAAATCCATATTGGAAAAATGCCCCAGAGGAGGCCATGAAGACGCTCTGAGGGCTGGAGCACCTCTGCTATGGAGACAGGCTGAGAGAGCTGGGCTTGTTCAGACTGGAGAAGAGAAGGCTCTGGGGAGACCTTAGAGCAGCTTCCAGTGCCTAAAGGGGCCAACAAGAAAGCTGGAGAGGGGCTTTTGACAAGGGCCTGTAGGGACAGGACAAGGGGGAATGGCTTTAAACTGACAGAGGGGAGATTGAGATGAGCTCTTAGGCAAAAGTTCTTCCCTGTGAGGGTGCTGAGGCACTGGCACAGGTTGCCCAGAGAAGCTGTGGCTGCCCCATCCCTGGAAGTGTTCAAGGCCAGGTTGGACAGAGCTTGGAGCAACCTGGTCTAGTGGAAGATGTCCCTGCCTGTGGCAGGGGGGTTGGAACTGGATGATCTCTAAAGTCCCTTCCAACCCAAACCAGTCTGTGATTCCATGATTTTGAGCAGTAATTGAGGCATGAGCAGCGAAAGGCACACATGCAGTAGCCAACTGCCAGCAGGCATGTATGTTTTACCAGAAGTTTTTCCTGTTTTCTCTCTGTATTTGCTAAGGTTTGACTGAAGATCTGAAGTTTTGTGAATCTGTGTTCATCTTGCTCTTAGGAGTCAGTTTGAGATTGCATTGAGCTTTGCTAACTGTAAGTTTACACTTAGTAAATTACTTTGTACACTTAGGATGTGAATTTATCTCTTCAGCCTGTAGCTGGTTCAGCTCTCCAGCAAAGCTCAAGCACTCACCCCTCTGTCCAAGGGGTGCTCCAAAAGTGGCTGGTTCCTTACTCTCTGCTGACAGAAAAGAGAGGCAAGGACAAGGCTGGCCCTGCAAGGCTCTGTCCAAGCCTAGCTAATTTTAGCCCAAAGGGAACCAGAGCCAGGCAAATTACTTGGCAATTTAATCCTGATGCTTTGGAAGAAGTGCAGGCTGATGTGAGGATGCATAATAGTGCATTGTTGGAGACGGGTGCTTTGCTCTGGCTCTTTAAAATTACATTGTTCTTTCTGAGGACAGGAGCACATTGTATCACAAGTAAAATGTGTGGCAAATACTCCTTGGCATGCCAGCAGGTAAGTGCCCTTTTATAGTCCTGGGTGTCATTGAGACCTGGAGATAATGGCTGAAGTTGGTGCTGTGGAATATAATTTCTTTAAATGTAAGAAAAACTGTCGTGGTTTGAGCCCAGCCGGTAACTCAGAACCACACAGCCGCTCGCTCACTCCCCCCCCCGCTTCTTCCTCCCCCCGCTCCCGGAGGGATGGGGAGGAGAATGGGAAGAATGTAACTCCCTCGGGTTGAGATAAGAGCAGTCCCGCAACTAAGGTATAATACAAAACCACTACTGCTACCACCAATGATAATAACGATTAGTGAAATAACAAGGGGAGAGGATACAATTGCTCACCACCCGCCGACCGATACCCAGCCCGACCCGAGCAGTGATCAGGGCCTTCCGGGTAACTCCCCCCGGTTTATATACTGGGCATGACGTGCTGTGGTATGGAATACCCCTTTGGCTAGTTTGGGTCAGGTGTCCTGTCTCTGCTTCCTCCCGGCTTCCCCTCCTCCCTGGCAAAGCATGAGACTGAGAAAGTCCTTGGTTGGAATAAACATTACTTAGCAACAACTAAAAACATCGGTGTTATCAGCGTTGTTCCCAGGCTGAAAGTTAAAAAAACACAGCACTGCACCAGCTACTAAGAAGGAGAAAAATGACTGCTATAGCTGAACCCAGGACAGTATCCACCCCTTATTCCATACCATTCATGTCATGCTCAGATCCCACATCTCTCAGCACACCATCACCCCTGTCCCATGTATACACATATATATATACACCCACACCCACACACAGAGAAAGATATCATTCCCTAGTCCATGGACCAATCCCTGTAAAATTGCTGAACTCATCCAGTCCATGATGTCAGGCTCCATCTCTTGTAATAGTCTTTGGGGGCAGGAGGGACGGTATGTAGTGTTGGGTTGTTGCCTGCTGATGATACCGCCAAACTCGTCTGGTCACTGCTGAGCTCGTCTGGTTTCCTCAAAATTCATTCTTTGTTGAGGTGATGATCGGAGGGAAGTCAGGGTCAATTGCTGGTGACCTGAAGATATCTAGCTGGTGGGCTATAAAAGTGTTATAGAGCAGACAACAGCGTACAATTGAGTTCATTGGCTGTTTTCCCCCAAAATCAAATCCCCTTGAGGTACACATCGGACTTCCCCATCTTCCCGCATTACCCACCAAGTATATCCAGGTCCCTGAGCAAAAGCAACCCCACGAGTGGGTTTGCCTTTACCCGAAGCAGGAATAACCCAGACTGTCTTCCCCAACAAATTCTTTATGTGCACCACAGGAACTTTATCCCCCTCTACAGTACGTAAAAGTTCTGATTGGGCTGGGCCAGCCCTGTTGGCAGAACCCCTCGTGTTGACCAACCAGGTGGCTTTTGGTAAATGTGTATCCCAGTGTTTGAAAGTCCCACCACCCACCGCTCTCAGTGTAGTTTTCAACAGCCCATTGTACCATTTGATTTTCCCAGAGGCTGGTGCATGGTAGGGGATGTGATATACCCACTCAATGCCATGCTCTTTGGCCCAAGTGTCTATGAGGTTGTTCCGGAAATGAGTCCCATTGTCTGACTCAATTCTCTCTGGGGTGCCGTGTTGCCACAAGACTTGTTTCTCAAGGCCCAGGATAGTGTTCCGGGCAGTGGCGTGGGACACAGCGTATGTTTCCAGCCAGCCGGTGGTTGCTTCCACCATGGTAAGCACATAGCGCTTGCCTTGGCGGGTTGGTGGGAGTGTGATATAGTCAATCTGCCAGGCCTCCCCATACTTGTACTTCAGCCATCGTCCTTCATACCAGAGAGGCTTTAACCGCTTGGCTTGCTTAATTGCAGCACATGTTTCACATTCGTGAATAACCTGGGCAATAGTGTCCATCATTAAGTCCACCCCTCGATCACGAGCCCATCTATATGTTGCATCTCTGCCTTGATGGCCTGAGGTGTTGTAGGCCCACCTGGCTAAAAATAATTCACCCTTATGTTGCCAATCCAAGTCCATTTGAGCCACTTTAATCTTAGCAGCTTTATCCACTTGCTGGTTGTTCTGGTGTTCCTCAGTGGCCAGACTCTTGGGTACATGAGCATCTACGTGGCGTACCTTCACCACCAGGTTCTGCACCCGGGCAGCGATATCTTGCCACAGTGCAGCAGCCCAGATGGGTTTACTTCTGCGTTGCCAGTTGCTCTGCTTCCATTGCTGCAACTACTCCCACAGGGCGTTTGCCACCTTCCATGAGTCAGTGTAGATATAAAGCACTGGCCATTTTTCTCATTCAGCAATGTCCAAGGCCAGCTGGATGGCTTTCACCTCTGCAAACTGACTCTATTCACCCTCTCCCTCAGCAGTTTCTGCAACTTGTCACAGGGGACTCCACACAGCTGCCTTCCATCTCTGATGCTTTCCCACAATAGGGCAGGACCCATCAGTAAACAAGGCATATTGCTTTTCACTCTCTGACAGTTCATTATATGGTGGGGCCTCTTCAGCACGCGTCACCTCCTCTTCTGGTGACATCCCAAAATCTTTGCCCTCTGGCCAGTCCATGATGACTTCTAGAATTCCTGGACGACTGGGATTTCCTATTCGAGCTCGTTGTGTAATTAGTGCAGCCCACTTACTCCATGTAGCATCAGTTGCATGATGTGTAGAGGAGACCCTGCCTTTGAACATCCAGCCCAGCACAGGCAACCGGGGTGCCAGGAGGAGCTGCGCTTCAGTTCCGATCACTTCTGAGGCAGCTCGACCCCCTTCATAGGCTGCCAGTATCTCTTTTTCAGTGGGAGTATAGCTGGCCTCGGATCCTTTATATCCCTGACTCCAAAAGCCAAGGGTTCGACCTCGAGTCTCCCCTGGAGCTTTTTGCCAGAGGATCCAGGTAGGACCATTCTCCCCAGCTGCGGTATAGAGCACATTTTTCACATCTGGCCCAGCCCGGACTGGTCCAAGGGCTACTGCATGAACTATTTCTCGTTTAATTTGTTCAAAGGCTTGTTGTTGCTCGGAGCTCCATTTGAAATCATTCTTCTTCCGGGTCACGTGGTAGAGAGGGCTTACAATCAGACTGTAATTTGGGATGTGCATTCTCCAGAACCCCACAACACCTAAGAAAGCTTGTGTTTCTTTCTTGTTAGTTGGTGGAGACATTGCTGTTATCTTGTTGATCACGTCTGTGGGGATCTGGCGGCATCCATCTTGCCATTTTATTCCCCAAAATTGAATCTCCTGTGCAGGTCCCTTGACCTTATTCCGTTTTATGGCAAAACCGGCCTTCAGCAGGATTTGGATTATCTTCCTCCCTTTCTCAAAACCTTCTTCCGCTGTATCACCCCACACGATGATGTCATCAATGTATTGCAGGTGTTCTCGAGCTTGCCCCTGTTCCAGTGCAGTCTGGATCAATCCATGGCAGATGGTAGGGCTGTGTTTCCTCCTCTGGGGCAGTCGGTTCCAAGTGTACTGGACGCCCCTCCAAGTGAAAGCAAACTGTGGCCTGCATTCTGCTGCCAAAGGGATTGAGAAAAATGCATTGGCAATGTCAATTGTGGCATCCCACTTGGCTGCCTTTGACTCCAGTTCATACTGAAGTTCTAACATGTCCGGTACGGCAGCACTCAATGGTGGTGTGACTTCATTCAGGCCACGATAGTCTACTGCTAGTCTCCACTCTCCATTAGACTTCTGCACTGGCCATATGGGGCTATTAAAGGGTGAGCGGGTCTTGCTGATCACTCCTTGGCTCTCCGGTCTGCAGATCAGCTTATGGATGGGAATCAAGGAGTCTCGGTTGGTGCGATATTGCCACCGGTGCACTGTTGTGGTTGCAATTGGCACTTGTTGTTCTTCGACCTTCAGCAACCCCACAACAGAAGGATCCTCTGAGAGACCGGGCAAGGTGGACAGCTGCTTAATTTCCTCTGTCTCCAAGGCAGCGATACCAAAAGCCCATCTATACCCTTTTGGGTCTTTGAAATACCCTCTCCTGAGATAGTCTATGCCAAGGATGCATGGAGCCCCTGGACCAGTCCCAATGGGGTGCTTTTGCCACTTCCTCCCAGTCAGGCTGATTTCAGCTTCCAGCATAGTTAACACCTGGGATCCTCCTGTCACTCCAGAAATAGAAATGGGTTTCACCCCTTGATACCTTGATGGCATCAGGGTACACTGTGCACCGGTATCTACTAGAGCCTTATACTTCTGTGGGACTGATGTTCCAGGCCATCTGATCCACACAGTCCAGTAAACCCGATTATCCCTCTCCTCCACCTGGCTGGAGGCAGGGCCCCTCTAATAGTGATCATAAAATTCTCCACTTATGTCTTGTAGAAAGGGATTAGTATTCCTTATCACAGGAGCTGGAGTAAAATCAGCTCTTTCACTCCATCTGGGAAACTGCTCGCCAGAGACTGGAGCAGCAGCTTTCCTGGGAGGACCATCCTTGACCATTGTTCTCCTCTTCAGTTCACGCACCCGTTGCTCCAGAGCTGAGGTAGGTTTTCCAACCCACTTTCTCATGTCTTCTCCGTGATCCCGCAGGTAAAACCATAGGGCAGCCTGTGGCTCGCTTCTCTCTTGCAATCGCTTTGTCAATTCCTCCTTCCTTAGCAAGTGATCCCAGCTGCTTGGCTTCCCTACCTTCTAGTTCGTGACTGTCGGCCCCATTGTCCCAGCATCGGAGCAACCAGGTGACAATGTGCTCCCCTGGAAGACGGGTGAAATCTTTTCGCATATTCCGCAGTTCGGTTGAGGTCCGGGGTCGAGCAGTGACCTCTTCTTCTTCTTCCTCTTCCTCTGACCCACGCAGTAGTAACTCTTGTTCAGATGCTGTTCCGTGTAGTAATGGCATTGGGTCTTCATCTTTCTTCGCTTCGCGGGTTGCTCTTTGTGCCTCTCGTCTGCTTTTGCTTACAGGGGCAACAGACATTGTCACAAACTGGACATTTGGTTTAGCTGCAGTGTTTGTCACTGTGGTTGGAGTGGCTGTAGTGTCTGCCACTAGGATTGGAGTGGTTGCAATGTCTATTGCTGGGGTTGGTGCAGCTGTTGTGCTTGGGAGTTGAGTAACACCAACAGCTGCATTGTCTGTTGCTGTTGGGGTTTGAATAGCTACTGTGCATGTCACTGGGGTTGGTGTAGCTGCGGTGCTTGGAGTAGCCACATTGTCTGTTGCTGTCGGGGTTTGAGTAGCAACTGTGCTTGTCACTGGGGTTGGTGTGGCTGCGGTG
The DNA here is from genome assembly GCF_004027225.2 of Strigops habroptila. Lineage (NCBI taxonomy): Eukaryota > Metazoa > Chordata > Aves > Psittaciformes > Psittacidae > Strigops > Strigops habroptila. Next base: position 21,645,855 of record NC_044301.2, read on the forward strand.
CTTGGAGTAGCCACATTGTCTGTTGCTGTCGGGGTTTGAGTAGCTGTTGTGCTTGTCACTGGGGTTGGTGTAACTGCTGTATTTGAAGTTGGAATAGTTGCGTTGTCTGTTGTGGTCAGGGTTTGAGTAGCTGTTGTGCTTGTCACTGGGGTTGATGTAGCTGCTGTACTTGGAGTAGCCGTGTTGACTGTTGTGGTCAGGGTCTGAGTAGCTGCTGTGCTTGTAGTTGGCATAGCTGCGTTGTCTGTTGCTTTGCCATCAGATCCAGAGACATTTTTTTCCCTTTGAAGGTGCTGGATAGTGTTGAGCAGGGCTCTGTAGGCATAGGCCAAGCCCCAGCACGTTGCCAAGATTTGTCCCTCTCTGGTATAACCAGGACGACAGCACACCTCGTTTAAGTGTTTTACTAGTTTTTCTGGATGTTGCACTTGTTCAGGGGTGAAGTTCCAAAGCACTGGAGGGGCCCACTGGCCTAGATACTTGCCCATACTATCCCACACACCCTGCCACTCATAACTGTCCAGCCTCAGGGAAAATCTCCTGGTGGTCCTCCTATATCGTCGTCTAACCCTAGACCAGATTCGAACCTGATACTGCTGAATTTTTGAGATTAAACGAAATAGGATGTTCCTAGGATGGGATGGCCGTGGGTAAAACACACTCCGTATGTTTGCCAACATGCTGATCCCCAGCACAATCAGCAGGCAGGTTTCAAGTGTACTCAAAGGCCATCTAAAACCTTCAGAACTCTCAACTGCTGTTGCAAATAGGCTGGTGGGGGAACGGGGGGTGAAAGATAATGCTTCCTTCGTAAGTTTACCCCCCGAGGAGAAAAAAAAAGATATGCAATTGCTAAAATATTTCATTATATACCTCCCAGTGTATAGTGGTGATGGCCACGCTGGAAGCACAAACCAGACCAGTTTCATGATTAATGAGTCTATTGTATTACAAGTCATTACCATGAAGTACAGTGAAACAAGAACCTTAGCCCAGGCCCCCCAGCCAATAAACACTAAAACAGCAAATAGTGGCTGTAAGTAAGGTACAACATGCTGAAACTCTGAGATCAAGCGCAACAAGTCTGAGAGCCAAATAATCACCATTGTGACGAGTAGTAACAATGAATGCTTATCACAAATATGATTAGACACACTCTGGTCAGATCTGTCGTTATCTCAACCTTTCGTGCCCCACGTTGGGCGCCAAAAAGAACTGTCGTGGTTTGAGCCCAGCCGGTAACTCAGAACCACACAGCCGCTCACTCACTCCCCCCCCCCCTTCTTCCTCCCCCCGCTCCCGGAGGGATGGGGAGGAGAATGGGAAGAATGTAACTCCCACGGGTTGAGGTAAGAGCAGTCCCGCAACTAAGGTATAATACAAAACCGCTCCTGCTACCACCAATGATAATAATGATTAGTGAAATAACAAGGGGAGAGGATACAATTGCTCACCACCCGCCAACCGATACCCAGCCCGACCCGAGCAGTGATCAGGGCCTTCCGGGTAACTCCCCCCGGTTTATATACTGGGCATGACGTGCTGTGGTATGGAATACCCCTTTGGCTAGTTTGGGTCAGGTGTCCTGTCTCTGCTTCCGCCCGGCTTCCCCTCCTCCCTGGCAAAGCATGAGACTGAGAAAGTCCTTGGTTGGAATAAACATTACTTAGCAACAACTAAAAACATCGGTGTTATCAGCGTTGTTCCCAGGCTGAAAGTTAAAAAACACAGCACTGCACCAGCTACTAAGAAGGAGAAAAATGACTGCTATAGCTGAACCCAGGACAAAAACTCGGAAAATTGTTATGGCATTTTGACTTACTTCAAGTGTGCTGGCTGGTTCAGTTGCCCCTTTGATGTTGCAAATGGGTGACCTGGCCTCCCCTGCTATTTGTCGCCAACTGGAAATCAAACTCTGCTTCTCCTGCGTTACAGCATTTCCTCTGTTCTGCTAATAAACACAATGTTATTTAAAATAAGCATTCAGGAAACGTTCAAAGGGGATATCCATATATGAATCTTAGTGAGAGTGCAGTTTCTTGCTGCCAAGTCCTAACCTTCAAACTGCAACACAGAAAAAGATAGCATTAATCTAAATACGCAGCACTGGATTCACAAATCCCTTTGCTCTCGTGATCAGAACCTTGGGGGAAATGTCTTTAATTACTTAATTTCACGTTAATTTTTACAGTGTCAGTTTATGGTTAAAGTAACAGCTATGTAAACACAAAAAATCCTGTTAAAAGAGTATGATCCGTAATGAAATAGAAAATTCCCTCCCGATGGTCCCTGGACACTGCTCAGCCAGTGGTCCTGCAGGCAGGCAGCGTTGGAGAGCTGGCCTGGAAGGGAGCAAGATGAGGCTGTGGTGGACATGGTGCCTGTGTAACACCAGCAGGAACCTTGTCTCCTGGCCTCATTCAAGTTGTGAACTCAGCAGTGATGTTTTAACTACTTTATTTCATCAGTACTGTGCTTCCTGAGAAACAGAGCTTCTGAGTAACTTGGTGTCTTACCCCATTCTGTTTGCACTGTGCTAACAGCAAAGATATGGTCCTTGCTGTCTCAAAGTGACGCGTGCCCACAGCATCCACTGTGAGCTGCCTGAGCACTGCATGTTTGCCATCCCTGGCAGAGGACATGTGCAAGACCCACTCCAGGGTGTCGTGAAGGAGAAGGTCAGGAAAACCAGGAGTGTTGCAATTTTAAACAAAATAAGAAACAGCGGTAGTTGATTGCATCATGTATGTTTGCCTCTGTTGCTCTCTGGGTAGTGTCACCGCTGTGGCCATCTGCCATCGTTTCCTTCCCCCTTGGTTCTGCATTGCACTAGGTGTGAGGAAGAGGAGTGCTGGCTTGGACATGGGAGGAGGGCAGAGGCAGAGCTGGAGCACCAGCACATAAAATGGCTATCCTTTTTCCCCAGTGCTCAGCTCCTTCCCAGCCCTGTGGGTGCCCTCACTCCTAGGGTGGGTCTGCTTGAACCCATCTCCCCAGCGCTTGTCAGGTTGCTCCATGCCTAAGGAGCCCCAAAGACATGGGGCTGTGTCCTATGGGGATGGAAGGAGCACCCAGGTAGTATCTGTGGTGGCTCATGCTCCAGACAAGGGAAACCCCTTCATTGAGGTGGCACTGAGGCTTGATTGGAAGAAAATGAGCAGAGGATTTTGTGTTGTTTTGGACTTTTTACTCTGGCACAAGTTCATTCTGGGTTTTCTGCAGATCCCTTTTTTCACCATCGCTTCTGCAGTGTGTTGTCTGTATTGCGTAGGAACAAATGAAGTGGGCTGGGAGAGACTTCCGGTTGGGTTAACAGCTCTGTGGTTTTTTTTTCACAGCCTGTACATTTTCTCCTCTTAGATATGGTTCTTTTCATCTTCACTGCCTCTTTGCCTTTCCCTTTCTAAAATGTCTATTGCTGCAAGATGCCATGGAAGCAGATTGCCAGGTCCGGCTGTACACCTGCAGCCATGCCGCAGCTGACAGAGGTGACATGGCCAGACCCACCCCATGGCCAGAGAATTATGGCCATGTGCTGGGGGGTTCATGCCTCCACTCAGCCTGGTTTGAAACGCCACTTTTCTGCATTACCCTTTCAGAGGCTCTTTCTCTTCCAGGCTTTAAAGAGGGTTAAGAAAGGAATTGTGTCTATTAATTATGATAATTAAACTCCCAGGAAACAGCCTCATTAGACTAATAAAGAGTAAATAAAGCAGGTGAGGGGACACTTTTCTTTCCAGTAGTGGAGGGTAGTGCTTACCTTCCTTCCCTTCACCCACCCACCTGCTCCTTGGCTGGGGCAGCAGTGGCCTCTGCCCGTGCCCCTGCCTCTCCTTCTGCCTGTGCCCCTGCCTGTGCCTTGAGCTCCTGCCTGGCCTCTGCATCCACTTGGGCTCGCCCCCTCAGAACTTTCCCAGCAGTTTTCCTCTTGGGCCAAAGGTTTCATTGCTCAGTTGAAGGACAGAGAAATATATATTTCTAATGCTTAGGGAAGTTTTTGGTTGCATTTTGCCTATCTCTATCTGAAGCCCCCTGTTTTGCTTGCTGGCTTCATGACAGACTTGGAGCAGATGTAGTGACAGGCTACAGTGTTCACTTGCTGAATGCACGTAAGAAAATCTAAGCAGCAGATGTTGGGTTTTGTTTCTGGCAGAAATGACATTTGTGGTGCATTTGTGGGTGATATTTCTTCTCCAGTTTTGATGCCAGCTGAAGCAGGGTACTACACTGAAAATGCACACATAGCTCCCCTGCTTTTTCAGAAAGCAGATTATGGAAGGAGAATGAAATTAGCAGTAAAAGTATTAAAACATTGATAGCAATCATTCCATGTCCTGGCTTTACTAATTAATTATTAATTTTACCTTGAAGGTTAGTGTAAGAGATGGACTTTATCATGCCTTCACTTAGCAAGATGCTTGACTATATATTTTTAATCATTATCAGGTCTCTAGCAAATAGCTCTTATTTTTTATAGTTAGCAGTTGGGATTTGCTTTGTGAGATTTCATAAAGTGGGAGAAAAGATTGTGCTGTGAAGGCCTTGGGGAAGTGATCCCTCTGTCATGTATTAGTAATTCCTTCTGATCTTTACTTCTTGATGTCCTTTTAGTATAATACCTGTTGCTTTTTCATACTGAGGGGCCTTTGCAGCACTATACAGAGTAAAGAAATGTCCCGACCCTGTAGGCTCTGCATTGCAAGATGGTCAAAAAGGAATTGGCTTCACCATAAACCTAAAGATGTTGTAGCTGGAGGGGTGGTGGGTGCTTTCCTGGTGCGGGACTGCCTTCTCCATCCATCCCCCAGCTCTCCAGCTCAGGTATGCACCCAGGAGATGTGCTTTTGCATGGTTTTTATTTTGATGAAAAACATTAGTACATACATAATTCGTAAATAATTTTTAAACTGGGTAAACTTTTGAATGTACTGTGAAGAATGTTTTTTGCTTTAGTGCAACTTTAGTATTGATATAAGATTCAAATATGGAAACATCTATGTGTGCCTGCGGCTTCACTTATGAGAAGCCATATTGATTTCAGTGACTATACACGTGAGGAAAAGCAGGGATGGAGCTTTACTTTTGGAAACTTCCCATTTCCTCACTTGCATCAGAAAGGTTTAAAAGATCTGTTTTACTGTCTTGAGGGTAAATGCCTTTCATTTCTGAAATGGTAAAACCCACTTCTCACTTGTTTCTCTTAAAGTGGACCTGGTTTTAAATGTGGACAAATGGAAAAAAAGCTTCACCCACCTCCCTGGGGGGGGGGAGGGAGATTGCAAACCTCCAGCTTTGGAAACAATGATTTTCATTTTGCCAGTTTTAAAAGGGAATATTGGAAAAGGAAAATTTTGCTGTGGCATTGTGAAAAACAGGACTTGCCCAGGACCCTTTTAAGATAAAATTAAGGAAATTACAGCTACTTTCCACTTTTAGCATCTGCAGTTTTCAGGTCTCAGTGGACCTGCTAATGTGCGTGAATCTGAGACATGCTTATGCTCTTTGCAGGACTAGGACTGTACGTACTTCTCTGTGTCTCTGTCATGCGGGGATGTGCACAGGGATGGGACCGTTCACTGGAGTGATCTCACATGCAGCTTTTGGGAGGCTTGGTTGCTCAAAGGAGTTAGTTAGAATGCCCTATATTTGTTTTTTATGTGGGGGAGAAATATGTTTGTTCACTGAACGAAATGTCCAATTTTGGCTTACACAGCCCTGTAAGGTACCAGGAGCCCCTGTGCTGGTTTGCCACTCATCACTGTGAGTTAGAAACTGATATACACTCAAAAGCTATGAAGACACTTTTTATCTCCAGCTCTTTTTAAAGATCTTTTAAAGGTCTTTTCCAGCCACTCTGCCAGTATCCTCTTTTAGCACAACCCACACACCAAGTACCAATATTACAAGTCCATCAGGGGCTGTTAAGCATAAAGATGCAGATGCAGCTTTTGCCTGCAGAGGCTGAGAGGCACATGCTGCTGGGGATGGGGAGGCTGCGTTGGAGGCCACTCCACATCATCGTCCTGCTTTCACTCCTGTTCCATGAGCATCCACTACAGCCACCACAAGACAAGGTGCAGCTGTGGAGGAACCTGAGTTTGGTCGATATTCAAGAAAGAAAATGCTCCTTCTGCATGGAATCAGGTCTCAGTTGTACTGATGCAGATGCACATTGACTCAAGCCAGGGTCAAGTAACTGGCACTGGTGTAACAGAAGTGTGATATTAAGAAACTTGCTCCCAATTAACCCCCTCCTTCCCCTTTCAGGATATCATTTCCAGCAGAAAAATGACACATAGCATCCATCTTTGTCCACATAATTGCCAGCAGAGTGGTCATATGTGTGCATATGACTTGAAAGCAATCAGTTTACAGTATCCAAGAGAAACAGACAAAGAAGGATTTTCCTGCCATGTTATGTGACTATCTTTGTGTAATTTCTGTTATACAAGTTATGGGAATAAATGCAGGACTAGACTAAACCAAAATATCAGATGGAATACAGTTAGCACCAGTTCTGGAGAGATTGGCTGGAGCACGTACGCCACTGCGTTGCCACTTTCCTACTTACTCACCATATCAAAATGTTTCCCCCCAGATAATCATATTTTCAGGATAAATTTCAAACTCTGATACTTTACATCTGCAAAGTAAATTGAGCTTCCTGATCTCCTCCCTGTGCTGATCCTCCCTCCATGCCATGCCTGGGGCAATGGTGCTGTCTGTGTCCAGGGCAGTGGCTGGTAGAGCCCAACCGCATCTCCTAGAGGAGTCCAGAGACAGCACAGGAATGGGAGAATGGCAGCAATGAGAGGGGATGAGCAGAGCTCTGCAATCACATCAGACCAGCTGAGCTGCCTACTTGTGGAGAAATGTTTTCATGCCCATCAGGAGCACACAGTGTGTTAGATTCAGTTGTCTTAGGCCCTGTACTAGGTTTCCTCTGCTTTAAAGGGCAGACTGTAAAGCACTTCAAGTTTTTCTTTGGTACACCGTTTGTGGTTTCTCTTAGAGGCTCTAAGGTGGAGAGATGAACTTCCAGAAGTCCTAGGGCTGGGGAAAGCTCTTCAAAGCCTTGGGTGAAGCAGGAAAACATTGCCTTCTGCTCAGAGATGGCTGGTTTGGGACAGCTACAGGCACAGGCAGTTTTGGGGAGTCAGTCTGCTCCCCTGGGGCAGGGCTTCCAGTGAAGGGCTCCTGCAGCCCCCTCATCCAGCAGGAGCTGCATGGCTGCAGGGAGATCGCTTTTTGACTCTCTTCTGTTGCACATGATTTCTCTGAGCTTAGGGGTTTGATGCTGAAACCCCTTGTCCCTTTCCCTGCCGTGGGTCACTGGGTTTCCTGAGCATCTTCTACCTGGAGCCAGGCAAGAGGTCCCCCTGCCCCCCCGACAAGTAGATCCAATAAGATATGTCTTCCACAAAGGTAATTCGTGTCACATCAGTCATACGGGGTGACAGACGGATACTTTTATCTCTTTCGTTATGGCTTTTGCAACAAAAACATTTTAAAGTGTTTTGCTGTAGGTTGAGCAGCAGTGAGATGCAGAGGCTGGAATGGAAAGTGACACTGTCTGAGCAGCCCTGCTGTGCTCCACAGCTGGAAGGGAATTCCAGCCATCCTCATCCTCACATCTCCCCAGGGGAGGATTTGCAGCCACTCCTTCCCTGGGAGGTGACTGCTTCTCCCAGCTCCTAGACTGGCTCCATGGATGCTTGCTCCGGAGCCATGTCCTTCCTTGAGCCTGGTACCAAGGGCCTGATTTGCAGTTAATGTGCAGCAAGCAGTTCAGGCCAATGGAGGGCTTAGGCTCAAGAGAAGATAAGCTGTTCCTGAGCAGGAAAGAGGATAGCAACATGATACTAATGAGAAACACTTTGGGTTGGGGGCAGCAAGTTCTGGTCTAGAAACCTGCTTCTTGGCACCTTTATGAACATATCCGTTAGTGGTCACACAGGGAGGTCATGGCCATATGGACAGGAAGAATAAAGTGACTGGTGGGTTTGCTGTACGTGGCTGATGTGTTAAAAGGTTATATTCTCCTTCATTAACAGCACTTTTAGCATTGGAGGGCGCTATAGGACGCTCAGGACGAGCACAGTATTTTTAGCAAGTAATTTAGAGCCTGTCTTCACTGTGTGATTATCTCAAGGTATAACTTGAGAACTGCCAGTAACCCGATGCTTGTGTATGTCTTCAGCTGGAGCCAAAGGGTGCTTTTATCAGGGGCTGGAGCTGGCGGTACTTGTGCCATGGGACTGAGCCAGCACCTCTAACAAAGCAGAGCAACTCAAGGGCTGTTCCACAGCGCTGGCTGCACTCACCTGGAGCAGACCAACTTGAGAGGAGTTAATTTAAGTGTAGATAGCTTCAGCTGACAGTGAAGTAAGGACAACCCCATAGACAGCTGAGAAACTGGACAGAACTTGAAAATATACAGAGAGAGTTGGGAGAAAAAAAATAAAAAAAATCTTTCCATAGTAGCAGACTTGCAGCTGTTAACTAATCCCATAACAAGTGGCATTTAGCCACACATTTTCCAAATTAAATAAGCTTGCATGTTGGACTAGTTTCATACCCTGTAATACAAATACTTTCCCTGCTGGGGGAAAAAAAATTAAAAGAAAAATCCTCTCAGGCATAGGAAGAGTGGAGAAAGGGAAGATGGTGTGCGTGCACCTGCGTGCGGAGCTGGTGTGTGCACGTCCATGTGCGGAGCTGGTGTGTGCACACCTGTGAGCAGAGCTGGTGTGTGCACGTCCATGTGTGGAGCTGGTGTGTGCATGCCTGTGAGCAGAGCTGGTGTGCACATGTCTGTGTGTGGAGCTGGTGCAGCCTGGGTGTAGCTACCACTGTCCCTGTCAGCACAGCGTGCAGAGATGCTGCAAGGAGCAGTGTTTGTTGGAAGATCTGATAGGTTGTCAAGGACTGCTCATGCTTAAATTATTAGTTAAGTCTGTGACATTAAAGAATTGTTATTTGGTCATGGTCTCATGGCTGTGTTTTGCTAGGAGGTGTTTGAAAATCCTCATCTATGCTGTCACATAATCTGTACTTGCCCTTTTGTTTAATTTTTTTTTCCCCTGGTCATTTGAATAATGTTTTCAGGTCCTCAATTTAATCTGTGTTCAGTGGAGAAACATTTGGAAACAAATAATTAACTGCTCATTTTGTTAGAAGTTAATCTGGATCTTTTTGTGAGGGTGTTTGAGAGCACCTACCCCCCCCCTCCCCCCCGCACATTTTTAAGAATCCCATTAAAAATTTTTCAGGATCCCCATCCAAGCCAAATGCATTGTTTCCATGGAAACAATTGATGGGGAGAGCAATTTATAAGACTGATGTAAAAAAATGAGCACATCACACCCCCTGCTGCTCTGTGCTCTGATATACAATCTCAAGGAAAAGTCTGTGGTGAGGTTTGCATAAGCTATATCCTTAAAAGTGGGGGGGGACACACACAGACAAAAAGGAGTCTGCAAGTCTGTCTGTGGCACAGTGAGCAATGCCTACTGTGCTGTGCAGGCATTCAGAGCTCTTGGAAAAGACTAGTAAATTCTCATTTCATGATGTCTTTTGAAATGCTTTCCCTTTAGAGAACTTTTTTTTTCTTCCCCTATTCCCACCCTCTTCTGCAATGCACGCGGCTGCATTTGGGGAAAGGACCCGTGGCCTGTGATATAGAAGGCAGCTGGGTCCCTGCCGGAACTGGGCCTTTGATTAAAAGGCATTCAGGATGCCTCATATTGCTCCAGCTTTCCAAGGGCTTGCAGGCTCCCAGTTAGAGACCTGGCTTTAAAATGTTCTCTTTGGTTTAGCTTTTTAAACCTGCCATTCCAGCTTCCTCCTGGCCAGTGTTTGGCCTTGATTTTATCAATATATACATACAAGCCAGCTCAGACTTTGCTATTTAAACCAGCGCTTGAGCACTGCACACCGCATACAGCAAGTGCCACCACTCTGGACAGGTGTCTGCACAGGACTTGGTTTGGAATTCCCTAAAGAGCTTATTTTGGGGAAAAAACCCCAACAAAACCTCCATGCTGTGAAGCTCTGCCGCGGGAGACGCAGGAATCCTGCATGTCTGCGCTCTGTAATACGTGTCAGGGGTTTTAGAGCCTGACATAAAACATCACCTTGAAAATTAAATTCTTCTATCTGCTCCTGTACATCCCACAGCTGCTGGCGCGACCAAGGCAGCTTCGGGCCTTGAAGGCACATTCAGCTCAGGGTCCAGCTGCGCTCCCCGCCCCCGCCAGCACCGATGTGTTCTGTACTAAGGAAATGAGTAAGGAAAAATAATAATACAGGAGTTGGTTGGCTTCTGTTCTCTCCTGCTTCTGTGGGCGGTTTCCCGGCTGGGCTGGGCGTTCCTGCAGAGGGCACTCGCCATCCACGAACCAGCTCCTGCATCCCCCAGCAAACCATGAGCCGTGGGTGTAAAAAAAAAAAAAAAAAAAAATGAAAGCAAATTATTCCCTTGTAGTGCATGAGGCCAGCTGAAAGAGCAGTGGAGATTTAAGGGGGAGGGGGAACCCCATGGGGAGCAAGAAGGCCAGGCTGGAGGGATGGAGGGGACTGGGGCACAAGGTCCGGTGCACTGCCATAACAGGTAGTAATAATAAAAAAGGATGAAAAAAAGAAAGGCTGCCTGGCTGGTTTAAAATTTAATAGTATTGGGGATAAGAGAGGCGAATGCCTTAATTAAACCCAACCCAAAAATGGGAAAAGCCTACAACAGAGTGGGGCAAATACACTGAATTATTTATTGTTAGCCTGTAGCTACCAAAGTATAAACTATCACAGTGTTTGGAAAACAGTATTTATTTCAACCATATCTTTCATGCTTATATATGGGAAAGGGATAGACTTACAAAGAGCTCAGCCCAGAGAAACACTGGGATCTCTCTGTGTGAGGCTCTAAAGTATGTGTCTGTGATAAATAAATACTCATCAGCTAAATGATAAAACAGTTTAAGTATTCTGGAGTTTGTGAAAAAAAAAATCTCATATTACTAAAAAGATCTCATTGAAAATACATTATAGAAATTGTTTATAGTGTAGAAAATGGTCATGCACTTTCCTACACCCATAACTTATCAAAGGTGGAAAAAACCCTTGCAGATGCATTTCAGTTTTAATAGGACTTGCATTTTATTATTTAGTTTTATTGTGCCAAAGGAGCATGTAAACAAAAATACCCACTGACCATCAAGGCAGCTCTCAGAAATGTAGGTCTGCATCTTGCAGAAATCTGTAATCCAAATTATTTTCACATTGCTAATGAGAATCACGAATTTATTTTGAAAGTTTCTCTTGGCTGTCTGTTTAATTCTTTCTTTATTTCCTTTTAAATTTGTGGGGTTTTTTCTGCAAATATTTTCTACTTTTCTTTTAAAATTTTAGCATTTTGAAATGGGATGGGAATTCTTTTATTTTACAAAGCATAATTTGTATTTGCTCGAAGTCCCTGATTAAAGTCAAATATGACTGATTTGCAGCAAATTCCCTTACATCAGTATATACGTGCCTCTGCTTGATGATGAGGAGGGATGGTAGAAATGTTGTTAATAGCAAATTTTGTTTTGGGACATTCCAGTCTATTTTTAAATGTGTGGTTTGGGCTCTCTAGGGCCGAGTTGGGTGAAAAAGCAGCAAAATGGCAGAGCAACTACTTAAAGAGGGGCTCATGGAGGAGGGTTGTCAGGTTTCTGTAGGGAACTCGGGCAGACTGTAAACTGATACAATCTCCCCCACTGCGATAATCCATCTTGTTTCACAAACACAAATGCTGAACACTTCAAAATCCATAACAGAAATCAGGTTTCAGAACTGTACAGTTTCTTTTGAAGGGCTCTGTTGAAAAGGCTCTTGTAATTTTATTTTAGTAGGTTTTAACTCTGGATTTGAAGAGATAAAACAACCTGTTCAGAATTATAATGATGTTATTTGGGCTCCTACGTTTAAATTAATGCAACTGTTTCAGGTATTAGCATCCTGTTTTCAGGTTTACAACTCAGCCTTAAAAAATTGGTTCAAGTTAAAAACAGGCACAGAATATTTCAGTCTTATTGTAGCTTTTTCTTAACAAATTTAAATTGGTTTAATTTTAATTTTAGTTATGATTTTACAATAAAATCAAAGTTCGCTGGATTTATCTAGACTGGTATTTTCATATTTTAAAAGGGTTGTGAATTGAAAGGAGCATGGCTGGCTGTTGTAATTCCATCTTATTTCTTCATTTGGTAGTGAAAAAAATAAAGGTGAACAAGGAAGTAAAAGGGACTGTTCCCAAGTATACTAATTATTATGGAGCAATTTTGGAGTGAAAAACATGTGAATGTTCATCATTTTTGTGCAGATGTGGGTTTTCCCAAACGACAGGACAAACATCATGTGTCTTTTTTCTGATCTATCTACTACAGAATCTTTTCTTTTATAAATCGATTCCCCATATCCAAAAGATGTCTTTATTTTTATGTTTTGCCAAATACATTTGTTTTTATCTTTATGTGTGTATAGTTACAGGTAAGTGTACAATATAGCTGTAACGATCAACTCCTAAATAATCTCACAAAGAAAAACATCTGTCAATTCCAAATGCTGGTTTCTCAGTAATGCAGAATAAAACCAGATTTTAATTTTGCAGTTCCTCCTTCCAAAAATGATCAATCCAAGCAGCCCCGCAGCCAGAGGAGAGCCTGGGGAGGTTGATAGCTGCCCGCATCCCTTCTCAGGGTGACCAGCGAGGGTGGCCTGCAGTGGCGGCTGTCACTTGCCCGTCCCAGGGACCACCTCTTGGCTTTGACCTGACCCTTCCTATTATCTCCCTTCCGTTTTACATTCCCTCTTGCTACAGATATTCCTATTCATAAAGTCTTTTCCTGATTGCTTACAGCATGAAGGCAAGTGCTGGTATGTATCAGAAATACATAAGATCACAAGCAGAAGCTATTCGTCAAACCCCTTATTTCCTGGAGTTCCTTCCCTGATCCCTGTTGCATGAATTGCATTATATTGCAAAATCTCTTTTTATTTAGTTTATACTTTCTTCTGGCCTTTATTAAACATCAGAGTATTTTCAGTGTGCTCAAATCCCACATATTTCAGGCAATCTTGCCCAGGAGGCTTCACCCTGTGAGAACTCACAGTTCTGGGCTGAATCTTGACTATTGTTTTTTATGACGATCCTGAAAATCTGTTAAAACGTGGTGTGTAGTTTTCTGTCTGATATCCAGAGTTCTCCCAGCAAACGGCGCAGCTGCGGGGTATGCGGGGAGTTGCCTGCAATTGCTGTAGGGCAGCCTGTCCCCTCGGCTGCAGCAGGAATGCCAGTGGGGCACGGCGGGAACGGCCGGCAAAGTCCGTGCAGGAAAATGGCTCTGTCGGCACCTGGCTTTGCCAGTGTGTCTCATGCAGGCTTCTTGTTGTGCTGCATCAGGAGTGAGGGAAAAATATTGTGGCTAATTTTACATGGTGGAATGCAACTAGTAATTCCTTTCTCCTGTTTGCTCCATCCTGTTTCAAGAGGGCTTGCATAGATTATTTTTGTTTGTTTGCTTTTTTTGGTTTTTTTAATTAAAAAAAAAGCCTTTATGCAGATTTTTTTTCCTATTATTATTATTGGTTCACATTTCAAATATTTGGGAATATTATTTGCTAATATTTCCTTTTTTTCTCTCTTGCTTTCTCTTTTTAACTCACATTTCCCTTTTAGCCTGCTCGCTGGATGGGTTGCATTTTCTTTCTGACCTGAAGCCATCACCTCCCTGTGCATCAGGAGGATAGGATTATATGTACTTCTCTCAGACCTGAGGCATTACTATTTCTTCCCCATACTCAGCATCCAATTGTCTGGCTCTATCTGGGTCCTAAATCCATCCTGAATTGGTTTCATAGCTGGCAGATTTGTGTGTTCCATCTTGGTTTGGGACCTGGCTTTCATATGAATATCTCAAATAATTTTATATTTTTCCAAGTAGAAGTTTTATTACATGCAGACAATCTGTATGTGACTAGTGAAAATGAGAAGATAAAGGGTTGATTAAAAGCATGTCAAATGCTATTTTTTGCCAGGGTGCAACAAAACTGGGTTTTATTGTGAAGGGAGCAGTAACAAACCCTCTTGTTTTGAATGGATAGTCTCGCGTTGCCCTCTGGTAGAGAAATGGTTAAATTATGCACTCGTTGGAGTATAAAGGCAGTTCTTCTTTGCTGACAGATAGTTTGACCAGTGTCAGGTTATCCTGATGCGTTCGGCATACCTTCATTGCATCATAAATAAAACAGACAAATTACTTTTTTTTTCCTAGGGTGGAATAAGCAGGAGGAAGGGGAGGGATAGGGATCGGGGTAGATGGGGGTTCGGGGGGGGGGTGTGTGTGTGAAGAATTAGAAGGAAAAGAAAAAAGGGAGATATCTTTGCAGACACTCTATGAATCTCTGCTTGGCAGCTGAGAACAATGAGAAAAGCAAGCAATTACCTCAAATCCTTCCCCTTATCCAGACATAGGAAATATATTCCTGCCTGAGCCTTTTTTCTTGTCTCTCTCCCTCCCTCCCTTGCCCTCCCTCTCTCCCTCTCTCCCCCTCTCCCTTTCTCTTTCCGCCTTGTATATCTAATTTAATTCTTCGAGGCAAGGCAGGTGTAACAAAGAAAGGAGGGTCTGTGTCGACAGGTCACTTCCTACCGCAGGACAAAGCCTTCCTCCATGGCAAATGTCCTTTTCCATTCTCTGCCCTGGCAGACTTCTGCAACCTTTGCAGCAGCATCTACGAAAAATGAGCAGAAAGGTATTTTATAGCTCCAACTCTTTTACAAATTCCTCCCAAATAAAGTGGTGTGAATACTGAGTCACCCTGTCTGGGCACAGGAAGCTGGCATGTTCTTCAGAAATCCATCCCAGAGGGGCAAACAGAGCCCTTTCTCCATATTTCCTTCAACTCCTGTATTCAGTGGCCTCTTTACTGGTGTCTTCTGCATTCTCCTGGAATTCCTATAGGATTTAAATTATTGTTCTTGAATTTTTTTACCTCCTTTTTTCCAAAGCAACATTTGCAAATGTTTCCTTAGGTTGCCAGGTCCATAACAAGGATGTCCCTGGATGGTTCCCCTCTGGCTGTCACCACCTTTGTCCACTGTCTCACCTGCAGGAAAAGGGGCATCACCATACCCTGGTACCCTGCACCAGCTTCCGTGTAGGACCTGCATCCCCTCACTGTGCCATGAGACTTCCAGTTGTGAGAACGGTAGTTTGCATAAAGATATTTTGGCCTTTTAATTGCTGATAAACCTGTAGCTAGCAGGTTTATTTTCATTTCTGAGGGAATAAATAATACAGGTGTGCTTGCTGCTGATGGGATCATTGCTCTTCTCGGTCAACCCCGGTTCATGCACCAACACCTGATGGTGCAGAGCTACCCTGGGTCTGCAGCATGCTGGACTAGCTGAGAAGAGTGCCCAGAAATGCCCCTGTGTGCCCTGGCAGCAGGGCTTGGCACTGTGGATGGGCTCAGCGCCTGGTACGGCTGGGCCTGCGGGTGTTTTGCTCAGTGGGGTCCCCCTGCAGGACCCCCCAAGTTCTGTGTGCACAGTGTCTGCTCCACATGACTTTTTTGGGTGCCTCAGGTGATGCTGCCATGTGCGGCTCCCAGAGCTATCACTGATACTTGAGAGCTCAGCCCCATGACAGCATGTCCCACATGCTGTCCTCACTGGCCAGGGTGTAAGCGATTCATCCTCTGTCCTGCTGGTGCTGGCCAGTTGCAGTACAGCCCCCTTGGGGGTACCAGGCACCAGCTGTGCCCCCCCCAGCTGAAATATTTGCCAACCCCCCCATGAGAAGAGTCGGCCACCTGCACAGGACCATGGGTGTGAGCCCCCTGGTTGGCTGCCTCCCCCTTCCCACCCTGGGATTTGGCATCGGGCTTTCAGGGGAACATCCATAATTTTGTTTGTGCTGTGCTCTCTTACCCAGACCTTTTCCTTGCACTGTTTGCAATCACTCCAACACCTGCATATTGTGATTTAAAAGTGGACAAATTGTCTGTTTCCATTGTCTTTGCTTTTAGAAGGAAACTGAAACCACTATTAGACTTTGACTAATTTAAGATAAAAATGCCATTCCTTAAGAGCGTTCTCTGGCTATATTTTTACAGTTGGGGGATAGAAAGGAACATTACAGGAAATTTAAAGGAGGCTTTTGGTATTAAATCTTCACCTTTTCCAGAAGATAGCACAATTCTGTAAATCTGTGCAAGACCTTTGTTTAACCCACCCCCTGCTATCACAGGAAAGGTTTCATAGGCACCTGTCTTGCTGCCGCTCACAGGCTGTGTTTTACATAATACCTTTCAGCATCACTGATATTAACCTTGATGGCATTATTATTGCTATTTACAGTTCATATGCTGGTAATGGTAAACTTGAATGGGATTAATAAAATAAATTAAATGATAGAAATATTAATGCTATTAACAATCAGTAACAATAGTTGACAGCATAAAAGGAATAACCTGCCATTAACCAAGCAGGGTAAGGTCTCTCTAGCACATGCATAAAGGTATCTGACACTTCATTTTGATAAACCCTAGATTAATTTTCTTTCAAGCAACAACTTTTTCAGGGCCTTCATGCTTCTCTGTTTCAAAACTGAGCTCTTGGCACATTTCCTACATCACCTTTTTGATGACTGAGAGCCTGGTCCACTGCAGGGCAGGAGCTCTGTGGTGAGGACAGACCCCTTGGGCTCCAGCCGATGCTGCTGGACTTCAGGTTTTGGTCCCACAGGGATCCTGGGCTTCATGAAGCTGCTGCAACACATTCCCTGTGCTCCAAGTTTGTTTTTCCAGCCAAAAAAAATGATGCCCTGCTTCTGGGTGCAAATTTACAGCTGGAGTACCAACTAGTGATGCATAGAATAGAATCACAGAATCATAGAATCGTAAGGGTTGGAAAGGACCTTAAGATCATCTAGTTCCAACCCCCCTGCCATGGGCAGGGACACCTTGCCCTAAACCATGTGGCTCAAGGCTCTGTCCAACCTGGCCTTGAACACCACCAGGGATGGAGCATCCACAACCTCCCTGGGCAACCCATTCCAGTGCTTCACCACCCTCACTGTAAAGAACTTCTTCCTTATATCTAATCTAAACTTCCTCTGTTTAAGTTTGAACCCATTACCCCTTGTCCTACCACTACAGTCCCTAAGGAAGAGTCCCTCCCCAGCATCCTTGTAGACCCCCTTCAGATACTGGAAGGCTGCTATGAGGTCACCACACAGCCTTCTCTTCTCCAGGCTGAACAGCCCCAACTTTCTCAGCCTGTCTTCATATGGGAGGTGCTCCAGCCCTCTTATCATCCTCGTGGCCCTCCTCTGGACTCGCTCCAACAGCTCCATGTCCTTTTTATGTTGAGGACACCAGAACTGTACGCAGTACTCCAAGTGGGGTCTCACAAGAGCAGAGTAGAGGGGCAGGATCACCTCCTTCGACCTGCTGGTCACGCTTCTTTTGATGCAGCCCAGGATACGGTTGGCTTTCTGGGCTGCAAGTGCACACTGCCGGCTCATGTTAAGCTTTTCGTCAACCAACACCCCCAAGTCCTTTTCTGCAGGGCTGCTCTGAATCTCTTCTCTGCCCAGCCTGTAGCAGTGCCTGGGGTTGCCCCGACCCAGGTGTAGGACCTTGCACTTGGCTTGGTTAAACTTCATAAGGTTGGCATCGGCCCACCTCACAAGCGTGTCAAGGTCCCTCTGGATGGCATCCCTTCCCTCCAGCATATCAACCGAACCACACAGCTTGGTGTCATCGGCAAACTTGCTGAGGGTGCACTCAATTCCACTGTCCAGGTCACCGACAAAGATGTTGAACAGGACCGGTCCCAACACCGATCCCTGAGGGACACCACTCGTTACAGGTTTCCAACTGGACATCAAGCCATTTACCACAACTCTTTGCGTGCGGCCATCGAGCCAGTTTTTTATCCACCGAGTGGTCCATCTATCAAATTGATGTCTCTCCAATTTAGAGACAAGGATGTCATGTGGGACAGTGTCGAATGCTTTGCACAAGTCCAGGTAGATGACATCAACTGCTCTGCCGCTGTCCATCAGTTCCGTGGCTCCATCATAGAAGGCCACCAAATTGGTCAGGCAGGATTTCCCCTTAGTGAAGCCATGTTGCATGACTGTTTCTTTCTGAATGTGACATTCTCATTTTTAAGAAGTGAGATGTATCCAGCTAGGGGGTTCTGGGCTCCAGTGCAGAAATAGTTGAATGTCATTTGGGGTTGATCTGATGCTGCCCGGGTGGGCACTGACAGGGACCTCTCCTCTCTGCCCATAGCACTGCAACACTGGCTTTGGAATGAGGGAAAGTGACTTTATCAGGGACTGCAAGGGAAGTGGTGGTCTCTGGGCTTTTTAGATGGGGTCACTGTGATTTTTGCCAAAGCCTTTGAGAATAGAAATACTAGTCTCTTTTCCTTTTCATTCCTTATGGGAAGTTTTTCCTAAGCCAGAGCCTGGGTTTATCAGATGTGACCACATTTCAATGGGTTTCTGGACTAATGCACTGATTGTCCTTGTACACTGCTGCTCATGGGTCTGACACCAAGGCTGCTGCGGGGCTTGTTTAAGTACACTGGAAAATCCCAGCCTAATAAGGTGAGCAAAGGGTGGTAAGAAAAAAACATTGCTAATTTTTTCCTCTTACAAATGCATCTTGCCAATCCTTTACAGATGGCTAAAAGCTGGGTTTTCTCGCACTAAGAAAGAAAGGTGCCCTTCTCAACCTTGCAGGGGAAGAGGAATCGGTGTCTGGCTGGCTGATACATGGAAGCGGTGTGGGAAAAGGAGCCTGGGATGAGGACCAGTGAGGAGATGCTCACAATTGTTTTCTTTCATAACAATTTCTCTGCCGAAACACAGCTTTTTAATGTTATTGATAATAGTGAGTCCAGATGCTTGCCACTATTCCAATAGTGCTGTCTTTGGTCAGAACACAGGCTGAAATCTATTTCTCAATATAAACCCAAATTTCAACCCCCTCAACACCTTCAGCAGAGAACAGATCAGCTCCAAGAGCCACTCAGGGCAAGGGATTCCTGGGAACCCTGCAGGTAAATGGTGTTGTATAGTGTTGTGACAGTCTAGAGAACAGACTGTTCAACTATTTTCTTTCACATTTCAGATTATCTTGTGTCCAGATTTCAAATGTGTGGGATTTTGGCTACAGTGAGAATAAACCCTCTTTTAGTAACTCTTGTTCTCTTTGCTTTCTGGTGGGGAGAAAAAGGCCAAACCACCTAAAATGCCCATTAGACAACTCCCCTCAGTAGAAATTGGCTTCCCCTCAATTCTCAACCCCCTTTTTTAGAAGTGGCTGAAGAGGAATAGTGGACTTAGATCTAAGGACATGAAATATCACCACAAAAGCCCATTGTTTCATGAACAGACCTTATCTCTGATGCACTCCCTGCCACTCGCAGAACCAGAGCACTTCAGACCTGTCGACCTGTCCATTCATTATCTACACAGGGAGTAGATAAATAAGTATATATGCTTTTCCTCAGACTGTGGAAAAACTCCAACCTGACGTCTGGAGGGGCCCCATGCCAGTGATGCCCATTGCCACATACCTGTAGTCCTTCGCTGCTGTGGGAGGTGACAACCACACTCCTGGGTTTCCTTCATCTTCATGTTAGAGAGTGAGCCTCTGGCATCTGCTGCATTAAATAGACATTTCTCACCAAGATGTATTTAATACTCCTGCATGTTGTCTCCATCTTTGCCACTCCACTGTTATATTTCCTTGGTGGAAATACCACCAAGGTATTTCCTCTGTGGTTTGCTCTCTGTCATCTGGTGCTGTCCCATTCCCTCCCCCATGCCAGGGTCTGTGTTTGGTGCCACTGCGCAGTGCCCTGATGGGGTGGCAGGTTCCCAAGCACTGCCTTGCAGAGGGGAATGGGAGAGATTGCTCTGGCTTGTCCTAAGTGAAGCCGCTGCAGGCAGGAAAGTAAATTTAGCAGATACAGAAACCAATAAATGATCGTCTTTTGCAATAATGTGCTGATACACAGCTGGTGTATTTCAATACTGATTTAATGTTGACATAGGAGCACTTCTGGAGAGAGGCAATTCCTTTGGCCCTGGAATTGCAGAGTAGTCTTGAGATATTAAGAAAATGCCTCCTTTTTAATTGATATTTGCCTTAATCATCCATTAGCCATTACTTAGCTCCATCAGCATTTGAACCAATATTACAGTTTATTCGAGGAAGAATTCTATTTCCTGTTTAGTTTGTTCTTGATGAACTTAAAATGGCTGCACTGTGCTGTAAGATGGAGCCTCACTTCTGTATAGACAGAAATGGAATTAGCAAATGTAAATCGTATTCAAAATAGTGGTTCCTGTTTTATCTCATTGTGTTTTGCCTTCCTCCCGATGCTCCTCTCCTTTCCTTATAAGCTGTCCCAGCCCCTTTTGAGAGCATAGCAAATAGTCAATTACAGTGGAGATCTTTTTATCCACTTGTTTAACTTGCATATTTCTGCTTCTCTTGCAGCAAGGCTGCAAGGCTGCTAGTTAAAGTTACAGCACACCATTGGTTTTCCTGCACGCTTTTACTTGGAAGGCTTATAAAATTGCCTGGGAGAATTGTGGCCAGGTAAAGGCCTGGCTTAAGATGTATAAACTTGGGAATAATTTTATTTAATGTTACCAAAAAAAATTCAAAACACAATTTACTGTTTTTAACTTGACATCATTCTGGCTGTGCACATTTCTAAGCACCTTCAGT
Organism: Strigops habroptila; assembly: GCF_004027225.2. Classification (NCBI taxonomy): domain Eukaryota; kingdom Metazoa; phylum Chordata; class Aves; order Psittaciformes; family Psittacidae; genus Strigops; species Strigops habroptila. The sequence continues at coordinate 21,666,657 of NC_044301.2, forward strand.
TCCCATTTATTTTAGTGCTCACCATCTCCTAAGAGCAATTCAACATCTGAAAGGTTTGGATCCAGAAGGGTTTTGTAAGAATAATGCCAGACACATGGGGGAGGGGGTCAAACAGTCAAAGAGAGGGAGTTTAATATTGTTGCCTGAGCCTGGTTTGAGGTGCATGTTTTCTAAGCATGGCTTTTTTGTTGGGTTTTTTCCTTTCCTTTTACACTGACTCGAAGTCAGCCCTTTGGCAAGTCATTTAAACCCTAAATCTGTTTTTCCATCTGAAACCAATAATACCATGGTGATAAGGAATCTGTAAGTACTAATTATTCTTCTTCTTATTCATAATTTTACTCCAAGTTGGGCTGTCATTAGGTGTAATTGTTTTTATTAGAGGATAATACTGAAAACAACCATTTATAAACCTCAGTAAATCTGTAGAAACATTTAGTCTCAAAGTTTCATGAAGCTTTTTATGATTTCCATACATATTGTGGTTAATGTTTCCAATTAAGCTATCATACATGCTGCATATATTATGTAATTATACTAGACACAGAAGGAGCAACTTAGAAATTACAAGACAAGGACACATACACAACAAAAATTTAATTAAAAATGTGAAAGCCAGAAGTGGCAGAGAGAACAACAAATTTCAGGAAATTAATAGTCTAGATTAAAAATTAATCAGTACTCTAACTCAAATGGGATACCATTTTAATATTCAGCATTACATGTCAATATTGGATGTTTAAATCCTGAAATGTGAATTTCTATGCTTTTGTGACATTGACTTACAATCTTAACATCCTTTTAATGCACTTTTTGTTGTGTAAATCTGAGTAAGTATCATCAGTCATCAAACTTGACATCTAACAGTGTGATGTAGACCCAGCCTGCATATATTAGGGCTTTTTGTGTTTGTTCAGTGTAACCTACTTACACAACTTCCACTGAAGGCATAAACCTGTTAAAGGAATACATTTTCTTTACACTGAAACAATAGACCTGCATCAAAGGAACATCCAGGGAAAGAATAAGTCATTTAAAAAGATAAATTTCTTTTCTGCAAAAAGGCAAAATGTACTGAGGGTCTGACCTGCTGAAGAAACCAATCTGTTGACTTATCAGGGCAGTGTGAAAACTGAATTAGAATATAGACAATCATTTTAAAATTATCAAACAAGAAACCAGCCAGCACCTTGTGCTTTTAATGTATTGCTATGGTTTGAAGTGATTTAGAAAAATTTAAGGAAAATGTGAATGAGAACATTCCCAGCATCCTTAATGCGATTCTATTCCTACCCCCTGAACTTCAGCTCAAGGCTAAAGCTTAACTTACACATTCAGTTATAAGAAACAAACAGCCACAAATCATTGTTTTAAATGGTGATCTCAGTGCCACCACCAGGGCAGAGGCATCTTCCAACCTGAGAGGATGGTGCTGGGTGTCCATTCCCTAAAACCTCTGTCCCACTGCAGCCACCCACAGCCTTCCACTCCTCCCAGCCATGGAGAAAGAGGAGTGAAGGGACTTGGGAACAGGGCTTGCTTCTGGCAAGACAGGTATCTTTTTGCTATTTTTTATTTTAAAGATGAGAAAGGTGATGTCCACACTGACCATGGGGAGGTCTCTAAAAAGTGCCAGGAAAAAGCTTCATAAAGTTGTTGTCGCAGTATTTTCTCCAAAATCTTCTTTCCAAGTGTGTATACGGGGCAGAGAGGAATGGCACAACATGCGGGGAAAAAGGAAGAGCCACTACACACAACCTGGTGAAGGTCCTGCTGGAAGACCACAGGAGCTGGTTGCTGGATTGTGCTTTCAGGCACGGTGCTTGCAAGAATTCCTCAGCTAACATCTATGCAGGGAAGCCCTGGTTGAAGATAGACGTGGCAAGTTCATCACTGTGAGCACCAGGCAGTATACTCCATCACTAGACTTCTCCAAGGCTGGGTGTCCTGATGTCCAGCAGCCTTGCTGCTGGCATGCCAGTAGTCCTGCATTTCCCTGTGCAAGAAAACCCTCTTCAGAAACATGGATGGGAGTGCAGCTATGACTCACAGTGTCAAGCATGGGATTTGCCCCAAGAGGCAAAGAGCCATGTTGGTGCCTTGCACCAATGCAAAAGTGGTTTGCCTGCAGCTGCAGCACACACCAGGAGCTGCTGGCCAATCGATCACTCCTATGGCACTGTTGTGGTTTGAGCCCAGCCGGTAACTTGGAAACATGCAGCCGCTCGTTCACTCCCCCCGCTTCTTCCTCCCCCTGCTCCCGGAGGGATGGGGAGGAGAATTAGAAGAACGTAACTCCCATGGGTTGAGATAAGAGCAGTCCAGTAACTAAAGTACCATACAAAACTACTGCTACCACCAATAATAATAATGATAAGGAAAATAACAAGGGGAGAGGATACAATTGCTCACCACCCGCCGACCGATACCCAACCCGACCCAAGCAGTGATCTGGGCCTTCCGGGTAACTCCCCCCAGATTATAAACTGGGCATGATGTGCCGTGGTATGGAATACCCCTTTAGCGAGTTTGGGTCAGGTGTTCTGTCTCTGCTTCCTCCCGGCTTCCCCTCCTCCCTGGCAAAGCATGAGACTGAGAAAATCCTTGGTTGGAGTAAACATTACTTAGCAACAACTAAAAACATCAGTGTTATCAGCGTTGTTCCCAGGCTGAAAGTTAAAAAACACAGCACTGCACCAGCTACTAAGAAGGAGAAAAATGACTGCTATAGCTGAACCCAGGACAGTATCCACCCCTTATTCCATACCATTCATGTCATGCTCAGATCCCACATCTCTCAACACACCAACGCCCTTGTCCCATATATACACATATATATACACCCACACACAGAGAAAGATATCATTCCCTAGTCCATGGACCAATCCCTGTAAAATTGCTGAAATCATCCAGTCCATGATGTCAGGCTCCATCTCTTCGAATAGTCTTTCAGGGCAGGAGGGGCAGTGAGTAGTGTTGGGTTGTTGCCTACTGATGACAATGCCAAACTCATCTGGTCACTGCTGAGCTCGTCTGGTTTCCTCAAAATTCATTCTTTGTTGAGGTGATGATTGGAGGGAAGTCAGGGTCAGTTCATGGCGACCTGAAGATATCTAGCTGGTGGGCTATAAAAGTGTTATAGAGCAGGCAACAGCATACAGTTGAGTTCATTGGCTGTTTTTCCCCAAAATTAAATCCCCTTGAGGTACACATCGGACTTCCCCATCTTCCTGCATTACCCACCAATTATATCCAGGTCCCTGAGCAAAAGAAACCCCATGAGTGGGTTTGCCTTTACCTGAAGCAGGAATAACCCAGACTGTCTTCCCCAACAAATTCTTTATGTGCACCACAGGTACTTCATCCCCCTCTACAGTAAGTAAAAGTTCTGATTGGGCTGGGCCAGCCCTGTTGGCAGAACCCCTCGTGTTGACCAACCAGGTGGCTTTTGGTAAATGTGTATCCCAGTGTTTGAAAGTCCCACCACCCACCGCTCTCAGTGTAGTTTTCAACAGCCCATTGTACCATTCGATTTTCCCAGAGGCTGGTGCATGGTAGGGGATGTGATATACCCACTCAATGCCATGCTCTTTGGCCCAAGTGTCTATAAGGTTGTTCTGGAAATGAGTCCCATTGTCTGACTCAATTCTCTCTGGGGTGCCATGTCGCCACAAGACTTGTTTCTCAAGGCCCAGGATAGTGTTCCGGGCAGTGGCGTGGGGCACAGCGTATGTTTCTCAGCAGAAAGCCACATCATTTTTAAATCCCAGATTCTGATTCAATTTGGGTGCTGGAGTGGCATCCCCAGCAATGCAGCTCATTCATCTTACGCTGTTTATGCTGCTGAGCCTCTTCATGGCTTATGAACCACCCAGCTTCAGCTTTGCAGTTTTCATATTGTTATGCAGACTGTCCAAGATTACACTACATATTGGATTAATTTTTAAGGAAGCTATGTCTTTCTGGTCATACATCTTTAAAAATGAGACTTTACATACATGTCAAGAAATTCAGGGTTGACATTCCCATAACAAACTCAGTTTTCTCCCCAGAAGAACAGTAACCACTGAACATATTTATAAAGCCATTGGAGCCGGTTATGCTAGCTCCAATTTTAAATTTTAAATGCGAACTATTTGGCCTTTGTTGATATGGCCAAAGAGCATGAGCTGCGAGGGGAGCAGTCCAAGAAGTTTGCACAAGTTCCTCACTGTCATCATAGCCTTCGCTACTTCCAACATGCAAAGGCAAGGTCTACTTTTTAATTGTTGGGACTAGTTTAATCAATGTGGTTATAGCTAATCAACTAAATCTTTGTTTTCAGGTCTGAAGCAGCTCTCTAATGCCATATCAACTATATCAGCCAACAAAACATATGACATTACCATACTCTAACTTTTCCTACCAGATACAGAAAATGCTGTCATTTGTCAGCTCCCTAGAGAGACATGGGTTACAAGTTTAATAGTTTTTAATTCCATATCCATTTGAAGCATTTTAGGCAAAGTCCCCAGTGCTCATTACCCTTCACTGCACAGCAGGGACAGATGTCTGCTCTTTCCAGACCCCCTTTAACCTTGATCTGCATGGGGAAGGTACTGGAATAGCACCATGATAAAACACAGGACAAGCTGGACCATTTAACAATTGACCTGTTGATTAAACCAGCACACCACCAAGGAAGGTTTCCATTTGGCTGCAGCAGCTCATTTGCAGACCCAGGGATTCCCACAGAGGACAGGAGCAAGCCTCCGTGCAGCACCCACCTGCCTTCAGCATCGGGTCCTCCAGAGAGAAGCTCAGGAGAGCCCACACTGCCCCAGCACTGGATAACTTACTAAGGCAGATTTTCTCTCCAGTTCCAAGTGTTTGATAGCTTGGATACTTTCTGAAACATGAGATTTGTGTCTGGGGATGTTTGTTTAATGTATTTGGGAACATTTCAGTTATTCCTCTCAACACCTAGGCTTTCTTGTTTTGCTGAAACATCTGACTACAAAGCACTTCAGGGCACTCTCTCCCTCAGCAAAAAGGGAAGGTGAGAAAACAGCGGAGGCTGGTGCTCTTCCCCCAGTCCTCCCAGCCCTGCTGTTCCTCTGAGACCTCCAGCATCATCCAGAAGAGAGTGGACTCAGCCACGTGCTAATTCTGCACTTAACGCTGGTTCATTTAATCACTGCATTTCCAGCTTCCTAACCTAGAAGAAAGCGTTTCTCTCCACTAGAATAAACTTCAGGCTTGGCCAGGGTTCAGTGTGAACTCCAGTGAGATTCTTCTGGTGTCCCAGAAGAAATGTGTCTTTATAAAGCACTGCACACCAGCTAACAATCAAAGCCAAGTGAGCAGGGACCCAAAGGGAATCCGAAAGTGATGTGTCCTGCCAGGCTGCAAGGGCAGCTGCGAGGTTCCAAAGCAGCAGGTTTTCAGTGAAGAGCAGGAGTCGGGAGAGGCTGCTCACGGCAATGAATGTCCCCGAGCTGACACACAGCAAAGGAGGGCCTTTCCCAGCATTTTCACCATTCCCGTATGAACACTTCTCTGACTCTTCCTGGGTCTGGAGTTGGCAAAACAGCTTGATCTTCCAGCTCCAGCTGTAGCAGAAAATTTGACTTCGGACTGTGGTGTGTAGGGGCAATTATCCTATGGGAAAGGACCCATTTCACTTAAGAAAAATAGGCATCAAGAATAAGTCTGCAAAGTATTTTATGCTAACCCAGATACCTTTGCACTTTATCCAGATTCAGCGTTATCTAATGATGTCTAGTGACATAGATATCTGATGATCTAGTGACATGGTTTAGTGGTGGACTTGGCAGTCATGGGGTAATAGTTGGACTTGATGATCTTAAAGGTCTTTTCCAACCTAGTTGATTCTATGATTCTATGATCCTCCACAGTTAGCAAATGCCTTGATGTTATCTAAATTTTTTTTTACCCACTTTCATAATCTTTTGTGTATTATAAGTACCACTTGTTTGGCAAGTCCCCTCTGTGGTTTTGAACAAGCACAGAACCAAAAGCAACCAAGAAGTACCTGTTCAGACAATGAACAGAAATTGGTTCTATTTATAAAACTTATTTTTCAATTTTGTTTTGTAAGAAAGATATTCACAAATGGTAATATAATTAGGCTCCTTGTAGGTCCAGTATGAATAGCTCTTTTCATTAAAATTAAAATAATTAATGTTTTTAATGCCTGTCAAGGCTTTGGAAGTACAAAATGCTGTAGGCTACAAAGGACAAAAAATAAGGCTACAGTTAAAAATACATATTATAAATGGTCCCTTAAACCCTAGTGTGGTATCCTTTTATCATTCCTTCATTCTGAGGTTAGTAGGTTATTAACCCGTGTCCTGAGGGAGAAAGGATGCTCATCAATTATATCAATTGAATAGACAAATGGAAATAAAATTAAAAATTTAACACACAATCATAATTACAATACAGTGCTTCTAAGAGGAATTTCATCTGAGGGATGAAACATAGGAGCACTTTCTCAATTTTAACTGCAATTTACAGTACCAGGAAAAAGTAGCTGGAGATAGGCAACCTGGTGAAACTGAGCAGAGACGACAACAGACTCTACACAATTCAATGTGAATCAAGCAGAAGCCGTTTTATTGTTCTTTGCTATCCCTTTATATACAAAGTTTTCTATCCCTACATGTGGTCATGTGCTAGTCACGCACATTTTGATTGGTAAAAGCCCTCTTGCACAAGGCAATCACGCAGCTCGGTAAGTGTCCTTATTGGTTCATCTAGTTCCTGGTGTTCCTCCCATGTATCCGACTGCAGATGTTTTCTTCCTCTTATCTTCTTCTTGGTATGCGGCTACGTGTTTAGAGGAGGCTCTCTGATGGCTGGTTCACTTCCTCTTATCTTCTTCTTGGTATGCGGCTGCGTGCTTAGAAGAGGCCCTCATATGGCTGGTTCATCATATGTCCATTGTCCTCTAAATACGACCCCACGTGAAACCAAACTCCATACAGGAGACTTCAGTGAAGTCTTTACTCCAAGCCCTGAAACACTATTCTGACAAATCCACTGTAATTTAGTCAACCAGTCCAGTACTTAGCACTGTGAGGAGTGCTTTAAAAAAGAGACATTTATTTGTGTTACTTCTAGCCAAAGTCTAGCACAAGCGTGGGCAAAGCTGAAGACACAGGGCCATGCAGCTTTCCCAGCATGGATGCACCCAGTCCCACTCTCCAGCCTGGCACCGGCCGCCCCAGTTCCCTACTCCTCTGTGTTCATATGTCCACTACAAAATGCAATAAATATTTGTACCCCCTCATCACACACACTCAGTATCTTCTGCTACACAGCTAGTTTCAAGATCATCATTTGTCCTGGGTTCAGCTGTAACAGTTATTTTTCTCCTTAGTAGCTGGTGCAGTGCTGTTTTCGACTTTAGTCTGAGAACAATGCTGATAACACACCAATGTTTTTAGTTGTTGCTAAGTAATGCTTACTTCAATCAAGGACTTTTCAGTCTCTCATGCTCTGCCAGTGAGGAGGGGCATGGGAAGCCGGGAGGAAGCAGAGACAGGACACCTGACCCAAACTAGCCAAAGGGGTATTCCATACCACAGCATGTCATGCCCAGTATAAAAACTGGGAGGACTTACCCAGAAGGCCCAGATCACTGCTTGGGTCTGGCTGGGTATCGGTCAGTGGGTGGTGAGCAATTGCATTGGGCATCACTTGTGTTTATTGTTTTCTTTTCCCCTTTCAGTTTTATATTCTCTCCCCTTGTTATTTCCCTTATTATTATTATTATTGGTGGTAGCAGTAGTAGTTTTGTATTATACCTTAGTTACTGGACTGTTTTTATCTCAACCTGTGGGATTTACATTCTTTCGATTCTCCTCCCCATCCCTCTGGGGGGGAGTGAGAAGTGGGGGAGTGAGCGAGCGGCTGTGTGGTTCTGAGTTACGAGCTGGGCTTAAACCACAATATCATTAAAACCTGAGTGAGTGAGGAAAACCTCTTTTTTGCATACTTTAGTGCAGTTGGGATCCTCTGGGTTTTGTGCCCTATGTCACCTCTACTCCTAACAGAAAAGAATAAATGTTCAGAGGCATCCATCAGAGAAAAAAAATCTTTTCTAAATCTGCCACCCACTGAGAACTTTTGATTGCAATTTTAGACTAAGATGCGAAAATATTTAGCGCATTTAAGTAATTAAATGTGTTTATACTGTGTAATTATGTGCATTAATGTTGGCACGTTTAAACAATTAAATGAACAATCACAGCACTTCTGCCTTTCATGGTATTTATATACCACAACCAGCTCCAGCTCCATGAACCTTCCAGCTGCTAAAGTCCTGCTGGAAACACTGGGAAGTGTGAGGGGTCCCTGGCCACTCAGTAACCACTGAATTGGGTTGTCACCTTCCAAGAGGAATTAGAGATGTGTGCAAGGCTACGGGAATATGATGTCATTGGTATCACAGAAACATGGTGGGATGGCTCCTATGACTGGAATGTCGGAATGGAAGGTTACAGGCTGTTTAGAAAAGACAGGCCAGGCAGACGGGGAGGGGGTGTTGCTATCTATGTCAGTGATAGGCTAGAGAGTATGGAACTCTGTCTGGGGACGGGTGATGAGGTAACAGAGTGTTTGTGGGTCAGGATCAAAGGGAAAACAGCAACAGGGGACGTTACGGTGGGGATCTGTTACAGGCCGCCTGATCAAGAGGACTCTGTGGATGAAGCGCTCTACAGACAGATAGGAGCAGCCTCACGCTCGCAGGCCCTGGTCCTCATGGGGGACTTCAACCATCCTGACATCTGTTGGAGGGACGGTACGGCCCGGCACAAGCAATCCAGGAGGTTCCTTGATTGTGTGGAAGACAACTTCCTCTTTCAAGCAGTAGAGGGGCCGACGAGGAGAGGTGCCATGCTGGACCTTGTGCTCACCAACAGGGAGGGACTGGTTGGAAATGTAACGCTCCAGGGCAGCCTTGGCTCTAGTGATCACGAGATGGTTGAGTTTGAGATCCTCAGGACGGTGAGAAGAGCGTGCAGCAAGCTCACTGCCCTGGACTTCAAGAAAGCAGACTTTGGCCTCTTCAGGAACCTCCTTAGTAAGGTTTCATGGGATACAGTCCTAGAGGGCAGGGGGGCCCAAGACTGCTGGTCGGTATTCAAGGATCACCTGCTACGTGCTCAAGAGTGTTGCATCCCGACTAGAAGAAAGTGCAGCAGGAGGGCCAGGAGACCTCCATGGATGGACAAGGAGCTGCTGAGGAAACTTAGAGGGAAAAAAAGAAGCTTATAGAAGGTGGAAGCAAGGACAGGCGGCCTGGGAAGAATACAGGAGCATTGCCTGAGAAGCTAGGGACCAGGTTAGGAAAGCTAAGGCCCAGCTAGAATTAAGTTTGGCAAGGGATGTAAAAGATAACAGGAAAGGATTCTATAGATACGTAGAAAATAAAAGACAGACTAGGGACAATGTAGGCCCTCTCCAGAAGCTATCAGGAGAACTGGCTACCATGGATTTGGAGAAGGCTGAGGTTCTTAATGACTTCTTTGCCTCAGTCTTCACCAGCAAATGCTCTGACCACACAACCCAAGTCTTGGAAAGCAAATGCAGGGACTGTGAGAACGAAGACCTTAGGCCCACTGTAGGAGAGGATCAGGTTCGAGACCATCTTAAGAACCTGAACGTGCACAAGTCCATGGGACCTGATGAAATCCATCCACGGGTCCTGAAGGAGCTGGCGAATGAAGTTGCTAAGCCACTGTCCATCATATTCGAAAAATCCTGGCAGTCAGGTGAAGTTCCCGATGACTGGAAGAAGGGTAATATAACCCCCATTTTCAAGAAGGGGAAGGTGGAAGACCCGGGGAACTACAGACCAGTCAGCCTCATCTCTGTGCCTGGCAAAATCTTGGAACAGTTTCTCCTGGAAAACATGCTAAGGCACATGAAAAACAACGAAGTGGTTGGTGACAGCCAACATGGCTTCACTAAGGGGAAATCCTGCCTGACCAATTTGGTGGCCTTCTATGATGGAGCCACGGAACTGATGGACAGCGGCAGAGCAGTTGATGTCATCTACCTGGACTTGTGCAAAGCATTCGACACTGTCCCACATGACATCCTTGTCTCTAAATTGGAGAGACATCAATTTGATAGATGGACCACTTGGTGGATAAAAAACTGGCTCGATGGCCGCACGCAAAGAGTTGTGGTAAATGGCTCGATGTCCAGTTGGAAACCTGTAACGAGTGGTGTCCCTCAGGGATCGGTGTTGGGACCGGTCCTGTTCAACATCTTTGTCGGTGACATGGACAGTGGGATTGAGTGCGCCCTCAGCAAGTTTGCCGATGACACCAAGCTGTGTGGTTCGGTTGATACGCTGGAGGGAAGGGATGCCATCCAGAGGGACCTTGACACGCTTGTGAGGTGGGCCGATGCCAACCTCATGAAGTTTAACCAAGCCAAGTGCAAGGTCCTACACCTGGGTCGGGGCAACCCCAGGCACTGCTACAGGCTGGGCAGAGAAGAGATTCAGAGCAGCCCTGCAGAAAAGGACTTGGGGGTGTTGGTTGATGAGAAGCTTAACATGAGCCGGCAGTGTGCGCTTGCAGCCCAGAAACCAACCGCATCCTGGGCTGCATCAAAAGAAGCGTGACCAGCAGGTCGAAGGAGGTGATCCTGCCCCTCTACTCTGCTCTTGTGAGACCCCACTTGGAGTACTGCGTACAGTTCTGGTGTCCTCAACATAAAAAGGACATGGAGCTGTTGGAGCGAGTCCAGAGGAGGGCCACGAGGATGATAAGAGGGCTGGAGCACCTCCCATATGAAGACAGGCTGAGAGAGTTGGGGCTGTTCAGCCTGGAGAAGAGAAGGCTGTGTGGTGACCTCATAGCAGCCTTCCAGTATCTGAAGGGGGTCTACAAGGATGCTGGGGAGGGACTCTTCCTTAGGGACTGTAGTGGTAGGACAAGGGGTAATGGGTTCAAACTTAAACAGAGGAAGTTTAGATTAGATATAAGGAAGAAGTTCTTTACAGTGAGGGTGGTGAAGCACTGGAATGGGTTGCCCAGGGAGGTTGTGGATGCTCCATCCCTGGTGGTGTTCAAGGCCAGGTTGGACAGAGCCTTGAACCACGTGGTTTAGGGCAAGGTGTCCCTGCCCATGGCAGGGGGGTTGGAACTAGATGATCTTAAGGTCCTTTCCAACCCTTACGATTCTATGATTCTATGATTCTATGATTACCACACATGAAAACAGATGTGAAAAATGGAATGGCACAGTTAACTCATGTCAGTGTCTCCAAGGGATGTCATTGACGAGAGGGGAGGCTGGACAGAATAAAATACCTGGAAGAGGATGGGCAGGCTTTTAAGCTAGCTACGGTGATGCAAAAACCTGCATGTATAAACACATATAAAGCAACATAAAAGCAGGCCTCTACCCAAAATGCCCATGTCCTAAAACTAACAATGAGCCACTAGAAACAATTCCCACAGCTGCTTTAAAATTATAAAAGAGATATCTTGATATTGTAGAAAAACTCCCAACAAGTTACACCAATAAACTCTGCAGGCCTCCCACGGGGTCTCAGAGGTACCATGCAACAGTAAAAATCACATTATTCCTGGAAACACCACCCAAGACTTCACCAGAGAAGCTGGAAAACTAACTATACAACATGCCAACACAGGGCCTTGAGCTCCTCCCTGTTATATCAAAACACTGAGGAGAGCTTGCAGAGGAAAGCTGAAAACAAAAAAGATAGCAAAAGTCTTGGGAAATAGCTGGGGTACAGGAACAAAAGGAGACCTTGATGAATGCTTCCCATTCCCAACATAAAACCCCAGATATGGAATTATTTCCTTATATTCTACTTTAACTCTGAGGACTCCATGACATGTGAGACCATGTGCTTATTTAACTTGCCTCCAAACAAACACCACCATGAGTAGTATGCAGCTGCTGTTAGTGAAGGTAGAAAATACCAGTAAAGCCCATGGGAAATACTGGCATTTCTGGCATAAGAAAATATGGAAAGACTAAACTCAGGGCCACCAAACCCTTCCCTTTAACCACACAGGCTTGGCCAAGCATCCCCCTGAGCCACTGCCGGTCCATGCCCTCACTGGTGGGTGCAGGGGACATGCATCTCTTCCTTCCCTGCACTGCCTGTACTTCTCAAGCCAGAAACAACTTTCTAGAGATGCTTCCCAATTATCTTAACACCAAAGTTGGGAAAGAAGCAAGAGACTCTGCTTCTTTCTGCAGATTTGCCTGTAACTTCAACACTTCATCACTTGTAAGCTGAGGACAATTACTCAGAAACAAATAGGGAACTAAGGCAGCACTACAACAGAGCTGTGCCATTTTAATGTTATTTCTGTCTATATAAAATCTTCTGTAATTTGTTTACGACTACCAGATTCAACAATAGTGTGCAAATGCAAATCCATTTATGTTAATGTCCTCTCTCTGTCTCAGATCAGATTCTGAATAAAAATTAGGTAAATACTCTGTTTGAAAATATATAAGATGAGAACTAGTTGGGGAGGGAGCAAGAGAACCTCCAAATGCATGATCCTATCAACCGCATAATTTTTTTTTTACTTAAGTGTACTGTTAGTGAAATTACAACCTGCTTGTGACACAATAAATTTACAAGAAAATTAATTCCATAAATTATTCAATTTGCTGACCGCAGCTACACTGAGAAATATCACCATGAGGAGATGATTAGCATGTGAAAGGAAAGCCATCTCCAGACTGAAACAATCACTGTCACACCTCCATTTGAAGATGCCTAGTGGGAGTTTTGTAAAATTAACATTAAGAATACACATTTAAGGCTTTGTAGTTTCTATAAAAGCATTAAGTATTTGATTTACATTAAATTCATTTGCTATTTCTTCAACTGTCTCTTTTTCCTACAAACCATAACCGTTTCAATAAATGCTGGCTCAATCAAGTGTGCATTAAAACAAAAGAATTTAAGTTCAATAAAAGTGATGAATCAGAACTAGAAGGTAACCTTCCCCCTCCCTTCCCTTCCTTCCCTTGCCACATGATTGCTACAGCAGGAGAAACAGGCTGATGTGGTAGCCTAGAAGCACAAAATCATCTTTTCCAACATGGACATAAGCTGCTGGAGAGAGAACCCAGGGCCTGGACCACCGCTATTGAGGTTGTTGAAGCAAATGGCAAGTCCTTCTCACCATCAGTAAGGAGAGAAGGTTAGTGGTGAAGAGGCATTTCTACGCAACACCTTATCTTCCTTCAGATAAACAGTGGAGCTGTCAATGGACAAAACTTGGCATCTCACAGTCTAACCTGAACGAAATTATTTTGGGTATCCACCAAATTAAAATTTTGGCAAAAGTTCAGCAATTAGGTGGGCAGTCTTCTGCAGGAGAATGAGACTATTAAATGCAACCGATGCCCAAGCAACATCAGCATCTACCACAAGCATGACCAAAATCAATGGAAAGGCTTGACCAGTGTCATGGTTTAAGCCCAGCCGGTAACTCAGAACCATGCAGCCATTCACTCACTCCCCCCTTTCTTCCTCCCCCTGCTCCCGGAGGGATGGGGAGGAGAATCAAAAGAATGTAACTCCCATGAGTTGAGATAAGAGCAGTCCAGTAACTAAGACATAATACAAAACTGCTACTACTACCACCAATAGTAATAATAATAAGGAAATAACAATGGGAGAGAATAGAGTTGCTCACCACCGACCGACTGATAACCAGCCCAACCCGAGCAGTGATCTGGGCCTTCCAGGTAAGTCCCCCCAGTTTAGATACTGGGCATGATGTGCTGTGGTATGGAATACCCCTTTAGCTAGTTTGGGTCAGGTGTCCAGTCTCTGCTTCCTCCTGGCTTCTTGTGCCCCTCCTCACTGGCAGAGCATAAGACTGAGAGAGTCTCATAAGAGTAAACATTACTTAGCAACAACTAAAAACATCGCTGTATCAGCGTTGTTCTCAGGCTAAAGTCAAAAACACAGCACTGCATCAGCTAC